>NC_083324.2:43683790-43983790 GCF_963455315.2 Globicephala melas | reverse complement strand
CTATACAAGCCTACCTCAAGAAATAAGAAAAATCTCAAATAAACAATCTAACCTTATACCTAAAGAAACTAGAGTAAGAAGAACAAACAAAACCCAAAGTTAGCAGAAGGAAAGAAATCATAAAGATAAGAGCAGAAATAAATGAAAAAGAAATGAAGGAAACGATAGCAAAGATCAATAAAACTAAAAGCTGGTTCTTTGAGAAGATAAACAAAATTGATAAACCATTAGCCAGACTCATCAAGAAAAAGACGGAGAGGACACAAACCAATAAAATTAGAAATGAAAAAGGAGAAGTTAAAACAGACACCACAGAAATACAAAAGCATCCTAAGAGACTACTACAAGCAACTCTATGCCAATAAAATGGACAACCTGGAAGAAATGGACAAATTCTTAGAAATGCACAACCATCCGAGACTGAACCGTGAAAAAATAGAAAATATGAACAGACAAATCACAAGCACTGAAATTGAAACTGTGATTAAAAATCTTCCAACAAACAAAAGTCCAGGACCAGATGGTTTCACAGGTGAATTCTATCAAACATTTAGAGAAGAGCTAACACCCATCCTTCTCAAACTCTTCCAAAATAGAGCAGAGGGAGGAACACTCCCAAACTCATTCTATGAGGCCACCATCACCCTCACACCAAAACCAGACAAAGATGTCACAAAGAAAGAAAACTACAGGCCAATATCACTGGCTTCCCTGGTAGCGCAGTGGTTGAGAGTCCGCCTGCTGATGCAGGGGACATGGGTTCATGCCCCAGTCCGGGAAGATCCCAGATGCCACGGAGCAGCTAGGCCCGTGAGCCATGGCCGCTAAGCCTGTGCGTCCGGAGCCTGTGCTCCGCAACGGGAGAGGCCACAACAGTGAGAGGCCCACGTATCACAAAAAAAAAAAAAAAAAATCCTGAACAAAATACTAGCAAACAGAATCCAACAGCACATTAAAAGGATCATACACCATGATCAAGTGGGGTTTATCCCAGGGATGCAAGGATTCTTCAATATACGGAAATCAATCAATGTGATACACCATATTAACAAATTGAAGGAGAAAAACCATATGATCATCTCAATAGATGGAGAGAAAGCTTTCGACAAAATTCAATGCCGATTTATGATAAAAACCCTCCAGAAAGTAGGCATAGAGGGAACTTTCCTCAACATAATAAAGGCCATATATGACAAACCCACAGCCAACATCGTCCTCAATGGTGAAAAACTGAAAGCATTTCCACTAAGATCAGGAACAAGACAAGGTTGCCCACTCTCACCACTATTATTCAACATAGCTTTGGAAGTTTTGGCCACAGCAATCAGAGAAGAAAAAGAAATAAAAGGAATCCAAATAGGAAAAGAAGAAGTAAAGTTGTCACTGTTTGCAGATGACATGATACTATATATAAAGAATCCTAAAGATGCCAGTGGAAAACTACTAGAACTAATCAATGAATTTGATAAGGTTGCAGGATACAAAATTAATGCACAGAGATCTCTCACATTCTTATACCCTGAAAATGAAAAATCAGACACAGAAATTAAGGAAACACTCCCATTTACCATTGTAACAAAAAGAATAAAAAACCTAGGAATAAACCTACCTAAAGAGGCAAAAGAGCTGTACTCAGAAAACACTGATGAAAGGAATCAAAGATGACACAAACAGGTGGAAAGATATACCATGGTTCTGGATTGGAAGAATCAATATTTTGAAAATGACTGTACTACCCAAAGCAATCTACAGATTCAATGCAATCGCTATCAAATTACCAATGGCATTTTTCACAGAATTAGAACAAAAAATTTTACAATTTGTATGGAAACACAAAAGACACCGAATAGCCCAAGCAATCTTGAGAAAGAAAAATGGAGCTGCAGGAATCAGGGTCCCTAACTTCAGACTCTACTATAAAGCTACAGTAATCAAGACAGTATGGTACTGGCACAAAAAGAGAAATACAGATCAATGGTACAGGACAGAAAGCCCAGAGATAAACCCACACACATATGGGCACCTAATTTACAACAAAGGAGGCAGGAACATACAATGGAGAAATGGCAGCCTCTTCAATAAGAGGCTGGGAAAACTGGACAGCTACATGTAAAAGAATGAAATTAGAACACTCCCTAACACCATACATAAAAATAAAATGGATTAAAGACCTAAATGTAAGACCAGACACTATAAAATTCTTAGAGGAAAAAACAGGAAAAACACCCTTTGACATAAATGACGGAGAGGTATTTTATGACCGACCTCCTAGAGTAAGGAAAATTAAAACAAAAATAAGCAAATGGGACCTAATGAGACTTAAAAGGTTTTGTATAGCAAAGGAAACCGTAAACAAGAGAAAAAGACAACCCTCAGAATGGGAGAAAATATTTGCAAATGAATCAACAGACAAAGAATTTATCTCCAAAATATACAAACAGCTCATGCAGCTCAATATCAAAAAAACAAACAACCCAATCAAAAAATGGGCAGAAGACCTAAATAGACATTTCCCCAAAGAAAACATACAGATGGCCAAGAGGCACATGAGAAGTTGCTCAATATCACTAATTATTAGAGAAATGCAAATCAAAACCTCAATGAGGTATCACCTCACACTGATCACAATGGCCATCATCAAAAAGCCTACAAACAATAACTGCTGGAGAGGGTGTGGAGAAAAGGGAACCCTCTTGCACTGTTGGTGGGAATGTAAATTGATACAGCCACTATGGAGAACAGTATGGAGGTTCCTTAAAAAACTAGAAATAGAACTACCATATGACCCAGCAATCCCACTACTGGGCATATACCCTGAGAAATCCATAATTCAAAAAGAGTCATGTACCAAAATGTTCACTGCAGCTCTATTTACAATAGCCAGGACATGGAAGCAACCTAAGTGTCCATCAACAGATGAATGGATAAAGAAGATGTGACACATATATACAATGGAATATTACTCAGCCATAAAAGAAACAAAATTGAGCTATTTGTAGTGAGGTAGATGGACCTAGAGTCTGTCATACAGATTGAAGTAAGTCAGAAAGAGAAAAACAAATACCGTATGCTAACACATATATATGGAATCTAAGAAAAAAAAAGGTCATGAAGAACCTAGGGTAAGACAGGAATAAAGGCACACACCTACTAGAGAATGGACTTGAGGATATGGGGAGAGGGAAGGGTAAGGTGTGACAAAGTGAGAGAGTGGCATGGACATACATACACTACCAAACGTAAAACAGATAGGTAGTGGGAAGAAGCTGCATAGCACAGGGAGATCAGGTCGGTGGTTTGTGACCACCTAGAAGGGTGGGATGGGGGGGGGAAGAGATGTAAGAGGGAAGAGATATGGGAACAGATGTATATGTATAACTGATTCACTTTTTTATAAAGCAGAAACTAACACACCACTGTAAAGCAATTAAACTCCAATAAAGATGTTAAAAAAAAATTAGAAATAGCACTACCATATGACCCAGCAATCCCACTACTAGGCATATACCCTGAGAAGGCCATAATTCAAAAGGTCACATGTACCCCAATGTTCACTGCAGCACTATTTACAATAGCAAGGACATGGAAACAACCTAAATGTCCATCAACAGATAGATGAATAAAGAAGATGTGGTACATATACATAATGGAATATTACTCAGCCATAAAAAGAATGGAATTGGGTCATTTGTAGTGAGGTGGATGGACCTACAGTCTGTCATACAGAGTGAAGTAAGTCAAAAAGAGAAAAACAATATCGTATATTAATGTATATATGTGGAATCTAGAAAAATGGTACAGATGAACCTATTTGCAGGGCAGGAATAGAAACACAGATGTAGAGAACGGATGTGTGGACACAGGGGGTAAGGGGAGGGTGGGATGAATTGGGAGATTAGGTTTAACATAAGTACACTACCATGTGTAAAATAGATAGCTGGTGGGAACCTGCTGTATTGTACACGGAGCTCAGCTTGGTGCTCTGTGATAACCTAGATGGGTGGGATGGGGGTGGGGAGGGAGGACCAAGAGTGAGGCAATGTATGTATACATAGAGCTGTTTCACTTCATTGGACCGCAGAAACTAACACATTGTAAAGCAATCATACTCCAATAAAAAATAAATTCAAAATAAAAAAAGGAAGTAGCAGCACAGGTCATATGATTTCCTGCCAAGATTCTTAACTTCACTCCTGGTTAAGAACTGTACCAATGTCTTGGATGAGGGCAGAGGTGATATCCTGAGGAAAACTGTGGAGAACGTGAAAGTAACGGGATCAGCAAGAATAAAGTGAAAGAATCAGGAGCCAAATAACTGGAAATCTGGTAAATCTAACAAGAAAAAGATCAATATGGATGAAGGTGAAGACCCATGCTTGGACTGCGGAAAAGACAAAAAATTAAGCAGACATTTCAGGATGAGTAGGAGAAGTGGAGAACTGATCTAAGAGTAACACACATTGAAATAACTGAGGGCATTTATTTGAAAAACATGTCCAATATGTGCAAGCTCATGAATTCAGCAACCACTATATGCCCCTACTGTATTAGGTGCTATACAACCATACATCAAAATTTTACTGTGGCCTTCCTAATATCTAATAAATATAGAAGGCCTCCTTTTCAGCAAAGTGCTCCACAACTGTACTCTTTTGGCTCGGTATAAGGTTCAAAAAAAGGGCTGATTCTTTTATAGCAAGCAGAAGATGGCAGAATCAGGAGTCTGTGGGAAAGGAAGAGGAAAGAGAGTGTGCTGTACAAAGTTCTTGCCACCATGTGGCAGGAGAAACACATCTGGCAGAATCCTAAGGTGCATCTCTTCACTAAATGTGCACAAGGATCCCAGGGTCTGAGCATCTAAAACTCCCATCACAGCAGCAAATTCTAAGCAGGATATTCATTTTCTAATGTGACCCAGTAAGTCAACAGGGCCCCAAGACACTGAATAAGTTGGATGAAAGTGAAATTCTTTCTTTCTTCATAAAGTCCTTGACTTTGTTCTCTTTTGCACTTGAAATTAGAGAATTATGACAAACCGACTCACAACAAGGAAAGTATATGGTTTTACAGGAGAGGCAAAACCTAAAGAGAAGCTCAGAACTAGATGGAAATTCAGAGATGAACTAGGGCAGCCCCTTCATTTGACCCCAAGCTATCCAAATTCAAAATGCTTAACATAGCTTAGAATTGTTGAGCTGGCTCCAGAACATTCTAGAATATGTCTCCTGCCTCATCACCCTTCATCCCCCACACCCCTACCTTCCCCTTCACCATGCTTACCACATACCTTACCATTACTCACAGAGAAACCTAGAACAAGGGTATCAAATTCTAAAGGCTGAGGGGCCAGGCAGAGGACATACATGAGTAAAGTGAGCCAGATGGGGCCTGCGGTGATCTAGGGAAGGTTCCCCCAACATGGGAGAACAGCCACCACTTAGCCAATTCTGCTACACAGGTATGCAGTCCACCATGGCCAGATGTTCTTCAAGAGAAGCCCAAAACCTAGCTTTTTATGTGAAATCTCCTGGCTTTTATTTTATTTTTTTAATTTTTTTATACAGCAGGTTCTTATTAGTCATCAATTTTAAACACATCAGTGTATACATGTCAACCCCAATTGCTCAATTCAACACACCACCATTCCCACCCCGATGTGGCTTTCCCCCCTTGCTGTCCATGCATTTGTTCTCTACATCTGTGTCTTAACTTCTGCCCTGCAAACCAGTTCATCTGCACCATTTTTCTAGGTTCCACATACATGCGTTAATCTACGATATTTGTTTTTCTCTTTCTGACTTACTTCACTCTGTATGACAGTCTCTAGATCCATCCACGTCTCAACAAATGACTCAATTTCGTTCCTTTTTATGGCTGAATAATATTCCATTGTATATATGTACCACATCTTCTTTATACATTCGTCTGTCGATAGGCATTTAGGTTGCTTCCATGACCTGGCTATTGTAAATAGTGCTGCAATGAACATTGGGGTGCATGTGTCTTTTTGAATTATGGTTTTCTCTGGGTATATGCCCAGTAGTGGGATTGCTGGATCATATGGTAATTCTATTTTTAGTTTTTTAAGGAACCTCCATACTGTTCTCCATAGTGGCTGTATCAATTTACATTCCCACGAACAGTGCAAGAGGGTTCCCTTTTCTCCACACCCTCTCCAGCATTTGTTGTTTGTAGAGTTTCTGATAATGCCCATCCTAATTGGTGTGAGGTGATACCTCATTGTAGCTTTGATTTGCATTTCTCTAATAATTAGTGATGTTGACCAGCTTTTCATGAGCTTCTTGGCTATCTGTATGTCTTCTTTGGAGAAATGTCTATTTAGGTCTTCTGCCCATTTTTGGATTGGGTTGTTTGTTTCTTTAATATTGAGCTGCATAAGCTGTTTATATATTTTGGAGATTAGTCCTTTATCTGTTGATTCATTTGCAAATATTTTCTCCCATTCTGAGGGTTGTCTTTTTGTCTTGTTTATGGTTTCCATTGCTGTACAAAAGCTTTTAAGTTTCACTAGGTTCCATTTGTTTATTTTTGCTTTTATTTCCATTACTCTAGGAGGTGGATCAAAAAAGATCTTACTGTGATTTATGACAAAGACTGTTCTTCCTATGTTTTCCTCTAAGAGTTTTATAGTGTCCAGTCTTACATTTAGGTCTTTAATCCATTTTGAGTTTATTGTTGTGTATCGTGTTGGGGAGTGTTCTAATTTCATTCTTTTACATGTAGCTGTCCAGTTTTCCCAGCACCACTTATTGAAGAGACTGTCTTTTCTCCATTGTATATTTTTGCCTCCTTTGTCAGAGATTAGTTGACCATAGGTGCGTGGGTTTATCTCTGGGCTTTCTATCTTGTTCCATTGATCTATGTTTCTGTTTTTCTGCCAGTCCCATATTGTCTTGATTACTGTAGCTTTGTAGTATATAGTCTGAAGTCTGGGAGTCTGATTCTGCCAGTTCCGTTTTTTTTCCTTCAAGACTGCTTTGGCTATTCGGGGTCTTTTGTGTCTCCATACAAATTTTAAGATTTTTTGTTCTAGTTCCATAAAAAATGCCCTTGGTAATTCGATTGGGATTGCATTGAATCTCTACATTGCTTTGGGTAGTATAGTCATTTTCACAATATTGATTCTTCCAATCCAAGAACATGGTATATCTCTCCATCAGTTGGTATCATCTTTAATTTTTTTCTTCAGTGTCTTATAGTTTTCTGCATACAGGTCTTTTGTCTCCTTAGGTAGGTTTATTCCTAGGTATTTTATTCTTTTTGTTGCTATGGTAAATGGGAGTGTTTCTTTAATTTCTTTTTCAGATTTTTCATCATTAGTGTATAGGAATGCAAGAGATTTCTGTGCATTAATTTTGTATCCTACAACTTTACCAAATTCATTGATTACCTCTAGTAGTTTTCTGACAGCATCTTTACGATTCTCTATGTATAGTATCATGGCATCTGCAAACAGTGACACTTTTACTTCTTCTTCTCCAATTTGTATTCCTTTTATTTCTTTTTCTTCTCTGATTGTGGTGGCTAGGACTTCCAAAACTATGTTGAATAATAATGGTGACAGTGGACATCCTTGTCTTATTCCTGATCTTAGAGGAAATGCTTTCAGTTTTTCACCATTGAGAATGATGTTTGCTGTGGGTTTGTCGTATATGGCCTTTATTATATTGAGGTAGGTTCCCTCTTTGCCCACTTTCTGGAGAGTTTTTATCATAAATCGGTGTTGAATTTTGTCAAAACCTTTTTCTGCATCTATTGAGATGATCATATGGTTTTTATTCTTCAATTTGTTAATATGGTGTATCACATGGATTGATTTGCATATATTGAAGAATCCTTGCATCTCTGGGATAAATCCTACTTGATTATGGTGTATGATCCTTTTAATGTGTTGTTGGATTCTGTTTGCTAGTATTTTGTCGAGGATTTTTGCATCTGTGTTCATCAGTGATGTTGGTCTGTAATTTTCTTTTTTTGTAGTATCTTTGTCTGGTTTTGGTATCAGGGTGATGGTGGCCGCACAGAATGAGTTTGCGAGTGTTCCTTCCTCTGCAGTTTTTTGGAAGATTTTGAGAAGGATGGGTGTCAGCTCTTCTCTACATGTTTAATAGAATTCGCCTGTGAAGCCATCTGGTCCTGAACTTTTGTTTGTTGGAACATTTTTAATCACAGTTTCAATTTCATCACTTGTGATTGGTCTGTTCATATTTTCTATTTCTTCCTGGTTCAGTCTTGGAAGTTATACCTTTCTAAGAATTTGTCCATTTCTTCCAGGTTGTCCATTTTGTTGGCACAGAGTTGCTTGTAGTAGTCTCTTAGGATGCTTTGTATTTCTGCAGTGTCCGATGTAACTTCTCCTTTTTCATTTCTAATTTTATTGATTTGAGTCCTCTCCGTCTTTTTCTTGATGAGTCTGGCTAATGGTTTATCAATTTTGTTTATCTTCTCAAAGAACCAGCTTTTAGTTTTACTGACCTTTGTTATTGTTTTCTTTGTTTCTATTTCATTTATTTCTGCTCTTATCTTTATGATTTCTTTCCTTCTGCTAACTTTGGGTTTTGTTTGTTCTTCTTACTCTAGTTCCTTTAGGTGTAAGGTTAGATTGTTTATTTGAGATTTTTCTTGTTTCTTGAGGTAGGCTTGTATAGCTATAAACTTCCCTCTTAGAACTGCTTTTGCTGCACCCCATAGGTTTTGGATTGTCGTGTTTTCATTCTCATTTATCTCTCGGTATTTTTTGAGTTCCTCTTTGATTTCTTCAGTGATCTCTTGGTTATCCAGTAATGTATTCTTTAGCCTCCATGTGTTTGTGTTTTTCACATGTTCTTTTCCCTGTAATTCATTTCTGATCTCATAGCATTGTGGTCAGAAAAGATGCTTGATATGATTTCAATGTTCTTAAATTTACTGACGCTTGATTTGTGACCCAAGACGTGATCTATCCTGGAGAATGTTCTGTGTGCACTTGAGAAGAAAGTGTAATCTGCTGTTTCTGGATGGAATGTCCTATAAATATCAAGTAAATCTATCTGGTCTATTGTGTCATTTAAAGCTTCTGTTTCCTTATTTATTTTCACTTTGGATGATCTGTCCATTGGTGTAAGTGAGGTGTTAAAGTCCCCCATTATTACTGTCTTACTGTCGATTTCCTCTTTTACAGCTGTTAGCAGTTGCCTTATGTATTGAGGTGCTCCTATGTTGGGTGCTTATATATTTATAATTGTTATATCTTCTTCTTGGATTGATCCCTTGATCATTATGTAGTGTCCTTCCTTGTCTCATGTAACATTATTTATTTTAAAGTCTATTTTGTCTGATATGAGTATTGTTACTCCAGCTTTCTTTTGATTTCCATTTGCATGGAATATCTTTATCCATCCCCTCACTTTCATTCTGTATGTGTCCCTAGGTCTGAAGTGGGTCTCTTGTAGACAGAATATATATGGGTCTTGTTTTTGTATCCATTCAGCAAGCATGTGTCTTTTGATTGGAGCATTTAATCCATTCAGGTTTGAGGTAATTATCGATATGTACGTTCCTATGACCATTTTCTTAATTGTTTGGTGTTTGTTTTTGTAGGTCCTTTTCTTCTCTTGTGTTTCCCACTTAAAGAAGTTCCTTTAGCATTTGTTGTAGAGCTGGTTTGGTGGTGCTGAATTCTCATAGCTTTTGCCTGTCTGTAAAGCTTTTGATTTCTCCATCGAATCTGAATGAGATCCTTGCCAGGTAGAGTAATCTTGGTTGTAGGTTCTTCCCTTTCATCACTTTAAGTATATCATGCCACTCCCTTCTGGCTTGTAGAGTTTCTGCTGAGGAATCAGCTGTTAACCTTATGGGAGTACCCTTGTATGGTATTTGTCATTTTTCCCTTGCTGCTTTCAATAATTTTTCTTTGTCTTTAATTTTTGCCAATTTGATTACTATGTGTCTTGCCGTGTTTCTCCTTGGGTTTATCCTGTAAGGGACTCGCTGCACTTCCTAGACTTGGGTGGCTATTCCTTTCCCATGTTAGGGAAGTTTTTGACTATAATCTCTTCAAATATTTTCTCTGGTCCTCTCTCTCTCTTCTCCTTCTGGGACCCCTATAACGCAAATGTTGTTGCATTTAATGTTGTCCCAGAGGTCTCTTAGGCTGTCTTCATTTCTTTTCATTCTTTTCTCTTTATTCTTTTCCTCAGCAGTGCATTCCACCATTCTGTCCTCCAGGTCACTTATCCATTTCTCTGCCTCAGTTATTCTGCTATTGATTCCTTCTAGTGTAGTTTTCATTTCAGTTATTGTATTGTTCATCTCTGTTTGTTTGTTCTTTAATTCTTCTAGGTCTTTGTTAAACATTTCTGGCATCTTCTCAATCTTTGCCTCCATTCTTTTTCCAAGGTCCTGGATCATCTTCACTATCATTATTCTGAATTCTTTTTCTGGAAGGTTGCCTATCTCCACTTCATTTAGTTGTTTTTCTGGGGTTTTATCTTGTTCCTTCATCTGGTACATAGCCCTCTGCCTTTTCATCTTGTCTATCTTACTGTGAATGTGGGTTTTGTTTCTCAGGCTGCAGGATTGTAGTTCTTCTTGCTTATGCTGTCTGCCCTCTGCTCTCCTGGCTTTTTTTTTTTTTTTTTTTTTTTTTTTTTTTGCATTATGCGGGCCTCTCACTGTTGTGGCCTCTCCCATTGCGGAGCACAGGCTCCGGACGCACAGGCTCAGCGGCCATGGCTCACGGGCCCAGCCGCTCCGCGGCATGTGGGATCTTCCTGGACCGGGGCACGAACCCATGTCCCCTGCATCGGCAGGTGGACTCTCAACCACTGCGCCACCAGGGAAGCCCCTCTCCTGGCTTTTAAATGAAGAAAATTAAGTTGGATTGTTTTTAAACACTGTACACCAAGCAAAGCCACATATGGCCCACAGTCTGCTGTATCTGCTTTGGATGATAGACCCCATGAAGGAATCGACAACCCCTCATTGCTCACCACTGGGTGGCCTGTGATGAGTCGGTGTCTCTGAGTCTTGGTCTCTTCATCTATAAAAAGGCTGTTGTAAGAACTAGGTTTATATAGATAAACTACACAGCACGGTGGCTGGCTCAGGCAATTCTCAGTGAGAGACAGCTGCTCACTTCCCTGTACTGTGGAGACACCTGCATGTGGGTGTTGGGAGAATTCTCCACAGCCTTCCACCTGTTCCTTTCCCTACTGTTATGAAAAAGTGGCCACTGCTCAAGGCAATGGAGTGGGGTGGTCTTTAATCAATCATCTTTACCCTAAATCAGGATTTTTACCAATCAAAAAATTTGGTTTTACATGTTTCCTGGCCTAAGGACAATAAGAATATACACATACATAATCAAAATAAACAAGGTTTTATCCTTACGAGTAGCATTTAAACAGAAAACATCACAGTTTTGGACAATGAAGGCAGGGTGCTCACTTCAGGCCATGGCTGCAGAAGTTTACACTACAACACATGTGCTCAGATCCAATTTACCACGTCCTGCTGGGTGGTCAAGGGCAGAAAGCAGTTGGAAGCTGAGAACATACTCATGTCTTCTCTGCAAAGGTGAGTGGGTCACTGCCTTCAAAAGGACTGAGCTGGGCTGCATTTAGCTGTTGACAACGTAACAGCAGGAAGTAGGGCTAGGGCTTAGGGTCAGGGCAGATGCCACTGGAACTGGGGGAGTCCTTGGAGCACCAGGCTTGTTCACAGACTCCCCCCCGTCCCCTCCTCACCCATGACATGGGATGTCTCATAGCAGTGGGACGCTTGAGGTCAGATTCAGGCCTGGGTTATTGGTTGGAATTTCTGTGTTTCATGCTCATTTCTATTTGGTGACGATTTCATATCTGAATCATAACAGGCAGAAAATATTCAAAGATGCATTTTCTAAAGTCCATAAGTATTCCTATGCAAAGTCATTACAGAGTCAAACAACTGGGGACATCTCAATTCCTGCCAGGCAAAAACATTCTCTAATTTAAAATTTAATAAGTGACACAGAGAACTGATGACCCCTGTAGGCCCACCAGCCCCTAGCACTAGGTCTTCATACAGTAAGCACTCACTCCATACCGGTTATTGAATAAAACTCTTGGCCAGAGGAAATAATGACCCATGATGTAGAGCCAACTGTACAACGAAAACTGAAACTCTCCAAAAGCATGAATTTACTCTTGTATTCTATTTCTTAGTCACCAAAGGTCTTTCTCCATTGGCTTACTCATTCATTTATTCATTTATTCATTCAATAAATGTTTACTGAGCACCCACTATCCTTCAAGCACACCGTTAAATCCTCAGGATAAAAAAGATGATCTTCTACACGCAGCCCAATGTTCATAGCAGCACTACTTACAATAACCAAGACATGGAAGCAACCTAAATGTCCATCAACAGATGAATGGATAAAGAAGATGTGGTGTATATATACAATGGAATATTACTCAGCCATAAAAAAGAATGAAATAATGCCATTTGCAGCAACATGGATGGACCTAGAGATTATCATACTAAGTGAAGTAAGTCAGAGAAAGACAAATATGATACGATTATCACTTACATGTGGAATCTAAAAAAAAATGATACAAATGAAATTATTTCCAAAACAGAAAGAGACTCACAGACATAGAAAATAAACTTACAGTTACCAAAGGGGATAATGGCGGCAGGTGTCGGGGGGGGATAAATTAGGCGTTTGGGATTAACAGATACACACTACTATATATAAAACAGATAAACAACAAGGACCTACTGTATAGCACAGGGAACTATATTCAATATCTTGTAATAACCTATAATGGAAAAGAATCTGAAAAAGAATGTGTGTGTGTGTGTGTGTGTGTGTGTGTGTGTGTAGATACACACACACACACACACACGTATATGTATAACTGAATCACCCTGCTGTACACCTGAAACTAACAAAACATTGTAAATTAACTATACTTCAATCTTTTAATGGTTTAAAAAATATTCATTGGGGAAAAAAAGATGATCTTCAATTAAATCATTATAGCTACTCTGTGAAAATGACGTGGCCTCAGAATGTAACGGCAGCCAGATCACCTACTGTGGACACCAATCCATAAAGCCCATCTGTCGAAAGCAGCAGGTGTGCTAGAAACTGTTTGGCTCTCAATTTTCCTCTGCACTGCACTGACACAGCATAAATGTCACTTGGTTTGCCCAAATTGAAAAACAGCTTAAAAGAGGGAGGGCGCGTTTATGAATTCATCATTCTTTGGGGTTATGAGTTTATTTCATGTCTGAGCTGATGACTCTCGAACCAAAAGCCTTCACTTGCAATATAGCAGTACTGTCCCAGATCAGTCTGTCATTAAGAAGAGTTGATCAGAGGAGTAAATGTGACAAAAACAGGGAACTTTCAGGTATACTATAAACGTCATTTAACCACAGTTTGCATGAAGAGAGCTACAAGGCCAGGGGTAATGCCAATTAGAAGAACAAATATGGAATTCCCTGGCAGTCTAATGGTTAAGACTCTGCGCTTCCGCTGCAAGGGGCATGGGTTCGATCCCTGGTCAGAGAACTAAGATGCCGCATGCCACGCGGCGTGGTCAAGAAAAAAAAAGAAAAAAAGAACAAATAATGCTTGCTGACTCGTACAAATCATTTATCACTTTTACTTAAGTACTTTGTGCCATTCACTGTGCTAAACATTTTACCTACATGATCTTCTATAATCTTCACAACTCTGTCATTACCTTTCACTTTATAACTGAGAAAACTAAGGTCTTTCCAGGGGGTTAAACACCTGCCCAAGGTCACAAAGTTAAGAAAAGATGAAGCTAAAAATCCAAACCCAAATGGTCTGATTCAGAGCCCCAGTTCTGAACCACACAGTTTCTGCAGCTCTGTCATAATCATAACTTCCCTTGAGTGTCACCACCAACCCACAGCAGTCAGAGAGCCTCTACTGCCATGGGGAACGACAACTCAGATCTCATGGGCACCGTGTTACAGGAGAACAGAGCACAGATACACCACCTCTGGCTGGCAGAGACTCTAGGAATCTGGAAAGACCATAGCTCCTACTTTGCAATGTTCTAAGATACTGCAACCGAGACTGAGCTCTGGTCACGTGCTCTCTGTTCAACTGAATGCTTTGACTGGTGGCAGCAGCCTCTAGAGAAATGAAATACCAAGCACTAGTCTGAATGTGCCCTGGACCCTCCTGAAACCAGATTCAAAGGGCAGGAGCAGATATCCATGAAAACTGTATCAATAAATACATTTACCTCTTGATCAAATAACCCTACTTTTAGAAATGTGTCCTGATATTCCTGCACTCATGAAAAGATTATTCTTTGCTGCACTGTCTGCAACAACAAGAGTGGAAACTCAAGCATCCCTCAAGAAGGTACAGGTTAAATTAATTATGGTAAAGCCCTTTAATGGAATACTGCATAACTGTGAATAAAAAATGAAGAAGCCGTGTACTGCTATGTACTGATATGGAAAGGTGTCTAAGATTTATTGTTAAACAAAGAATATAAAATGAGGCACGTCTGTGTATATATGCTTACACTTACCTATTAAATATATTTATTTATGTAAACATAGATAAAATTTACATTTACATAAACTCGAGAAGAATACACAAGAAACTAATAAAAATGGTGACCCGCTGGTGTGTTAGGGGAGGCATAGAATATAGGATAGATAGGGCAAGGTTGACAGTGACCACTATATATCTTTTCATAACATTCTGCTTTTTGGACCATGCGACTGAATTACCTATTCCAAAAGGATGACCGTCTTGAACCCAGCTAAAGATTATCTGGATGATTTTGGAGATTCAGCTGCAGAGTCTGATCATGAACAAGTGTGTGCCGGAATATATGTACACAGATTTGGGGACCACCTTCTCTTCCCTGCCACTCCACTGGCTCAGACTGGGAGTATTCTGTATTATTCAGGGTAGACCAAGCTGCTGTGATAAAGAGATCTACACATGTAATGTTCTGACAGGGTGAAAGTTTGTCTTGCTCATGTACCCAGAAGGGCACTCCAGTCTGCAGGTTGCTCCCCTCCTCATGGTCATTCAGACGGTAGGAACTTTTCCACCGGCCTCATTCCCTCAGGCCTTGGTATCACATATATCCAATTGGCAGAAGGGGAACAAGTGTGGAGAGGGCGCACATGGTCCAGTAGCAACAAACATCACTTCTCACATTCTACTGGTGAGAACAAGTCACATGACTACACTCACGTACAAGGCAAGTTAGGAAATACTCTTTACCTGGGCAACCTCTTTCCAGCTCAATATCTCCTATGGAAGGGGGGAGTGGACAGTTACCCATCTCCAATGCCATCTCTTTCTCCATCACTGAAGGAATTCTGGGAGGGTTACTAGGTGTCATTCACCCAACAAACCTTTCCCAGGCACCCCTGTGTCAGTCCTGACAATATAAAGGAGACTTTGATGTGGTCTGTGGTTTGTAGAGATGAAAAAGCTTATCTCCAGTTGGAATGATGAAGAGAGCCACAGGAACTAGTTAGAGACCCCACTTACCCTGAGCCTCCATGTATTGCAGGATAGAAATCAGTCACTGTCTTTCCCATCCCCCATCTCTGATTCTCTCACCAATGTTTCCTTGCTCCCCTCTGACTTTTTCTGTTTAGTTTATCACCTACTTCATGGCAAGAGGACCCTTCAGTGACCTATTCTGTGTATTCTTCTTGATCCACCTGACTCCGGTTCCAGCCCTCATTTCCACTGGAGTGGTTTCTTTGCTCCCCAGGAGATCCCCCTCCTAGCCCTGTCTGCCCAGTGCCTTCACATATGCCTACAATTGTGTGCGCACACACACATGCACTGAGGCTGTGAGGCAGCTATTACTGTGCCCGGCCCCAAGGAAGCAGAAGCAAAATGGCACAGGGGACAACCCTACCCACAGCCTGTAGGAAGGAAGACAGAACACACTGACAGGTATCTGAGGGGCAACAATTAGGGATGGATTTTTAGCTGAAACACCTCTGCCAAGAACCTAAAGTGACATAGATGTGATCTAGTCCATGGAATTCACCAGGTGGAAGCAACAGATGCAGATTGCAAACGCTGCTGCATTAAACCAGAGCAAACAAAAGTAAAATTTAACCAGACCATGCAACTCTAGGAGTTACTCAAGTTTTCACCACCAAGGGCCCATTTAATTATTTCTATGCATCACATGGGCTCATGTTTGCAAAGACTCTTCCTCCCAGAGAAACCACATTTATTAGAGAGTGATGTCTTCATTTCCCCTGTGTCTTATTAAGCAAAGACATATGCAACTACCAAGCGGGGTTTGTGATCACTCATTTGTTCATTCAACAAACATTTACTGAACCTTTGCCACATGCCAGGCACTAGGAATACAGTAGAGAATATAGCAGACAAGGTCCCTGCCTTCAGATTCTTACTGTGGGGCAGATGTTCATCAAATGACCATAAACAAGTAAGTACAAGTTAGAAAGGAGAATAAAGGAGGCCAGGAGAGAGCATGAGGTGAGCTTTGCATGAGGTACAGCTTCAGGGAAGGCATCTCGCCTAAGGGACACCCAAGCTGGGACCAGATTCTCAAGAGGTGTGACTGCCCTAAACTCAGTAATTCCCTCTAAAAGAGAAGAAAATACAACTTTAAAAGGAAGCTGATACTGTCTACATGTCTGCTCTGTGAGAGATACAGGGCTGGGCCATTTCCTGGCACTGTTTCATCTCCTCCTCTGCCCAGTGCATCCGTGGTGGGTGACCTGCTCCCTAATTTTTACAGATTAAGAATCAAGGCTCCAAAAGGTTTAGTAGACTGACTGCATCTCCTGGGTAGTAAGAGGCAGATCAGGGAGTCCAACCTGGATCCAAAGCTCTAGGGAGGCAGTAAGGAGGGATGCTTGAGGGGACTCCACTCCAGTACTGGAAGGCAAGACATGAAGAGGCACCCACATGTGCTGTGAAGGAAGGGTGGATCCGCCCAGGTGACACCTAGGTGCTTAAACCCCTAGAGGGGGCATGTCAAGAAACCATAACCACACAGGCCCCTTGGACCGCCACATCTCCTTCCCAGGCTGTGCAAACGGGTCGCCCATGAGAGCAGCCCTGCCGTTAACAGAGAGTTGTCCTTTTGTACAGATTTCTATAAATGAACTCTGTAATTTGACAGAATTTGACCTCTCATGCTGAGTCCTTTGCAGCGTCCCATCATCATTCCTGGCAGGACTCCCAACCTCCCATAAAAAGGAACGTGTGACCTATTTTAAAATTCCTCCAGGGAAAGAGTCAGCATGTTGCCTTGGCAACCGATGCGGGCCATTCTAGGATTCCTGCTCGGTTCTTCCTTCGGTCTAACCTACTTCCGCCCTGATGTAATTCAAAGCCCACTCATCCTGTGCTGGACTCCCAGGGGTGGAGGAGTGGACAGGATGATTCCCCATGGCCACACCCTCCCACCTCTCCCCTGCTCTGTGAGAGTTCTGGGGGACAGAGAAAGGGAAGGAGTGTGAAAAGGAGGGGAACTGGAGGACCACAGGAGGATCCTCTGACCCAGAAATGGAGTTTGTCAGAGTTTTGCTGACCCTGTCCCTCTGCCTTCCCCTCTACTGACCACTCTCACCCCCCGACCCAACAGCTTTAAGAAACCTGCCTCTCCACCAGCCACTCTGCCCTTCGTGAACTCCTGCAACCCTGACTGTCTACGTCTCCCTGCAGGGTTTACCCTGTGCCTGTAGCTTCACCTACACATGCATCCATCGCGCTTTCTCAAAACCGAAGTTCCTGGAGTCAAGAGCCCATGTCTGGTGTTTCTCTTCAGCCCCCATCCCAGCACTGTAATACACATTTCTACTGACTTCCAAGAGAGTTCCAAGACTTCTTTCCCCTGCTCTGGGCTGTTGAGCACACGCCCCAACTCCCCTTCACCCACTGTCGCTGTGGAGGAGAAATACCTGCGCCAATAGGTATCAAGACCTTAATGGGACCCCCACAAGGCAAAGTCCTCTGTCCTGCTTCTACTTGGAAGGCGGGAAGCAGATCTTTGGCGGAAGGAGTAAGGGACGGGCACAATTACTTTCCAGGATTATTTCGGCTGCCAATGATAAAAGCCCAATCCAAACTGGCTAAAGCAAAAACAAAGGAGGAGAGAAGAAACCTGTGGACTCACTTCACTGAAAAGGCCGGATCCAATGGCCCCAACAACGTGGTCTCCATCTCTTAACTTCATCCTCTATTTTGGCGGCACTCTCAGTGGGTCTTCCCCATGTGGTAACAGCGAAGACCACCAGCAGAACAGGTATCTACCCTCCCAGGCTTGTGACTCCAGCAGAAAGAAAATACCACCTTGCCCAGAGTTTCAACCGAGTCCCAGGATGGATGCTTCCAGGGTCATGTGCCAGCCCTGAACCAGCCCCCCAGGCCTGGCCTGAGTCTTGTGTCTGCTCCCTGCAGCTGGGTGGAGTCACTCTCACAAACCTTGTGGCCTTGAGTAGGGGAGCAGTGGCATCCCAAAGCAAAATCAAAGTGCTGTTAGCAGAAGAAGGGTACAGGGAGGCTGGCTGACAAGCGTAACAGATGTCCACTGCCATCTGCATATTCTTTTCTCTTCTTTTGTCGTGTTCAGAATAGTAACACATGGAGTTGAAGTATCTACCCCTTAAGTAACATCTTTAGTTCTGAAGGACTGGGCAGAGCCAGAGAAGAAAAGAGTTGAGGAAAAAAAAAAATAAAAAAGTGAGTCACCTAAAATTGGCACTGACACTAAGTTTACAGAGAGAGGACTGAATGGAGGTATTTTTTCATTTTCTCATTGAAATGCCCAGCTGTTCCACCTTGAGGCCTTTCTCACTGGCTGTTCATTGCCAGCCAGACTTCGCAGACATCAGAACATTTTTCTTAATTATATGTCTGTATTTAAAAAAAAAAAAACAGTGGTGCTCATCACTCTGCCTGCACATGGGAACCTGGACGAGCCCGCTGACACAAAGCAGTTTCTAAGCAACTTGTGGAGCTGGTGCCTAATGCAACAGCCGCAAGAGCTGGAGGAAAAACAAAATAAAGTCCATGGAAACTCAAAGTGGAACCAATTGTGATTGGTTCATCAAGGCTGCACAGGGTCCTATGGGAGGTTAATTCCATCTCAGGCTGATGGGAAGGGCCTTGTTTCCGGAGGCCTGGGACCTCTCTGGTGTGGGATACTTGATAAGAGGTTTCTGGAAGATTCCAATAAGCACTCTGTCCCAGGGACACCTGCCGCTGATAACGTGTGATAACAGAAATGCTGATGTTCAGAACTATGAGAGGCTCCAAGCATTGCCAGCAACTCCAGGGAAGACGGCGAGGTGAGGAGGAGGGACAGGCCGAGGTTTCCTTGTGCCTCCGCTGCCCTTATCTCAGTGTGGCCTTAGTGCCCCAGAGAGGGGATAGGCATCCTGACCGAGAGGAGTAAAGATTCCCATCTATAGGACTGACCTTACAGTGTACAAAGAGAGTGGATAATTACAAGCAAAGTGGTGTCTCAAAAAAGTGCATGGGCTTTCCCATCAATGACATTAACATTTGCAGCTGGTTACAGGACTCACCATCTGTATGACTCCGGAAGAGTCATTTAACTCCTCTTTGCCTAAGTTTTCTTGCTTTTCTAGCAGGAATACTAACAGGATCGTCATGAGGATTAAACAAAGTAATGATAGCAAAGCTCCCTGTTCCTTGTAGGTGCTTAGCAGATACCTATTTGTTCCCTTTGGGACCTTCCAGGTATAGACCCCCTCCCTATGTCCTCCACCTCTTGTCTGTAGAAAAACTTTAGCCTCCTAGGCCTTCCCTGAGTTCCAAAGAGTAAATTTAATCAGAAGTGAGAACATGCAGAAAGAAAGGAAAACAGTCAAGCAAGACAAAATAATAATAGTTTAGGCATTAAACAAAGTCAGGGACCTTTAGTTCCTCCTCAAGGACTATAGGTAATATTCTGAGCCATGTCCTTTGAGCTGTTTTGCAGATACTGAAACCCCCATCAGGTGGAAGAAGTTAACTGTATGCTGACCACAAGCACATAGACCCCAGACTGGTTGGAAACAGAGGTTGATGATGTTGACTCCTGATTACCTCACCACTAACCAATCAGGAGAACATCCACGATCTGATCACACACACTGCAACCTCCCTCCCTCACCCTGTCTTTAAAAACCTTTCCCTGAAAGCCTTCAGGGAGTTTGGGTCTTTGGGACACTAGCTACCTGGACTCCTTGCTCGGTGCCCTGCAGTAAACACTGCACTTTCCTTCACCACAACCCGCTGTCAGTAGATGGGCTTTACTGCATGCAGGCAAGAGAACCCAACTTTGGTTTGGTAACAGTAGGTGCTTAGCAAACACCTATTTGTTCCCTTTCCCTCAAAATCTTCTCTTACCTGCTCTGATGTTTTTCTTTCCATCAATTAAATTCACGTATCCATTCTACAGTAGCACTTGAGGGCCTGTAGCACACCAGGCACCTGGGGCTGTGCATACAGAAGCCACATGGGCCTACCTGGCCCTGGAGGTGCTCACAGCAGCTGGAGCAGCCCAGAGACCAGACAAGGTGGGCAGACAATCACAAGTTGACGAGGTGAGTGCCAGACAGGCCAGTGCAGCAGGGAGCACTGCCGGGCAGGTGGGCAAGGGGAGAATGGGGGCCACAGATGCATCCAGTTTGAAACCTGCAGGGCTAGGGAGCAGGTGTGAGCCACTAGCCTAGAGAGCTGGATCACCCAGGACCCTGTGAGCCTTGCTAAAGGGTTGGTGCTTCATCTTAAGTATAGGAAAGTGAATGGATCAGATTTTCATTTTAGAAAGGTCACTCTGGCTGTTGGAAGGAAAACGGGTTGGAGGAATGGGGTGGGTCAGATTGGACACAAGGCTACAGGAGAAATGGCTGGAGCAGAAGATTTCAGTGCCCTGCCCACACCCCTCACCCCAACCACCTGGAGTACCCACTGGCCTGTCTCTCTGCTGCCAACGCTGGCATCTCTTTGCCAGAGGGCCTTCCCTTGCCCCTGTTTTGCCGCTACTTTGCAAACTCCACAGCAGGTCAAAAGCGATGACTGGCTGGAGTTAGGGTATAAACACCTCTGCTTTCTCACCCCTTGGGTGGGAGAGCTCTGAGACATGGGTCTACTGTGGCTTCCCAAGCCTCTCCCATGGGGTTAAAAGCCAGTTGCCCAAAGCAGTAGCTAGAGTGCCATGCATTCTACATTGGCTTCCTCTCCTTCTTTGACTCACTTTCCCTTCTGCCCATTTCACTTTCCAAATGAATAGCTTATACAGGAATCCTTGTCTCAGAGTCAGCTGGAGAAACGCAAACCAAGGTTACCAATAGCGAAACCTTTCCTAGAAGTGGTTTTGATGTTGGGGAAGAGAAAAAAAGGCACTGGAGTTCACAGGAGAACAGGCTCAGGGGATAGTTTGCCTGTACCTCCCGTTTCACTCCATTCTGCTACAGTAACAGGAAGGACTAAGTGGGAATTGAGAGACATCTCAGACACCATACATGTCACCATTTAGCTCTGCATGGAATCCCAGAGCCCTGGGACTGTGTGGAGGATCTTTGGGCCTTCCTTAAGCATCCTTTGGCATTCTCCTCCAGCTGATGTAGCAGAAGAATACTTAATGCCTACACTACCAACACCCAAGACTCTGCTGTGGAACCATTTGCAGAGGCAGAAACCAAGTCCTGGAAGGAATTCAGCATCGCAAAAAAAAAAAGAAAAAGAAAAGAAAAGAAAACCCAAAGCTCCAAGCTCCAGCATTTGGCAATCATTCATTTGCTAGTAAGAAATTCAGTAAATATTTATTAAGCGCTTCTTGTGTGCCAGGACTCATGGTAGGTCCTATGGATGTGACCTTGAACAAAGAGAGAGTTTCCTTTGTTCTCCTCATGACCAGATGTATTGGCAATGGTTACTTTCCTGACTGAGCTCTCTGAGTTATGTGCTCAGTTGAGGGCAGATTCCCTCTACCTCTCAACATGAACCTCATCTATTTCAACAACTCAAAGCAACGGAAAAAGACCAACAACCCAATAGCATATAAAAATGGGCAAATGACAAAGACAGTTCACCAAAAGAAAACCAACAACTCAAACATATGGAAAGATTCACAGTGTGCTCCTAATAGAGGAGTTATCAGCTCATGAAAGACCAAAACACTGATTATCATATTGTGTTGGAGAGGGTGTAGAAAAATAGGCACTTTCATATACTGCTGATAGAAGCATAAAGTGTAAAATTTCTATAAAGGAAATTTGGAAACCTTCAATAATACAAATGATTCCAATTCTGGTCATTTTTCTTTAACGTAAACTCACATTTTTGTGAGCAATGGCATATATATAAGGATGGGGTCATTGCAGCATTTAGCCTGCAAACAAGCTAAATGGTAACCAACTTGGAGGTGGTTAAATTAATTATAATATGTCCATCAATGTAATAGTACACAGTTGGGGGGAAAAAGAAGCTGTTTATGTACTATAAGGAAAGTTCTCCATTAGTGTTAATTTTTGTTTAAGTAAGGAAACAACAGTATGTAAAATAGGCTACCATTTGCAAAATACATATATATACGTATATATATATGTATTATACATTTGGAATACATATATTCACTTATTTGCACATGCACAAAATATCTCTGAAGGAAACAAAGGAAATATCTAACATTGCCTTGAAAGAAAAGATTCAATGGCTAGAGGATAGATGAGGAGATTTTTTTTCGTTCCAAATCTTATTATATCTTTTTAATTTTGAAGCATGTGAATTATCTAATTTTTAAATGTATTTACAATAAATAATAAATAAATTGAATCTCTTGGAAATAAACTCCCTCAGAGCCCTAAGGCATTAATTGTGCCTTGTCTCTAACTAGGTATTAGTCAGGGTAATCAATGCCAGCTGCTGTAACAAACAATTCCAAATCTCAGTAGCTTCAAATACCATAAATAACTTACCTCAAAGATGGATACAGATGAGGTACCCTGTTCAAAGCAGCCTGATTCCATCTCGAAGCTCCACCATCGTGGTCTCTGATGTCACTCTGGTTTCATCCAGCTGGCAAATGAAGTAAAGAAAGAGTCTGAGTAATGTATACTGAACACTCAATCACTCCAGCTCAGAAATGACACTCATTACTTCTGCTCACATGACATTTGGAAGTAGGCTTGGAGATTTAGTATTCCTATATGGCCAGGAAGAAAATGAAATAGTTTACAGAGCACAAAGCATTCTCTGCCATAAAGGGTCATACTGAGCCTCCAAGGCAACTGCACTAAGATTCTGGAGATTCTGTTGGTCACTTTCTTGATCAACTCTTTATATCTGTTAACTTAAAAAAAAAAAAGACTTTTTTCTTTTAGAGCGGTTATAGATTTACAGCAAAACTGAGAGGAAGGTACAGTGATATCCCATATACTCCCTGCCCCCACACATGCATAAACCAAAGTGATGGGTTTGTTACAACTGATGAACCTACAACACAAATCATAATCACCCGGAGTGCGTATTTTACATTAGGGTTTACTCTTGGCTTTGTACATTCTAAGGGTTTTATCTGTTAACTTTTGCTATGTTAACGAATCATCCAAAATGTAGTGACTTAAAATGACAACAATTTATTTAGCTCATGATGCTTTGTTTTGACCATCTGAACTGGGCTCAGATGGATGATTCTTCTGGTCTCAACTCACTCATGCCTCTGCAGACAGGTGCCAGGTCAGCTGGGAACTAACTGACCAAGGACGGCATCAGCTAAGCTGGCTTGTCTCTATTCAACATGATCTCCATTCTCTAACCTGAGTTGTCACATGATGGCTGATCATACTCAAAACAGGTACCATGTCACTGCCACCACATTCCATTGGTCAAATTAAATTACAGAGCCATCTCAGACTCAGAGCATAAGGAAATAAACTCCACATCCTGATGAAAGGAATTGCCAAGTCACACTGTAAATATGGGGAGGGGAGTAACCATGGCCATGTTTGCCATATACCATAGTTCTCCTCAAAGACCTCTGAGAAAAAAGCAATTGGTTCACATCCATACCAAGGCCTTGCTGGGAATAGTTCTCGCTGAAGTTGCTGACCAAGGACAGTCTTCTGCAAGAAAAGGCTGTGGAACGGCCGTTACACAATCCCTGACATCCAAACCTATACAGGTATCTATACCTCTAAACCACAGGTGCTAAAGCAAACCAAGGAGAGATAAAACACAGGATAATTTATGAAGAAATTTGCTAATAATACAAATCATTGACTCAGAGTTAGAATTGGCTTTAGAGATCATTTAATCTAGTGTTTTTTAAACCTGTGTGACATGAAACCAAGGGAGTTCCAAGAAGGTGGTTCATGAGTTCACTGAGGGGAAAATCAAGTAACAAATAGCCATGCAGAGGAACGCTGGGTCTCCACACCCCTACTTCTGCCAGGGTGTCCAGAACTTTTTTTATAATGAAGAAGCCATTAGCCACATTATTGCAAAGATCCCTCTACTCATTATACAAATGTTCACCTAGAATTGCCCTGTGTTTATTTGGACTCATTCGATTTTTACCACCCAACATCTTTTGAGGAGCCAATATATGTTGAAGGCCTACTACACACAAAGCATTGTGTTAGAACCTTCAATATAGAGTCTCATTCTCTCTGCCATAAGCCTTGAGAGTCTTTCAAATGTCTTCTCTACATCTGCCTTCATTCTGGACAGATGCTTGTCAATTCACCTTCCAAGTCAAGCCTTTATTCCAAGCCATGTTTCCAGTCTTCCACACTGCCCCATTCAAGGGTTCTTTCCTGCTATAGTGAACATCAACCTGCTTTTTAAATCCAACCACCACCCAGTTTTATGCTGTCTCAGACAGCTCTAGCCCACTCAGGTCTCCAAGTGCTCTCTCAGTCTGAGTAGCAGGAGATCCTCAGTAGCCCCCCACACTCCCACTTTCCACCTACAGCCATGGCTCTCCTTTGATAACACCTGCTCCAAGCCAACCTGGTATTAAAATCATATACCAAGCCAGGAATCATTTCTCCATTTCTCTTCAAGCCTGGTCCTCATATGACATCATCTCATTTCTGCAAACGTCATTGCTACATGATAAATAATAAAAAGATTAACAGGAAATGACTGAAATCTTTATTTTGAAATAAGAATCTCACATTACAACATGAGGTCAGTTGCTATTTACTCCGTTTACTCCTTCTCTCCCTCCTGTTGGTGAGAGGGCCACCAAACACCTACTATCTCCCTAAATTTCCAGCTCCCAGGCCAGCTCTTTGGAAGTGCTGGTGAACAAGGATGCTAAGAGTTAATGGGAATGTCCCCATCCCAAGAGAATTCTGGGACTGCCTGGCTAATTCTATCTGTTGAGGCTCCATAAATGTCAGAAGTTAGTGGGGTAGTGTGTCTAGCTGGTAATTGCAATGGGATTTCCTGTGTGCATTAATAATATCTACCTCCTAAATGGTGCAACCACTACAGAAAACAGTATGGGAGTGTTACCAAATGCAAGTCCGTGTGCCCGACACACAGTGAGACCAAACAATACTGAAAAGTCAGAGTCTAGAGCAGAGAAAGGTTTATTGCATGCAAGGAGATGGGTGACTCACGCATTAAGAACCCCGAACTCCCTGAAGCCTTTCAGCAAAGCCCTTTTATAGAAAAAGTGAGGGAGGGGCATGGTTAGTTGTTGGAAACTTCTTAGTGTGGGACCCTTTGTTCTTGCAGCTGTCCGCGTAAGTCAGGTCACAGTCAGGTCACAATGTTCCTATAAACCTCCATCAAAACAAAGGTTATTCCCTGTTCTGCAACATTTATTCATTCATTCATTCATTCATCCATTCATTCATTCATGGTTGCATTGGGTCTTCATTGCTGCATGCAGTCTTTCTCTAGTTGAGGCGAGTGGGGGCTACTCTTTGTTGTGGTGCACGGGCTTCTCATTGTGGTGGCTTCTCTTGTTGCAGAGCACGGGCTCTAGGCGCATGGGCTTCAGTAGTTGTGGCACGTGGGCTCAGTAGCTGCGGCTCGCAGGCTCAGTAGTTGTGGCACACAGGCTTAGTTGCTCCGTGCATGTGGGATCTTCCCAGACCAGGGCTCGAACCCGTGTCCCCTGCCCCCTGCACTGGCAGGCGGGTTCTTAACCACTGTGCCACCAGGGAAGTCCTGCAACTTTTTATCTAAAGGTGTAATACTCTTAAAAGTCATGGCCTTGAGAATTATACAAGAAATGGAAGGGGAGGCATTGAGTTCTTTCTCCATGCCTCCTTTCAGCTTTTAACACTTAACAAATGCATAAGCAAAGTGACATCATTACCTCTCATTTAACTTGTTCAAGGTCCCAAGGCTCAACTTTCACCCTCCAAGGTCCAGGCCCTGGCTAAAGGGAGAGGGTCTCTACACAGGCCAGTCACCCTGCCCGGAAGCACTCATCCAACATCCAATCTGGGTCCTCCCGCCAGTGCCCAGGCCCAGCTGAGGAGGCAGATCTCAGCTGGCAGCGCCCTCAGGGCCAGGTCCCCAGACCCTGCCCAGCCATCACCACTGAGGGAGCCAGGTACCCAGGACCCAGCCGGCTCTCAGGCTCCTCAGTCCAGGCAAATGGGCCACAGCAACGCTGACCACTGGTGGAGCAGAACTGCTAAGGGCCGTGTGTTAACGGCCAGGCGTTAACGACCCTGCACCCACCCCACCCCTATTACAGAAGTTCCTCAAAACAATTAGAAATAGAACTACCATATATGATCCAGCGATCCCACTTCCGTGTATTTATCCAAGAGAATTGAAATCAGGATCTCAAAAAGATATTTGCACTCCTATGTTCATTGTAGCCCTATTCACAACTGCCAAAAGGTGGAAACAACCTAAGTGTCCATCAGTGGATGAATGGATAAAGAAAATGTGGTATATACATACAATGGAACTTCATTCAATCATAAAAAAAGGACGAAAATCTTGTCATATGATACAACATGAATGCACCGAGGACATTATGCCAGATAAAAATAATCCAGTCACAGAAGGACAAATACTGCATGAATCCAATTATATGAGGTATCTAAAGTAGTCAGACTTATAGAAACACAAAGTAGAATGGTGGTTGACAAGGCTGTGGGGAGAGGGACAGAGTGGACTGCTGTTCAATGGGTATAGAGTGAAAAAGTTCTAGAGACCTTCTGTACAACACTGGACCTATAGTTAGCAATATTATACTGTACACTTAAAACTCTGTGAAGAGGGTATATCTCATGTTATATGGCTTTTACCACAATAAAAAATGATAATGATAATATCTACCACTTACCTTTCTACTGGTGGGTGATAGGGAAAATTAATGTGAAAATGGTTGGAATAGGTACAGAGCTATACAAATGTAAGAGATTATTACTATGATTATTATGGTACCCCACCTTCTTTTTTTTTTCTATTTCAGAATGCAAGATTATTCTCTAATTAAGTCTAAATTAGTGGGGGTGGGAGGAAGGCTATGTTTTACATCAGGTCTTCCAGGAGTCCTCTGGTGCCAAAGACCAGACAAAGTGGCAGCACAAATGAGCCCAGGCAGGCAAAACTCCTTAACCACAGACAGAGAGGAGCTTATAGTGTAAAGCTGAGAAAACACTGCCTTATGGAACTTTCCTCAGCTCATGTGTATATCCAAAGGCAGAGCTATGCTCTCCAGCTAGGAAAGCAAAGATATTTTTTCACACCCTGGCCAGAAATGTTTCAAAGTCCTGGGAAATCAGAGATGGGAGCATACAAATAAAATGCCATTGCATCCCCAGCTTAAAAGGAAAAAAAATACCAATTCATCTCCAGAAGCTAGCACAGTACCCAGAACACAGTATTCATCAGCCTAAGTACACAGAAAATATTGGATGGATGGAGGATGGATGGAAGGAAGGAAGAAGGGGAACAGGAATGAATGAACAAGCAAAAAATGTCCCCAAGTTGGGCTTCTATCTTTAGGAAGAGATGTCTCTCCACCAAAATGAACATAAACTGCTATTTCAACAAGTACCAAGGCAGGCTTTGCTCATGAACAGCTTTTCATGACCCAATGTTCACCACAATGCTTCTGTAGGCTTAAAGAATAACTTCCTACAAAATTATAAAAATTATCCCCTCTTATCATACACCATGATCAAGGGGATTTATTCCAGAGATGCAAGGATGGTTCATATTCTGCAAATCAATCAGTGTGATACACCACATTAACAAAAGGAAAGATAAAAATCATATGATCATCTCAACAGCTGCAGAAAAGGCACCTGACAAAATTCAACGTTCATTTATGATTAAAAACTCTCAATAGAGTGGTATAGAGGAAACATACATCAACATAATAAAGCCCATATATGACAAACCAACAACTAACATCATACTGCATGTTGAAAAGCTGAAAGCTTTTCCTCTAACTTCAGGAACAAGACAAGGATG
The DNA here is from genome assembly GCF_963455315.2 of Globicephala melas. Classification (NCBI taxonomy): domain Eukaryota; kingdom Metazoa; phylum Chordata; class Mammalia; order Artiodactyla; family Delphinidae; genus Globicephala; species Globicephala melas. The sequence continues at coordinate 43,955,322 of NC_083324.2, read as the reverse complement.
CCCACTCCCGCCACTCTTATTCAACATAGTACTGTAAGTCCTAACCACAGCAATTAGGCAAGAAAAAGAAATAAAAGGCATCCAAACTGGAAAAGAAGAAGTAAAACTGTCACTGTTTGCAGATAATATGATGCTACGTAGAGAAAACCTTAACAACAAGACCAAAAAACTTAGAACTAATAACTGAATTCAGCAAAGTTACAAAATGCAAAATCATACAGTATATTCTCCTTTTTGTCTGGCTTCTTTAACTCAACATAATGTGTTTGAAGTTAGTCTGTTACTGTGAATAGCAGTAGCTCATTCCTTTGGGCACTGAGGAAGATATTCCAATGGCCAGATCACCTATGGAAAGGTGTTCAAAGTCACTAATCATTGAGGAAAGGAAAATCAAAACCACAGTGCAAGACCTCTACACACTCACTGGAATAGCTACAAGCAAAGGCTGACAACACCAGGGGTTGGTGAGGATATGTAGAAACTGGAACTCTTGGACACCTCTTGTAGGAGTGTAAACTGGTAAAATCACTGTGGAAGACCGTTTAGCTTTCTACTGAAACTGAAACATTCACCTCTTCCATGACCTGGCGATTCCACCCCTAGATATTTACTCAAGAAAAATGAAAACACAAATTCACAATAAGACCTGTACAAGAATGTCCATAGTAGCTCTATTTATAAAAGTCCCAAGTGGAAACAGCTGAAATGTCCATCAATAAGAGAATGGATAAATAAATTGTAGTATGTCCATAAAATGGGCATAAGTCTCTGGGGCTTCAGTTTATGGGAAGAATAATGTTTATGCCATACACAGAATTGTTAGTGGAATAATGTGGAAAGTGGCTTACAAACATAGGATTTTTGTTTCTGTTTTTGGTTTTTTTGTTACATAAATAAGAGAAAGACAAAGAAAAGTAGGTGAAAAAAGAAAAAAACCAATGTGCTGTTGCCTGCCAACTCCTAAGCCTACTTAAATTTCTCATCTCCCTGGATCCAGCTGCCATTTCTCTGACCTACTGCAAGCAGAAAGTAGTAGTCAGGAAATAAAACCATTTTTGCCAAAAACAAACAAACAAACAAGGTAACCATAAGGCTCTGTTGTAGAGCCTTAACTTTCAAGAAACAGCCAAATTTCCTGCACACGTTTAATCTGTTCAACTCAGAAATCTTGAAGTGCCTACTTCTGCATCCTTTCCATTATCTTTATTCCATTTTATTATTAAATGATTCATTTCCTATTCTGTTTTCATCACCAAACCACCTCAAAACTCTTTGGAAAGAAGCAGGAAGATAATCACATGCACTCATACAGACACACAGATGCACACACACATGTACTCAAATACAGACACACACACATGTTGCCTTCTCTACCTATGTACACAGGGAAGTCTTCATATTTCTACGCTGATGTACAATAAACATCATATCAAACAATGAGTCACTTGATAGCAAACATACCAGAACATATACACTTGAGTGAGGTTCCCCAAAGGGCAGAGCCTCTATTCTTATTCTGACGATGCCGTTCTTGCTCAAAACATTTTTGGATTTTTGCAAGTTACATAACATAGCTGAAGAACTGTGAAAATAGCAGAGCCTGTTGAGCCTAGAGGAGAAAACCTGCCCTTAAATATTCAAAGAGCCACTGTTCGAAAGAAGAACTACATTTATTATCCCCAATTTACAGATGAGGAAACCGAGGTTACATCACTTGTCCAAGGTCACTTGCCAATAAGGGGTGATGGCTCAAGTCTGCCCCTGATCTGCTTTACCACTGCCCCCCTTAGAACAGAATGGAACAGACTAATGATGAAGAATGATAAAGCATCCCAGGTGCCTCCACTCTCCGGTGGAAGAACACTGGGGTACAGTGGGTGCTTCAAGGGGCAAATGCTCAATCAAGCCCCGGGGCTTGGGCTGGGGGAGTAGTAGGTATCAGGAAGAACCTCGTGGAAGAGCTGCTATTCACAGGAAGGGACTTTAAAAAGGTGATTCAGCTCTTTGCAGACTGATGGGTTTTTATTTTCTCACCTTTTTCCAAGGTCAGTTCAGAAAAAGCCAGGAGGGACTTGTAACATCCCATTCCTCAGTCACTATGAATACTCTTGTCTGGTCCTCAAAGGGCATTTGACCCCTCTCGTGGGATCTTGAGACAGCCTTGGAAAATGGGACCACTATGCAGATTTAAGCGGGCTCCCAATGCCTTCTCCAATCTGCCTCCCAGACTCCAGATACCCATCCTCAGATCTCCCTTAGCAGTCAGGTGATGGTCCGAGAAGTGTACGTGCGTGTGTGCATGTGTGCATGCGTGTGCTTGTGTGTGTCGGGCACGAGGTGGGGAGGGGGGCCAAGGCCTGGGGGCCGTCTCTCCCCCAGCCTCAGAGCATCCAGCTGCTGCACACATGAAGCTGAAGCTGCCTGGCCCTTTGATCGGGACCCCATGCTGTGCCTTGTTCAGGGAATTTTTAAATTCTCTTTCATTTTATTGCACGGCTTCCCTCCCCACCTCCCATCCCCGAGCCAGGTCTCAGGATTATTGGGTCCTTTTTTCATTGATTTGTTTTTCTGACCTTTGTAGTAGATACAGAAATATACGGATGAAAGAAGAAAGGAAGGAAGAAAGACAAGGGGAGGGGGCCCGGGCAGCCTCCAGAAGGGAGGGCGCGTGGCGAGGGCCTTGTGTCTGGCCACATTTCACAGAAAAGAGTTAAGCAGGGTGGCAGCTGCCTGGTGCCCAGGAAGGGGAAGCCCCTGGCTCATGGGGGCAGCCACTGAAGACCAGGCAAGGCCACCACCTCATGTCCCCCATAAGCACCAGAGACTGACACCGGACCTCTGTTTCTCTATATGCTTTGCTTTCTGTTGAAAAGGCTCCTGAATCAGCTCCATGAATACCCACTCCACGTGAGACTCTGCACTTGGTGCAGGAACGCACACGTTCTTTCCTTTCCCTCCCTCTGTGAGCCCCGTTTTTGTATTAAACCCAGGTCCTCAGGCCAACCACATTGCTGCATGTTCCGTCCTTGACACTGAGAAGGAGGAAAATGAATATCTGTGGAGTACCCACTGCTCAGCACTGAGAAGGGGGTTTTATGTGTATTACTGGGTGTTGGGCAAGACTTTTCCTCCAGAAACAGAAGCTAGGACCCACGGCACAGCCACAAACTGGAAGGCCATGCTGGATATGAGAGTGTGATTCCTCCCCCCATCCCACCTCAAAGCCAAGCGAGAAGGCATCAAGAGTCAGCCGTAAGGATCTGGGATTCCTGCAAGATGGGGAGTCTGGCCCCTCACCCCCCCAGGGATGTGCTGTGCCCACCTAAGCAGGGACACACCTAGAGAGGAGGCACATGGCAGAAAAGGAGCACCTGGAACAGCCCGATTAGTGAAGCTGATGCTGCAAGTCCCCCAGAGGTCAAGCTGACATCACAGACTGGACTGGACCTGTCTTTCCTGTACTCCACTCAACAGGGCTGCCCACCAGGCACAGGAAGGCAGGCAGCAGGAGGCTGTGGAATAGACTCCAAGGTGAAAGCCGAGTGGGGAGTGGGAGAGGTCAGTCTCCATCAGGGAATGACCACAGGGCCCTTCAGGACCTAAACATGCACCTCACAAGCAAGCCTCGCCTTTGGACTCATGTCACAGAGAGCATCGACAACCAGTCATCGGCAAAAGAAACACCAGCACCCATCCAAGGGACCACCCAAGAGGGGTCAATTATGGAAAGAGATGCTTGACTTCTCTTCCTTCTACCAGGGACATCCTGGAGGAACCAGACTCTGAAAAGGAAGTAGGGGCTCCAAGTTTGCCTGGGGGGAGGGAAGTAATAGAGATGAGATTTAAATTGACTTTGAGAGTTAGCAGGCCCTGGGAACCCCCCTACTCATATCTCCTCACCTCTACCTTTGAGTACACACAGGACTGGCTTCCAACTGCCAGGTCCTGCACCTCTTTGCCTGCAGGCTTTCTCTGGCCACTAAAGCCCTGTCTGCCCACAAATCCATGCAGGTGAATTAACACGCCCTCAAAGCAGCCCTCATCCACTGGCAGGTGGGTATCTCTCATTTGGGTAGAATAACTCAGTCACTTGTCCTACACTGTATTAGTTATCTGCTACTGCATAAGAATTTCCTCCCAAAACACAGCAGCTTGAGACAATAATAAATATTTATTACCTCACGATATTTGTTGATCAGGAATTCAGAAGATGCTTGATTGGGTGGTCTGGCTCCAGGTGACTCATGAGACTGTAGTCAAGATGTCAGCTGGGGCTGCAATTAGTCCAAGGCTTGACTGGGGCTGAATGATCTGCTTCTAAGTTGGCTCATCTGGCTATCGGCAGGAGGCCTCAGTTCATCACCACACACACTTGCCTGTGTGGCTTCTTGAGCGTCCTCACAATCTGTGACTGGCTTCCCCCAGGGCTGTAATCCAAGAGAGCCCAAAGTATAAACAGCAAAGTCTTTTATGACCTCGCTTCTAAAGTCAGATGCTGCGTTAATTATCTACGGCTGCATAACAAATTACCCAAGACTTAGCAGCTTAAAAAAATGTATTAACTCACAGTTTCTATGGGTTAGGAATCTGGGCACAGCTTAGTGGGCAGCCTCTTGGTGCCTCTGACTCAGAGTCTCTCTCAAGGCTACAGCCACGGCTGCAGTCATCTCAAGGCTCAACTGGGGAAGGATCCCCTTCCAGGCTCACTTGTGAGGCTGCTGGCAGACCTTAGGGCCTCAGGGGCTGTTGGCTGGAGACAATACGGGGGCCTCTCCGTAAGGTAGCTCACAACACGGGGACTGGTTTGTCCTCAGAGCCAGTGAAGGAAAGAGCAAGAGAACACAAGCAAGGCAAAAGCCAGAGTCTTTTTGTGACCTAATATTGGAAGTGAGATGCATCACCTTTGTTATTTTCTCTTGGTTAGGACGGTCACTTCTCGTTGGTTATAAGTGGCCCTACTCTAGGAAAGGGGATTACACAGGGCATGAACACCAGGAGGTAGAGATAACTGGGGCTCTCTCAGATGCTGCCTGCCGTGGACAGCATCATTTCTTCCTGCCGTGTTCTACTGGACACACAGGCCACATGCATAGTTCAGTGTGGGAGGGAATTATACAAGGACATGAACACAGGAGGCCAGGATCACTGGGGGCCAACTTGAAGTGTGGCTCCCACAAAAACTGTCGCCAGGGCACCCCAGTGAGATTAAGCACCTGTTGATAATACACTCTCGGACGTCTTCCTTCCTTTCCCTGGTCACCTGCCCACTCCCCTACTGGTCTATCCTGGCATCAGCTCCCAAATAAACCACTTGCACATGAATCCTTACCTTGAGGCCTACTTCTGGGGGAACCCAGGTTAAGACAAAGAGAGAAACTTTAAACTAGACTCATATAAAAGTGTACGTGTGTGTGTTAAGAACTGATGCAAAATTTAATTTTTACTGTGGGACACAGCAAACATTGTGAAAGCCATTTTAGTAAGCACTACAGGATTTCAGAGCATGAGTGGTTTCATTTAACCCTGATGAAATCCTGAAAGACTAGGCCTTAGAGAAGATTCAAAGCGGGTAGAGAGAAGGCAAAGAAATAAGAAAAGTCGGAAAGCACATTGTGTGTCCAGAAACGATGTGTGAAACTGGGCTATTACTTCTTGAGCTCACCTCCCACTTGTCTTTCGGAGTTACAACATTATGTCTACCTGCTCATCACCTTCCTTCAACAGGGGCCTGGTGTCAAGGTGCCCATATTCTGCTTGGGCTCCAACCAAGCCTCACGCGCAGCAAATCTTTCATACATTCGTGAGGGAGAATTGCTCTGGAACCAAATTTGAAAGATGAAATGCAAAACACTTCAGAGCATGCGAGGGGAGTGGGGGAGGTTCCCAGGAGTAAACTAAGTCACTTGAAACAACTGTACATTTTCATACATTTTTCAGAACTCACTTTGAGACTGACTGTAGGTAGACAGGTATCAAATGACTCTTGACCTCTAAGTACCCAAAACATGCCCAGGAGAAATCAAGGCCTTCCAATGCACTCAGTCGTGGGTCTATCAAGTGCTGGCTAGAGGAGCTTAAATCCAAATTAATTACCCAGACATCTCCAGCTCAGAAGTTGGGCCACAGACAAACTCATCAGCATGCAATAGCAGCACCATTCCCACGGTGAGAAGAAAAGGAAGCAGGATAATGAGGACAGTAGATAAAAGGGAGGCCATGGAGGAGGATCTTAATTGTATCTTAATTGAGTCACACACTTTCTCCTTCAGGCAGATCCCAGCCCTCAAGTCAGAAAGACAGTAGCCTTTCTGCTAGGGTGCTTCCCGTGTCCCAGCCCTGTGTGATGTCCAAGGTCAATATACTGTGCCACTTGATTAGAAAACAAGTGAATCTGTTAACTGTTGCTGCAATAATGCTATACAGCAAACCACCTCAAGTCTTAGTAATAATCACTCATTTTTACTCATGTATCCGCAGGTCTGTGGGTCCCCAGGTCAGCTGGAGGTTGGCAGATCCAGGCTGGGCTGAGTGGTGCTGCCTCAAACTTTGGATATAGCCTGTCTTGGCCCTCTCTGAGGTATGGCTCATATCTACTGCACATGGGTTCATTCCAGGGCCCAGACTAAGAGGGATTCAGATAGCTAGAAGGTCTTCTCTGAGCATAAGAGAAAAATCAGACACATCTGAGACCTCTCAAGGCCTGGTACCCACTCATTTCTGCCAATACACCACCGGAAGTCACACAGCAGAGCCCGAAGTCAAGGGGTGGAAACTACACCCCACCCACAATGAGCCATGGCAAGGATGAGGATGTAGGGAAGGTAAAGGACGCAGAGCCAATAATCCCATCTGCCAAAGACAGGGTCTTGCCTCCAAACTGGAGTTCTGATCCATTTATTGTATTTCCGATAATTAGGAAGCATGAAGGTGAGCGTGGCACGCTCACACACCTGCCAACCACAAAGCCTGGAGGACAGTGGTGGGGGACACTACCCACTTCATTTGTACTGCGGGACTGGTCAGTGTAGACCATTGGCGCTCAGGAGACTGTACTGTCAGAATTGGTTATTACCGTTGTCCAGAGAGGTGCGGTGTTTCCTCTGACTTTGGAATGTGAGGGTAATTATGGGTTATGTGGTCATTCCCAGGGAAAGAAGAAGAAGGCCTTTCTTCAAAGACAGATGGCTACTCTACAATTATGAATGTTTTGTAACCATCTTGTTCCTTTTACATTGGCTTTAGACTATGTGGTTGGCTGGCAAGGCTATTTCTGGGAAGGAAAAGGCTTCACTTCTTTTCTGAAGGTAGGGTCAAAAAAAGAAAAAAAAACAAGCTTTTTGGCCTGGATTGACAACTATAGAAATCTACCCCCAGACCACGCAGCATAGCTTGGACTCAGTTGTGACAGAAGTGCTTTCTCAGAAACCATAACTCAAAAAGACTCATGTACCACAATGTGCATTGGAGCTCTATTTACAACAGCCAGGACATGGAAGCAACCTACGCGTCCATCGACAGATGAATGGATAAAGAAGATGTGGCACATATATACAACAGAGTATTACTCAGCCGTAAAAGAAACGAAATTGAGTTATTTGTAGTGAGCTGGATGGACCTATAGTCTGTCATACAGAGTGAAGTAAGTCAGAAAGAGAAAAACAAATACCGTATGCTAACACATATATATGGAATCTAAAAAAAAAAAAAAAAGGTTCTGAAGAACCTAGGAGCAGGACAGGAATAAAGACACAGATGTAGAGAATGGACTTGAGGACACGGGGAGGGGGAAGGGTAAGCTGGGACGAAGTGAGAGAGTGGCATGGACATATATACACTACCAAAGGTCAAATAGATAGCTAGTGGGAAGCAGTCACATAGCACAGGGAGATCAGCTCGGTGCTTTGTGATCACCTAGAGAGGTGGGATAGGGAGGGTGGGAGGAAGATGCAAGAGGGAGGGGATATGGGGATATATGTATATGTATAGCTGATTCACTTTGTTATATAGCAGAAATTAACACACCATCATAAAGCAATTATACTCCAATAAAGATGTTAAAAAATAAAAAAATTGCTTTCTCAGGCCCTGTGAGCCACCCCCTGGGTGTGCCCAGGGTCACAGCATACAGACCTGTCAGTTGACCTGGCACTAGGGTGCCTCCCCAGGGAGCAAGTGGGGGCTGAATTCCAGCCCATCCTCCACTTGCCAAGCCAAGCACCCAGACTAGGGGTGTATCATCCTAAAGGAAGAAGCACCTTTGCTCACTGATCTGCCCACAAGGGGCATCTTTTGGTAATTCACAGAAAGACAACTCACCACCAAAGGGGAATGAACCTCCTTGGACGGGAGATGTATGGCTCTACCAGACTGCCCAGGGGCAGCCCAGAGCATGGGGCCTGACGCAAATGTGGCAAACTGGATTACTCTTTCCAACTCTTCAGTACCCCCACAATAGCATTATGTATCCACGTCCTTTGCCACGTGACTCTGCAGTGCCCCCCCCCACTAGACAAGGGGGGATGTACATCTCCATCTCACTCACAAGGGTCTTGGCCATAGGAGCATGCTCTGCTCAGTGGAATGTCAGTGGAGGTGAGGTGAGCAGAGGTTTTAAACGCACCTGCTTCATCAAACTTGGCCTCTTGAGCCTCTGCCACCTGCCAGGAGAAGGGGATGCTCCCAAGGGCCTCTGGCACCAGATGAAGGAGCCCCATGGAGAACCACAGTGTGAAGCAGAACCACCTTCAATGTCCCACAGACCAATAAGCAAAAATAATAAATGTATGCTGTTTGTTATGCTGCATTATTGCAATAACAACTGACTAACATACATGGTGATTCATGGAGTGAAATAAACTCCCTCAAAACAAAAAGCCTGGGTAGTCCAGCTAAAAGCAAGCACCCGGGGTGAAAAGAAAACAGAAGAAACAAATCTATATTCTACCTGAGGAATGAGCAGGGAGGCTGACTCCAGCTGGAATGGAAACTGAGGACACCAGGCAAAAGTAAGTGAATTCAAAAGAGGACTTGGAAGTGATGCCTTCCCAGGTCCTGGAACTGAGCTTCCAGGACTTTCCATGGCAAGCCTGAGGCTTCCACTGTGGGTGAGGAGGGGCTACTGAGAGTTCTGAGTGTGTTCAGATACTGTGATGTCAATCTAGGTGGGCCCAAAGTGAGTGCCATGGATAGGAGCAAAGGCCACCATACTAGGCACCACGGGGGAGGGGGGGGACAGGATGCCTAGAACACCTTGCTTTCAGCACGAAACCTGCTACGCACTCCAAGAGAAGCCCTCCTGAGGATGGCAGACATTTTGTCTGCGAGAGTCTTTCCACTGAGTCAGCCAGTTTTTAATGAATGCTGTACACCAGGCAGTGTAGCCACCTCGCTGCCTTTTTTTCCACCTTGACTGAAGCTCTATCCAGCTGCAGTTGATTTGGCTTTTGCTAATACAGATGCATTTCTCACCACTTGTAGCAATGAGCTACAGAACATTCAGGTTTTACTGACTTGTAGGGAGAAACGCTGGAAAGGAGAAAGGAAGGAAATTCCTCTGCTACACTGCTTCCAACCCCAAAACAAATACCAAAGCCAAATGCTTAATTCCCAAAGGTCAGCTGGGAAATCAAGCCCACGTGTAACATGTGTCATATTTGGGCAGAAAGAAGGACAAGACGGCCACTGTCCAAGTGGCCTGCGTCCCAGGTACAATTCTGCCAGACTCCAGGGCCACGAGGTCAATGACATCAGGGTTCACCCCATTTAAATCTGTTTACAACAGTACCCAGAAGGAATAGCTTTGCTAAGAACTTTTTGAATAACAAGAAGAAGATTCTGTTGAGAATAAGTGGGCCAACAGCAGGTAATGGAGCTTTAGTAAAAATATAGAACTGTAAACTGTTTTCATGTAAAACTGAGCTTTAGTAAAGTGATACGTATTGAAAACCCATCATCGGAGCTTTCACATGAATCACTGTTAATCCCCCAACCACCTTCAAGGTAAGTGTCATCATTCCTGGTTTGACACATGCAGGAATGAAGGTTAGAAAGGTAATACGACTGGGACTTCCCTGGCGGTCCAGCGGTTAAGACTCTGCACTGCAGGGGGCATGGGTTCGACCCCTGGTCCCCAGTCAGGTGGTTGGGGAACTAGGATCCAATATGCTGCTAGGCCAAAAAAAAAAAAAAAAAAAAAAGAAAAAAACACAATTAACCCACGGTCACCCAGCAACTAAGTGATAGGACCTGAATTCGAATCCAATGCCAATCTGGCTCTAAAATTTATTTTCTTTCCATTATACGAAACTGACATTAACTTTATTATTTTATATAAAGCACATATAAAATCTCCGTCTACAAACACACATGTCTAACGGATACAATTTTCTTTGGTTTTCTATTACCCAACTTAATTTCTCTTTCAATTTCATTCCACCAGGGCCATGGTAACTTAAACTCAGGCAACTGCTTGCCCCTGTCCTTCCCAGGTTGCACAGCAGGCCCTCGGGAAGCTCCATACCACGTCCCCTCGGGCATCTGGTTTTAGCCCAGTTGCGGGTAACAGGTCCACAAAGGTCCACATACACTGCCAGTGCCTACGTCAAGCAGGAGCCACCATGCCTGTCTGCTTTGCTGCCTGAGTGGGGAGGCGCCCCAGCCTCCACGTCATCAAAGAAGACAATTTTGAGACCCAATCTTCCCGGGGTCTCCAGAGAAACTGAGCCCCAGGTCTTGCGGGGTAAGGTGTTCATTACTGCCCCCTTTATTGGCTTCTCCTCCTTTCCTGACTCACTCCTCCCACCCCCTCACTTCTGCTTCCTGGGATCTCCTCCCAAATAAACTACGTGCACATGAATCCTTGTCTCAGGCTCTGCTCTCAGGGAAACTTACACTAACGTGGTTTAAGTCCAAGTTCCTGGGAATTTCTACAGGGTCAAGGCATAGCAGGACGGATGGGATGGAACAACCAATGGGCCAGTCACCTGCTCCCTTAAGTATCAGCTAAGGCATCCCCATCCCATCATCCCAGTCACCAGGCTGCACAGTGCTGCTGAGTTGTCCCTTGTTCCCGTCCTCTGGCCCCTCAGGCCCCACAGCTCTCTTTCCTATTTCTATGCCAGGCCACGTAGGGGTGACAGAATCCCTTGATCAGGCTCTCAAAACATTCCATATAGCCGTTCCCAGACGCCCAGGGCTCTACCAAGGGCAGAACACAGAAGCCCACTCTCAGGTCTCGTCTGCCTGTGTTGGTTTTGGCTGCTTCCCTGATGCTCCACGGAGAAACCAGAGCTGGCGACCTTCTCTCTAGTACCATCAGAGTTTGTGCTTTCATCACTTTCCTTCTGGCTCCCTTTAGCCCCACCCTGGGAGAAGCCCTCTCCCCTCAAACATTCTTCCCTCCCTCATACTATGTCCCCTGAGCATTTTATCTATGCCCGAGTTCCCTCCATCCCCTGAGGGCCCCTGTTTGTGAAGCCCAAAGCCAGGAAGAAACTTGGCAGGCAAGCTTTCTGCTTGTCACTTTTGTCTCCTGAAACAATTATCTCGGGTTCTCCCCTAGATCCTTGAAAGATCTGGGGGGAGGGGGATCACTGTGGTAAAAATAAGGGAACTGAAAATATAAACATGAGTTTCTATTGTTTTAATATCATCCTTCCACCTTTATGAGACAAATTAAGAATAATCCATGGTATGATGCAGTCCTAGTATGGAATTCCAGTATTTCTTCACCAAATAATTGGAAGAGAACCCTTCATTTCCTCCAGATCTTTCCTGTGTCCCCCACTATTCTGGACCGGTGTCATCATTTCCTGATGTCAGGGTTTCTGCACTATGAGAAGGGGCTGTCCAGTCCTTCTACTCACACTCTGAGTTCAGGCCTGACTACAATTCTGGAGACGCTGGTTTTCCTTCCTGTCAGTTTTTCTGTAAAATGACTGTTGTAACTGGCCATTGCCCCAGAACCATCACTGCTCCCTCCGCTCCTGTTTTTCTGTCCCCCTCCCCCCAGGGCGGCATAGTGCTGGGACCGCTACTTTCTGCTTGTGTGGCACCTGTCCCCATACCCACCAGTCCCTCCCCTCCTCCAGGTCCAGCAAGTGCATGGCTGTCCCAGGCTTGTGTCCAGCCCTAGCAGACAACCATTCCATCAGCTCTCAGGAGAAACTGAGGCACAGTTCCTGACAGAGATGGCTTCTGACACTCACAGAATCACTGTGAGGCCCAAGCCTTTGACTGTCTTAGAAAGTAGAATCCCCTGGTTAAAAGGAAACATTCGTCTACTGTTTCCACAAGTGCCCTGACCTTGCTGCCCAGTTGGGTGGTTTGTGGCTGCTGCTTTTAAATACCAGCTCAAACTCTCTTTTTCTTTTTTTTTCTTTTAGAATATATATCCTTTTTTTTCTCCCTACTATTTATTTATTTATTTTTTTTGGCTGCGCCGGGTCTCAGTTGCGGCACACAGGATCTTCACTGTGGCATGTGGGATCTTTAGTTGCCGCACGCGGACTTCTTAGTTGTGGCATGTGGGCATCTTTAGTTGTGGCATGCATACTTCTTAGTTGTGACATGCATGCGGGATCTAGTTCCCCAACCAGGGATCGAACCCGGGTCTCCTGCACTGGGGGCACAGTCATACCCACTGGACTACCAGGGAAGTCCCTCAAGCTCTCTTTCTTTAAGAACCATTCCTAACTCTGGTTTGGGGAAGAAATATCACCAAAACCCACAAAACATGCTATATCCCATACAAAATGTACTGTACTGCCATTTTTAAAAATGAGGAAGATCTCAATATGTTGATTTGAAACCACAGCCAAGATATATTGCATGGGGAAGAAAGCAAGTGACAGACAATGTATTTAGGATACCACTAGTTGTGGATCTTAAAGGGGTTTTTTATAAATATATATGTAAAGAATATCTCTCGAAAGATACACAAAAAAAACTGAAAAATGTAGGAGTCCCTGAGGAGGGAGTCTGGGGACTAAGGATTATTTTTCCTTTTCATTGAACCAGCTTCACCATATCCCTATATGACTTTTAAAAGGGGGGAAGAAAAAGGAAAAGCACTATTAAATTAAACAAAGAGGCTCATGAAAAATAATCTATGTGTATTATAATTACTCGAGGAACCTGTTAAAAATGGCAGCTCCAATCAGTCAGGGGACTCCAGGATCTGCATCTCTAATCAGTCCCCAAGTGATTCTCACATCGGTGGACTGTGCTCTGAGAAAACCTGCCACAAAATGCTAGCCCGTCGTAGGGCTGCAGGGCAGGCTGCTGAAGGCTCTGGAGGAACTGGTGGAATGGAGACAGGGCAGCCCTCTGCCCTCTGGAGGAGGGCATCTGGGCATCACCGAGGTCTGTCCCGAGGAGGGCAGCATCTCTGCTCACCCTGACACGACACTGAATAAGAAAGTAAGGTACAAGCCATTTCACCTCTCAGATCCATAACAACGTCACTGGATAGCGTACTTGGCAGCAGCTTACTTTGTTTGCTCGCTCCTTTCCCTTTGTAGAGGATGCTCCCCTAACCTGAATGGTAAGCAAAATTAGAAGCAGCATAATTTTAAAAGAAAGGGGAAGCTGAGATTCACAAGCATGTATCTAAATTTGAAATCTAAACTTGAGCCCAACAAACCTTTGTAACAATCTAAAAAAAAAAAAAAACAAGCAGAGACAAAGAAAGCAATGGCAAACAATCTCCAAAATGATTTAAAATTAACTGACATCTGGTCATAAAGGGAAACAGTCACCAGGCACCCAAACTTGAGGCAATGGTGGACGCCTAATGAATCTTGAAGACTCACAAAATTGCAGTGACCACTGGGAAATAAAGAAGTCTCCATTAAATGGTGGTGGTGATGCAAAAAGCACTATTTGGTCCTTTAGGTTGGTTTCCTGGGACTGTGTAGGCAAGAGAAACAGGTGCAGAAGAAAAGCAGAGGAACCGATTGTTTGCAGGCCAATCTGGAATTTTAATTCACACAGGCTCCAGCTGCCTGGGCCAACAGAGTTCTCAGGTGCTCTTAAGTGCTTCACAGACTAAAGCAGGTCCTGGTGATGGGATGAATCCTAGGCAAAGGCTCCAGGAGCCCTGCCCAGCCCCATCCTCCTGCATCTTTCCCCTAGAAGACCAGGGAAGGAGGGTGGGGTAACCAAACAAAAGACACATGCTGGGAGTCTGTGATCCAGCTTAGAGCTGGACCTGGGGATCCCATTGGACCCCAGGCCCACAGTAAAAAGGAGAGAAAAGCCAACGTTGTCTCAACCTGATAATGAGCCAGCTTCATTATAAGATTAGCTGCCGGGATGAACAACACTCTCTTAATAATGCACACATCGCTATGACAACCACTCACTTTGGTACCTAAAGATAACTTCATGGTGTGGCCATGCTTCTGAGACCGGAAGGAAGGGGGCAGGGTGCAACCATTAAAAGAATGACACAACCATTAAGAACAGGATTTGACAAAAACTGGTTAGAACCTAGGAAGCCCAAGACGGCAGAAGATTCGACTTCAGGTAGACCTTGAGCCCCATTCTGTGCTCACTGTAACACATTAGTATATGCTAAACGACACACTCACAGGCACCATGACAGTTCTGAGGCTGCCAGTAAAAGGCCAAAAAGTGGGTGGTACCCCAACTCCTGGAAATCCCTGCTGCTTCTCCAAGATAGCTAGAACATTCCTCCCACTCATCAGCCTATGAAACTTCCTAGCCCACGAAAACTAGCCACCACCACAACTTAGTGCCGCTCTCACCTTTGAGTAGGTCCAAATGCTGTCTATGGAGTGTGTATCTCCCGGGGCCGGGGCCGCTCTCGCCTTCTGAGACGGCCCACACTCTGTCTGTGGAGTCTCTCTCTACATAAACCTGTTTTCACTTTACTACCACTGGTTCTTGAACTCTTTCCTGTGGGAAGCCAAGGACCCTCGCTTGGCAGCCCGTCCCAGAGACTGACGGAGACCTGGGACATGCCCATCCTCTCGCCCCACTTTTTCCTACAGCACTTCCTTGTTGGAAAAGAAATGCTGTTTCCTGTGGTCTCCATCATTCCGCTCCTCACAGCGCCTCCGGCTTCGCGCACAGCCGGTGCCTGTTAAGTGTATATCAGCCGACCCGCGTGCACGTCTGTGCGTGCACGTCTGTGCGTGCACGTCTGTGCGTGCGGGGAGGGGTTAGTAAGGAGCCCAGAGGGTCGTGGCAGTCTTGGTTGCAGGGGTACCGTCCAGTGCTCAAAGTTGGTCAGATTTCTGTTGGGCTCAGGCACCCAAGCGCGTTGACATAATTATTCAGGAAGTCAGGCTTGGCCAGGATTAATACTGTGATTAATTACGGTGAGAGCCTCAACAAGAGAGGGCGTGCAAGGAAGGGTCGGGGAGGGATGTGACAGCCCCTGTCTCGCCAGCTCGCCGGCAGGACGGCAGAGGAAAGTGTTGAGTGGAGAGCCGCATGGGCCTGACTGAAATGAGAAATGAGAAAAGTGCTGAAAAATTGATGGCGCCTGCAGATGGCGCAGGCTGGCGCGCAGCGGGATCCCTGCAGCCCGCAGCCCGCGCCGGGCTCCGTATGCTAATGCGGGCGCCCGGGCCACGGACGGGGAGGAAGAAAAGCTGGCACAAAGGAGAGAAATGCAAATGACAGGCACGGGGATCGGTGCCGAGAATCCCGGATTAACTGCGTGAAGCTGCTGCTCGCCTGCGTTTAACCCTTTCTGAACTGTGTTGGAGCTGCAGGAGGTTGCTGCTGGGAGGTCTGGTCTGGATCTGGGTCCAGGCCGGAGGGGGGATGCAGGAAAAAGGAGATGGGAAGAACCCAGAAACTGGCTGGTTCTTCCAGAGTGGTGACTTCTTTGGAAAAGGTCCTGGGGGGAGGGGATGGTGAGGAAGTGACCTCTGGGGTAAGAAATGCAGTGGCCCAGCTTTGCGCATCCTGGTACTGTTGGCTCCACAGGCAGCCAGAAGAGCTTCTAAGACAAGCAGTGGAAAAGGAGGCCACGAGGAGAAAGCACCGGGACGCTGCCACGTCCAGCACCTCGACCTGGGTGGTGGATATGCGGATGGTTCCAGTATCATTTGATATTGTAAATATCAGATGTGTGCACTTTCCTGTATCTCAGTTATACTCCAATCAAAAGTGAAACGAGGAAGAAAAAAAAAAAAATGAGGCCAGAGCAGAAGAGCAGAGATCTGGTTTAAAGCTTTGCAGACTTACCTTCTCTGGGAGAGAAGAGCAGAGGAAATATTTCATGAATAGTGGGGGGCCCCAAACACAAGTCAGGGTCGTGGTGCTGTTGGGACCCTCCTACTTTGGGGTACACTCTCAGAGTATCACCGTGGTTGGTACTCATGGAGAGGAAAACATGCTAAAACACTGATTCATCCCCAACCTTCCTTCCTGGGGAACATGTTAGGATGAGAAGTCAGCAAGAATGCCCCAAGGAGTCCACAGGTATGTGATGTCAGGTCTGTAGACCAGCCAGGAGGAAGAAGGGGGTTCAGAATTCCAGACAATAGAATTCCGTGTAAATATAGGCAGACCTGGGAAGATACAGGTGCTGGTGATACAAGATGTTGGTGATACAGGGTTACTCAGACACGGGGGAGAACATACATATATACGCTTCAAGAGAGAATAGAATCAGAGATTACATCTATGTAATAAAATTTAAGTTATTCACATTTCTATAATATTGATTTTTTAGGTCTGAACGACTATATATCCAGCTATTAACAATAGTTCCCTCCATGGGATAGGAGGACTTGGACTATCTCTGTAGTGCTTGAATTTTTTTTATACTATTCAAGTATTAGGAAAAAGTGCATAAATATAGTTTCATTTTGAAAGGAAAAAATGACAAAGCCAATGGGAACCATGGGAGTAATAAGCTCAGCCTTTCTGGTGGCCTAATTCCCCAAGATAGACTTCTGGGTGAAGAGTCTTCCCCAAAGTTCTTCCCGTTTATGAGCAGCACTGCTGAAATCCCTGCCTGTGAGTCCAGAGCGTTCCCGTCTGCTTCCCCAAGAAGCATTCCACTTGATCCCCACCATTTTACATATGGAGGCACAGAACTAGAGATTTTCGGGTTGCCATTGTGGGG
Organism: Globicephala melas; assembly: GCF_963455315.2. Lineage (NCBI taxonomy): Eukaryota > Metazoa > Chordata > Mammalia > Artiodactyla > Delphinidae > Globicephala > Globicephala melas. Next base: position 43,938,215 of record NC_083324.2, on the reverse strand, counting down.
GGCAGGCTGAGTGGGGAGGCGATGTCTACTGACTGCCTATTTGGTGCCCACACTGTGTGGGACACTGCAACACAGGACTTCTGCCAAGTTGCACCCTGTCGTTTTCCTGATAAGGAGACCCTTTGTGAGCAATTTGGCTTTGCCTACAGAAGCTCTCCCGGGGGAGAGTGTGGAAATAACTGTCCACCCCGGATTGTGGCCGCACTATCTCTGGCCAGTCTCCACAGCTCTCGGGTCCAGCCCAGGGTCCAGGACGGCAGCAGAGGGCCCACATCTGTGTGGAGAAAGGAATTAAATCTACAGCCAAGGAGAGGTAGGTGAATGTATACATATACGCACACACACCAGGAAAGGAGGCCGCTTCGGGTGTTAGTTGTATTTTTTCCCCTGGGACAAACAAAATAAGGCAGATTGTCTATGCTAGAGTTCCTCTGAACCAGAAATTACAATCTTTGCTTGAAGAGACAAGAGGATTAGAAAACATTTTAAATGTCCTCCTTTTCTCCTTTTACTGCAAAGCTCCAATGAACTCCAAACCCAGGGGTATTCACTGCAACACAGCAGATTAACCATATAGGACTGGAGAGTCATTAGGGATCTTTTTTCCTTTAACTCAAGCCCCCATGTGAGGACAGGGCTTAGGGGTGGGGGTGGAGTTCCGGGAGGAGGCCACCTTTGCTAAGACGGACACAGCTTCGCTGGGCACAGCAATTATTCTAAAAACACCTGGAGCATGAAGTTTTAAAATGCCAGAATGACGGTGGGTTAGGCTGGTGCCGAAGGTATTCTTTGTGTGATGCCCCAGGAGAGGCCCGGAAGCTTTTCCAGGAGTTGAGATCTGTCCTCTTTCTCTACCTGTCCTGAAGCAATGGCTAGGGATTTGAATTCATTGGTGCCAGGATTCTCCCTGTCCTGATTCTCACACAAGAAGAAATCCGGAAATCACAGTGGATTGCTTATGCATCAACCCCATGGAAGGGTAGCCAGGTGTTCTTTGCTTTCTGTTTCACAGATACATTCAACTGACATTTAAAGACAAAAACAAAACAAAACAACAACAACAAAAAACCTGACCTGTGATGCTTTCACCAACTCCTTACCCTGAAAATTGTTACAAGAGAAGAATTAAGCAATCCTCTGCTTTTTAGGAATAGCAGTTTGCACGTAGTTGATGATTTTTTTTAAATCTTCTTTGCAGAAGAACGCCAGCTAAAAGATGTAGAAGGAGTGAGCACACTTAAAAATCTCCCAGTTTGCAGCCCTGAATGAAGTGATTCAGACAATGATTATCAATGAGATTTAAAGCCATTAGGAATTAGAGTAGAATCAAGTCATTTTTCGTTATGTGGAAGTGAGAAAATCTACGTCCCATCTGTACTTTCTCAGGAATTCACCAAGATGTGAGCCCCACCCCCACCAAATAAGGGAGCAGACATGGTCCCCATGAAACAGTAGAGTCAGCGGAAACGGTGAGAAGAAGTCGGAAAGATGGGCAATCAGCTCAAACAGGAACAGAGGCCGGAAGGCTGGAGTCTGGGGGCGAGATTTGAGAGATCTTATACTGTCCAGAGTTTGGACTGAAGGCAAATAATTGAAAAACAAATGAAAAGATCTTTTTTAACTCCAGGAATAATTTAAAAACAAATAGAAAGATCTTCTTTAACTCCAGGAAAAATAAAAACCAGCCTGTTCAAGGAAGGTGCCGTGATCACAGCACACTAGCTGGCTCTGCAAGGAACAGTGTTTACGTAGTCACAACAATGCAGTCACTGTTTAATGATTTTCCACTTTAGAAATTTACCTAGAGTCAAGCAAGAAGACTCAGGATGAAAGGATACAACATGAACATCCTCCACCTTGACAGTGTAGACATTTAAGTACAGATACTGGAGTGGAAAGGGGTAGGAGATCTGTGAGGGATGTTAACACCTTCATCTTACCAAATGAGGAGGCAGAAGACACTATTATTGACCTTACAAGAAACAGAGTTTTGGGAGTTCCCTGGTGGTCTAGTGGTTAGGATTTAGTGCCTTCACTGCCAAGGGCCCTGGTTCAATCCCTGGTTGGGGAACTGAGATCCCACAGGCTGTGCAGCACGGCCAAAAAAAAAAAGAGTGTAAGCAAATCTCCAAAAGTGACAAATTTAACCCATAGAAACTGTAAAGAATGATACTAATATATTGGGCCATCGGAGAGAGATGGAGAGGTAGCGGAAGGAAACTAAGTCCCCATCTGTCATAGCAGGAGGTCAACAATGAATGTCCAAAATTGATCAATCTCTACTTTAAAATATGGAGGTAATTTTCAGAAGAAATAGCTAAACGTGTTGATAAGGGCCATCTCTGAGGAGTGGGGCTCGGGGGGAAAGATGAAGGAAGAAACAGTTTATACACCTTTATAAACCTTTTTGAACAATTTGAGTTTTTAACCAAGAACATGTAGTACGCCTCTTAAAAGACCTATATTAAAAATATAAGGAATTCCCTGGTGGCCCAGTGGTTAAGACTCAGTACTTTGACTGCCATGGGCCTGGGTTCAACCCCTGGTCAGGGAACTAAGATCCCAAAAGGTATACGGCACAGCCCAAAGTAAAAAAAAAAAAAAATATATATATATATATATATATATACACACACATATATATATATACAGTTATATATATAATATACAGTTAAAAGAAATGTACACCACCATTAATTTTGGAATTATTGTCACCCCATGGATAAGTATTATGTCGATTTTTTAAAAACATACATAGAATTAACAGAATTGCAACTCAGCAATTAATATGGCAATTACTGACACCCATAATGACTGGGTCTTCCCACTCTTGAGTAAGTATGTCACTTAAATTATTCGTGTTTTCCTTTACGTCTCTGAGTAAACTTTTTGTCGTCTGTTTATATATTGTTTCTGTGTATTTCTTGTTGAGTTTATCCCTAAGATCTTTACATTTGTATTCCTATTTTGTATGGGATTTTTAAAGTAAAATCTATAAGTGATTATCGCTGACATAGAAAAACCATTGATTCTGCTATTTTTAAATATGACCCTCATACTGTAATCTTATATTATTGTAAATGGTTTTTCAGTCTAGTCTCTTGGGTTTTTTTTTTAAATAGGTGATAATAATACCATCCATGTGTAATGGTTAGCTCAGCCTTACTTCTGCTTATTCCTTTGCTCTATTTACTGTATTTTGTAAGTTGTTAAGTAACAGCAGCAAAGGTGAGCATCCTTGTTTCCTCCCTGATGGTAATGGGAGCCCATCTAATGTTCCACCCAAGCAGGTTTTGAGCTGGCTGCTATCGGAAGGTAACAGTTTGTGGTGGTCAAGCGGATGGGCTTTCAGATCAGACTACCTGGGTCCTGGGTCAGATGGGATCCACCGTTTACTTAGCAGGGTGACTTTAACCAATTACTTAACCTCTCTACACCTGTTTTCTTGTCTGTAAAATGGGATAACAGTGCCTACTTCATTGGGTAGCAGTGCTCATTAAATGAGATTATATGTGCAAAGCACCTATACAATGCATGGGCAGCTCTAGTCCACAGCACTTTCAAGAATCTAATATATAACCCTTGTGCTGTATCATCTTGTTAGATTTGGCCTTTTGTTAGTCCTTTGAGACTATTTTGGACCCGACTCTGTCATTAGTTTTCATGGTTTCCATTAGTTCAGCAGTTTGAATCTTACTTATTCCCTGGGGATTGGGTGGAAATTTGAGGCGCTGTATCCATTTTACACAAGGAATCCTCAGTGCCACCCTAGCTCCCTGTGGATCTTCTGTCCTCTCTTCTTTGCATCTGATTGAGAAAGGAGCATAGGCTTTAAAATCAGACAGCGGGGAGATCACAGCTCTGGACTCACTGCATGGTCTTAGGCAAGCTCTTAGCATCTCTTGGTTTCCAGCTCCTCGTTTCTAAGTGGAATGAGAATGTCTCCCTCACGGGGCTATTTTGAACATCAAAGATGAGCAAAAGCTCACTCCTAGCCTGGCACCTGTACCACCACACACTCTTCACTGCTTTCTGCTTCTCCACCCAGGACCTCTTTGTCCAAAGTCAGAAGTAGTGAGTGGCCTGGAAGGTGGGAGGAAACCAAGCTCCCTGTGATTAAGCCTGGCTCCACCTCAGGTGGCTGTATCAGTAATTTGGTCTTTCCAGGCTCAGCTCGGGTGGGAATCAGAGGCGCTGGCTCCCAGTCCTGGTACAGCAGCTAAGCATCTCAGGAGATGCTCTCGCCTCAGCAAAAGCCGTGAGAGGCCTCTCCCTTCACAGTCAGCAGTTCTGAAATCCTCAGCTGAGGGACTTGGTGTGCAACACAGAGATACAGCTCCCTCCCCTACAGAGGTCAATTCTTCCTCAGCAAGAACCTGCTCAAAGCCCTTAGACCTTCCAGAAAGGCTCCCACAGCTCTTCGCAAAATATTTTTTATTAATATTTGGACGAGACAAAGGAATGCATTACCATGCAGCCACATCTGCAAGCAGCGGAGACGTTCAAATCGCTCTGAGTCACCCCAAGCAAATGCCACAAAACACAGACAAAAGCCCTCCTGCTGCCTGTCTTGGTTGACAGAATACCAATTATCAGCATCTGTGGATTCATCCACTTGGCACACGTGTGAGCCTCTGCTTTGTCCATTTGCCAAGCCATCTTCACCAAGGACACAGAGAGGAGCACAGAGATTCTGAGCCACAGTGACACTCCAGCCTCACATCCAGATTTTCATGAAAGTCATCCTTGGGAGGTTTTCCTGAGTGGCATCTGGATCTATTAGACCCCTGTTACGTGGTCAGCATCCTTTAGTTGGTTCTTCCTCCTGCCTTCCCTGTCTCTCTGGCTCCAGCCACTCACCCAAACCAGAGACCTGGTGACCCCCTCAGGTCCCTCTCTGTCACCCCTCTATCCAGTTGGTCACCAAGCCCTGTTGATTTGATTTCCTAAATCAAACCCAAATATGTCCATTTCTCTTCCCCTTCCTCTTCAATGCTTCTTGAATTACTGCACAGCTTCCTCCCTGGTCTCGGAGCTCCAGCCTCTCCCTCTTCAATCCGTTTTCCACAAAGTAGCTAAGTTGATTCCTAGTCCAATGTTCTTACTACAAGACTACTGAGTTTGTTTCAGCCATCCAGAAACAGTTTTGGAATGAGGAACATCATAAGGCTCTTCTTCTGAATATAATTCACCCACTGCCACAGTACCAAGTATCCACCCATGGTTCCATTTCAAGTTAAAACCATAGAATTTCCACGTTAAGACAGCATAGCAGCTCACAGATCCATTTCCCCCACTGTAGCATAGCACGTACCAGGGCAGCTATCAATTCTTAGTTAGCTCTGGTTGGTAGCCTGGTAGGCCCCAAGAGCCTAGGACACAGGATGGGGTAGTGAGCCACGGCAGTGCTGCTGGGGTGAAGGGACAGGCCCAGTTTGGAGACAGGACGGTCATGACAGATCCTATCATCTTCAAGGTCAGCTGAGCCCATAAAGAGGAGGTGAGAGGACACAAGAGACTGGACACATCACAGTCTTCCTCAGTCTAAAGAGCAGCCAGTCCCTTCTCCTCCTCTGGAGTACAGAAGCAAAGCCTGGAGCAGCTGCAACCACACTAGCACCATGAGGGAAGCCCATCTGAGGATGAAGCCCACACAGAGGAAGATCTAGCCAGAGTTATTTCAGAGGCACAGTGCCAGAGCCACCATGATGACACCTACCCTCCTCTCTACTACCCACCTCCTCTGGACTGTTGTCCAAGGGTGTGAGGTGTCATATTTCCTGATGGCTTAAGCCAGATAGAGACATGGACTAAGGTATTTGCTGCAGTAAGCATTCTAACAGATGCAATCCCTTTACCAATTCAAGGATTGGGAAAGACCCTTATGGGAATGTCATGGGAACATGAGAAAAACATAATGAAACCTTGGCATTTTGGTTAAAGACATGGACTCAAACTGTATTCAAATCCCAGCTATGATATTCACCAGCTCTGCTGCTGGGCACATTGCTTAACCTTTTTCAACGGTTTCATCTGCAAACTAGGGATAATAAATCTTACCTCATTGGATGGTTGTGAAGATTAAATGAGATAATGCACAAAAAGAACTTTGCACAGTGTCTGGTGCACAGTAACAATAGTTGCTATCGTTTGGTAATAGTAGTAGAATGTTAGTGGTCGTGATGGTGGAGAGTAGGAATAATTATTCCATGTACATAAAGTGCCCCATAAGACCTTCAAAGTCATCCCATGCATGGCTCTGCCCTAGAGGTGCTGATGGAATTTACAGTGTCTGTGACTCAGAGTTTGAGCTCATTGCACCTAACCGTCATTGTACCTAACGGTTGAAAATTCAGCTCTTTGCAAATAGACATTAATCTCCAATTAAATATTGGAGAGCTTTAATTAAGGTGATCGGGCTGATGAATGATTCCCTCTGGGCAAATGCTGAGGCGCCCAGAAGTGGACCGAGAGCTTTCTGAAACACAGGCGGAGCAATCCATCAGCAATTTACAAATGACATCAGCTTTTCCCAGGCTGTGGGCTCTCAGGGCTGTACCGCATCCAGGGTTCCTGTGGCTACTTTTACAAACATAAACACACCTGCTCATCAAAAGGAAAGACTGGGTCACCAAGCCTTCGTGATTCTTTTAATTCGACTTTTAATTCTTCCCCTGTAAGAATTGAGTGAATGGACCAAGATGAGAAGTGGCTGCAGGGCTTTGGGGTAAGGAACTCCAGATTCTTGCTCCGTTCCACTGTTAATTTGGATTTGAGAAAGTCCCAGGACTCGGGGGTTCAACCTCCCTTAAACTCTGTGGACCCTCCCTAGATAGGATATCGCCCTCGGTGGGCCTCTCCCCACTTCCAGATGGAAAAAGGAGCCAAATGTGTATTTCTTCAGGGCCAACACCTCAGGCCAGCCTTTGTACTGGGTATTAGGGCTCCGAGACTGGGTGATGGCTCTGGAGTCAGGATTTGAATCAAAGAGTTGTTTCAAGGGTTAAATAAATTAATTCACGTGCTTAGATCAGTGTTCCTCTCGTGGTAATGTGCATACGAATTATGTGGTGGTCTCCTTAAAAATGCAGATTCGGATTCATCAGGTCTGGAGTGGGGCCTGAGATACTGCCTCTCCTACAAACTCCTGGATTATGCCACTCGTGCTTGTCCGAAGACCACACTTCGAGCTTAGAAGGCCGCTTCACTTAGCAAGTGTTATATGTGGTAGCTACAACTGTATGTGTCCAATAATTGTTCTATGAACAGAATTGAGCTGAAATGTTTATAGTCTGCTGATGGTATAATCACTATTTTCATATCTCTCATCTCATTTAACACCCATAATTCGGCAAGGTAAAGAGTCACGACCCCATTTACAGGGAAGGAATTTGAGGGAATTCCTGAATATGAAAATAGGTGTCTTTCATCTATTCTGGAAAGTTTTCATCAGTTATTTCTTTGGCCATTGCCCCTCCCCATTCTCCCAATCAAATTAGAACCCAAACTAGAATATACATAACTTTACACTCTTTACATCTTCTCCTCGTACCACAGTCTCTGTGCTTCCTGTTTTTTTCTAGTTTACTGGTTCTTGCCTCAACTGTCCTGAATCAGCTACTGAACACTTCCATTGGGTTTCAAATTTTCATTATTAATTTCCACTGGTTTTTAATTTCCATAGTTATGCTTTTCATTTCCAGAAGTACGAGTTGGTTCTTTTTCAATTCTTTCACTCTCTTCCTCTTTGTTATGTTTTCAATTCCTTCTTTTATTTCTTTAAAAACAGTGGGAATATTTATTTTATATTCCATATCTGATAATTCTGATCTCTGAGGCTTTACTGCATCTTTTTCTAAAGTATGTTGTTATGATATTGTGATTTATAAGAAATATATTTGGCCTTTATCCCTTCCTGGCACAGAGTTCCTAAAACCCTTGGAATTTCCTCAGTGATAAGAACTAGCTTAGAGGTGTCTTTTGTTGTTCTTTATCAAGTCCCCTTCAACCACACCTGAGTTTATGTTAATGAAATGACTTTTAGAAATCCCTGAGGAAGGGGCTGGTTGCTAGAGGAACCAACCACGTGACCAAAAGGTTGACCCTTTCAGATATACCCCCTCCCCTCCCCTCCTTACCTCCAACCTCCAGGGAGGGAAGAGGAGTTGAATCGCCAGTGGCCATGATTTAATCAATCATGCCTATGTAATGAAGCCTCAATAGAAAACCCTCACCAAAGGAGTAGGAGAGCTTCTGGGTTGGTGAACATGTAGAGGTGCTGGGAGGGTGGCACACCTGGAGAGGGCATAGAAGTTCCACAGCCTTTTCCACATACCTGGCCCTATATATCCCTTCCATCTACCTGTTGCTGAGTTGTGTCCTTTGATAATAAACCAGTGATCTAGTAAGTAAACTGTTTTTCTGAGTTCCGTGAGCCACTCTAACAAATTACTGAAACCTAGGAGGGGGTTGTGGGAACCTCCATTTTATAGTCGGTCTGTCAGAAGCACAGGTGACAGCCTGGACTTGTGATTGGCATCTGAAGTGGGGCCAGTCTTATGGGACTGAGCCCTTCACCTGTGGGATCTGATGCTCTCTCCAAGTAGATAAGGTTAGAATTGAGTTGAATTGTAGGACAGCCAGTTGGTGTCAGAGAATTGCTAAGTATAAGGGAAAAACTCACATTTGATGACCAGAAGTGAAGTACTGAGAGCACTAATAGTACAGAGAAACAGAAGAGTTTTTCCTGTACAATTGTTTCTACTGAAACCACTTTCTCAAGCTGCCTTGTTTCTTTGTAAGTTTTATAATCCGTGAGTGTGTGTGAGCCCATAATCATTGGAATTCTGTCGGGGGAATTCTTTGAGTCTAGAGAGGATCTCCACTTGCTTCTTTAAAGTACTGGGGGGCTTGACCATCCTAGGCCCGTGTTAAATTAAAATTGTCAGCTTGTCTACTTCGAATCTTGCAAATACTGGCATTCAGGCGCCAACCCCACACAAGGGCCAGCCCAGGTCCACAGATTCACGGAGGATAATTTTCCCCTCCTCCTCAGAATCAAGACCGCGCTGAGACAGGTGTGTTTCCTTGCATTTTTCCCTGGCAAGGAGGGTTTCTCCTGGTTTACTTTTTTACCAAATGTGCAGCGCTTTGTGAATCATAGCTTTGTATGGAGTGGAGAGAAGACTCTAACTCTCCCCAGGCCTGATGCCTTGTCTGCCTCATATCTATGGCTGCAGGGGCCCCTGACGGCCAGCAATGTCAGCTCTCCCTCACATTCCTGCCCTTCTTCCCACCCCCACTCCATCCCCGGTCCCTGAGGACTTCCTTCATTTTCTTACAAGGTCGTGCACGCATTTAAAATTATGCTCCTTACATAGCATTTTTATCTAGCATTTTCAGTTGTTTCATAATAGAAGGGTTTTAGAATTTCTAGTCTTCCATTTTGCCAGAAACAGAAATCGCATCTTTTTCTGAACTCCTCACAGAGCTAAGTAAAGACGATAAAGTATCACATACACCCCCCCAGCAAGCAAACTACCAAGATTGTTTGCCTCTTTAAAGGGAATAAGAGGTTGGATATTATCCACATTGAGGTGTCTTAGGGATAATATTGCTCTGGAGAGCTTCACCAATAAACACTTGGAGGAAAACAGCATCATCAGGAAAAGATTCCATAAACTACATTCCTGGGAGAATTTTCTTCTTGGAACAGGGACAAGAACTTGCATCCAACTGTCGGGGGAGGTTTCTCTAAATACTCCATTGGAGATGAAAAACACGCTCCATTGAAGAGCATAATGGTAATAATTGTTACAACAGCTTAAAGTTTCTCGTAAAGGGCATTGTTTACAAAGTACTTCTATGATACTTATTTTGTGCTCCTTTTGACGGACGTTCCAAAAAGACCCCTGGGTTAAGGAGCTGTAGGTGGGAGCACTAGGGCACCTCCTCTGGGGTCAGAAGCCCTGCACCACCAACAACAGTACAATGAAGCGTTTTTGAGGAAGTCTTTAACAAGCCACCTGGAATTCAAGAACCTCAGCTTTCTCCCTTGGCTGCGTTTAGCTTCATCATATAAACTGAGCTCTACGGGGAGACTGGGACTCTTTCAGGGTCACTGGTATTTGCTAACCTCAGAGTTCCCATGGTCCTGACCATCCAGTACATCAACCAAAGTTCATCAGAGTTCATGTCCAGCACCCTCCCATTCCCAGTAACAGCCCATCCCCCAGGCTCTTAAAGTAGAAGTGGGTTGTAGGGAGAAACCATCCAACAGGGAATGCTGTGAACCTCCCCCAGTCCCTCCACGATCCTACCACACGGTGGAGGACTTTCAAACAGCAGGCTCTCCACAGCCTGGGACACCTCTGGTGCAGGGACAATGGCCTTGTTGGATGAAACTCTAGCTCTAAGCAGAGCGATCAGAGGCACCTGGTCATCAGTGGACTCCACCATTGCTCTTTCTGAGCAGGTTTGGATAGAATCAGTATTTGCAAGATTGTTGAGAATGAGCTATTGCCATGCGGCATGCTCCACATGGCATGGGATTTTTTTTTTTTCCTAATTGAAGTACAGTTGATTTTATAATGTGTGTTGGTTTCTGGTATACAGCAAAGTGATTCGGTTAGATATATATTCTTTTCCATATTCTTTTCTGTTATGGTTTATTATAAGATATTGAATATAGTTCCCTGTGCTATACAGTAGGACCTTGTTGTTTATCCATTCTGTATATAATAGTTTGCATCTACTAATCCCAAACTCCCAATCCATCCTTCCCCCATCCCCCCTCCTCCTTGGCAACCACAAGTCTGTTCTCTATGTCTGTGAGTCTGTTTCTGTTTTGTAGATAAGTTCATTTGTGTCATATTTTAGATTCCACATATAAGCGATATCATTTGGTATTTGTCTTTCTTTTCTGACTTACTTCACTTAGTATGATAATCTCTAGGTCCATCCATGTTATTACAAATGGCATTATTTCATTCTTTTCTATGGCTGAGTAGTATTCCATTGTTTATATACACCACATCTTCTTTATCTATTCCTCTGTCAATGGACATTTAGGTTGCTTCTATGTCTTGGCTATTGTGAATAGTGCTGCTATGAACATAGAGGTGCATGTATCTTTTTGAATTACAGTTTTCTCCAGATATATGCCCAGGAGTGGGATTGCTGGATTATATGATGACTCTATTTTTAGTTTTTTAAGGATCTTTATTCCTTCAATGCTCTAATTCTTGACATCAAAAATGAGGGACATTCATTTATCTGTCCTTATTCAAAATCTTCAGTTCTTCTCAATCTTGCCCAATATAATAAAACCTCAGGAAATTTTTGGCCTTTTTCCTGACCCCCTGACATGATCCAGAGGTGGATACAATCCAAGGCATGATTATAAATAATCACCTAAAATTTTGATGTTCAGTTCTTATTTACCTTCTAAACTTATCACAATTCCAGTTTCGAACAGAACACAAATATTACAAAAAAGTGAGGCACATACAAAAAGTAAGCAAACCAATGATACAGAGTGCTGTATATAAAATAAACAACAAGGATTACTGTATAGCCCAGTAATACTGAAGAAGTATATTCAGTGTCTTGTAATAACCTATAATGGAAAAGAATCTGAAAACATGTATATATATACATATATATACATATCTGAATCACTTTGCTGTACACCTGAAACTAACACGATATTATAAATCAACTATACTGCAATTCAAAAAAAAGTAAAAAAAAGTAAAAGCAACCTAAACATCTACCAACTCATGAATGAATAAATAAAATGTGGTATATCTATACAATGGTATATTACCCAGCAATAATAAGGAACAAAGTACTGATACATGCTACAACATGGATGAAACCTGAAAACATTATAAAATAATGTTAAATAAAAGACCACATGTTCTATGATTCCATTTATATGACAAGTCCAGAATAGACAAAAAGACAGACAATAGATCAGTGGTTGCCTAGAGCCAGGGAATGGGAGAGGGTGGAGTCAAAAGGATAGAGAGTGACTGTTAATGAGTCTTTTCTTTGGAGGATGGTAAAAATGTTCTAAAATTATATTATGAGATGGTTGCACAACTCTTAAGTATGCTTAAAACCATTGAAATATACAATTTAAATAGATGAACTTTATGGTATGTAAATTATATCTCAATAAAGCTGTTTAAAAATAAAAAGATTTTTTTTTTTAAGTAAGCAGACCAAGATCATTTACACATATGAGGAAGCTAGGGCTCAGAGCAGGTAAGTAATTTACTCCAGGTCACACAGACCCAGAGTCACAGGTCAGGACACAAACTCAGGCCAACTGTACCCAAATCCTCTGACTTTGCCAGTACACCATGCTCCTTCCCCACTTTGGGTAGCTCAGTTCTTCCATATAACTTATCTTGTGAGGGAAAATGACCCTGATATAACCTTCCTGGATAGTATGGAAAGGCCAAGATTTCACCACAATGCAACAGCTGGGGTTAGCATCATGTTTATCAAAAGAAGGGTGACATGGCGGCGTGGGGCGGCGGTGGGGAGAGGTCTCTTCGTGAAGTGATTATTTGTCTTTGATTCATTTTCCTTTTGGACTTTTATCACCTTTCAGACTTCCTATTAATCTGAATTAGGACACACACACACACACACACACACACACACACACACGCACCCCTGAATAATCTAAGAGAAATGTGTTCTAAGGAGGCCAGAGAAGTCGCCCCAAACGGAGCCTCAGCATCTCAGGGGTCAGTGCCTATCCTGAGGGGCGTGTGGGAGAAACACAGGCAGCCAGCTGAGGACTCTGTCCAGATAAACCCACAGCCTAGATAAGCAGAAGTCAGATAAGCCAGGCTTCCCCGTGCTCAGCTGCCTCTCCCAGGCAAGGTGGCCAAGGGTCAGAGAACAAAACCCACACCTGTCCCCAGGGCTGATCCAGTTCCTCCAATCATTCAGGCAATGGCTTATCAAGAATAGGGCCTGGATATACCCTGAGAAAACCATAATTCAAAAAGAGTTATGTACCACAATGTTCATTGCAGCTCTATTTACAATAGCCAGGACATGGAAGCAACCTATGTGTCCACTGACAGAAGAGTGGATAAAGAAGATGTGGCACATATATACAATGGAATATTACTCAGCCATAAAAAGAAATGAAATTGAGTTATTTGTAGTGAGGTGGATGGATCTAGAGTCTGTCATACAGAGTGAAGTAAGTCAGAAAGAGAAAAACAAATACCGTATGCTAACACATATATATGGAATCTAAAAAAAAAAAAGGTGCTGAAGAACCTAGGGGCAGGACAGGAATAAAGACACAGACATAGGGCTTCCCTGGTGGCGCAGTGGTTGAGAGTCCACCTGCCGATGCAGGGGACACGGGTTCGTGCCCCGGTCCGGGAAGATCCCACATGCCATGGAGTGGCTAGGCCTGTGAGCCATGGCCGCTGAGCCTGTGCGTCCGGAGCCTGTGCTCTGCAACAGGAGAGGCCACAACAGTGACAGGCCCACGTACCACAAAAAAAAAGACACAGACATAGAGAATGGACTTGAGGACACAGGGAGGGGGAAGGGTAAGCTTGGATGCAGTGAGAGAGTGGCATGGACATATATACACTACCAAATGTAAAACAGCACAGGGAGATCATCTTGGTGCTTTGTGACCACCTAGAGGGGTGGGAGGGAGACGCAAGAGGGAGGGGATATGGGTATGCATGTATACGTATAGCTGATTCACTTTGTTATAAAGCAGAAACTAACACACCATTGTAAAGCAATTATACTCCAATAAAGAAGTTAAAAAAAAAAAAGTACAGTGACAGATGGACTTTCAAAACCTAGAAAAAAAAACAAAAAAAACAAAGAAAAGAATCAGGCCTGGATGGTGGCGCAGTGGTTAAGAATCTGCCTGCCAATGCAGGGGTTCAAGCCCTGGTCCAGGAAGATCCCACATGCTGCAGAGCAACCAGCTGTGTGCCACAACTACTGAGCCTGCGCACCACAACTACTGAAGCCTGTGCACCTAGAGCCCAGGCTCCGCAACAAGAGAAGCTACCACAATGAGAAGCCCGTGCACCGCAACGAAGAGTAGCCCAGGCTCGTCGCAACTAGAGAAAGCCTGCACGCAGCAATGAAGACCCAACGAAGACCCAACGCATAAATTTTAATAAATTTATTTTAAATAAATTTATTAAAAAAAAGAAAAAAAGAATCAGGCCTTTTAATTAGATTGAGCCTCGACCAGGAGCCAAGAATTCAACTCTCAGCCCCACCCTCCACTGACTCACCAGTCACAGGACCTCTTCTGTCTTCTGTCTCACTTCCCCACGGCCCTCCCAGAAGGTAGACATGATGCCCAGAGGCCTTCCTCACAAGGCCACAATAAGGTGTGTGGTAAAAATAAAAGCTGCAACTGGCATTCATGAAGACCTACTATGTGCCATATTCTTCGCATTCATGATCTTAGCCTGCGAACAACTTTCTGAGGTGTTATTACCCTCTTTGTACACATAAGGAAGCTAAAGCTCAGGGCTTTGGATAACTTGCCTCTGGTCACAAGGACTTGGATTTGAACCTGGGTATATTTGGCTCAAAAACCTCTATGCCGCGGTGGCTGACTATTATTCCCACCTTCCTCACATCAGTTCTTTCCCCAGAGAAGAGCTGCAGGTCCACTGGGTGACTGGCTTTCTCACTTTTCTCTCCCTTCTCTCTCCTTTCTCCATTCACCCCTCCACCCTTTCCCCCACTAGTGGGCTTTTAATGTTGGAATTGGGGGTTGAGATCCAACTTTGGTGGGAGGTCAAGCCCATCAGTCCCTCATTCATCCCATTGTGGGTTTGGGAGACCATGTGATTATTTATTTTTCAGATGGTGCCCGTGTTCTCTGCAGAGGCACAGATGGAAAAGGATTCATAAGAGGAATTTCCGAGCATGTGTTTGTGATGTGTTTTGTTATGTCCACAGCATGCAGAATTTAGGAGCATTTGAGAAGTCAGCCCCCACAGCAAAGCACCTTCAGTACTTCTCCGCTGCCAGCTCCCCGTGATGCCCAGGTGCTTCTGCCAAATCCAGGGATATTTAGCACGAACACTCCGTGCAATATCTGCAAAATAATGTGAAAGGAAGAGGGGCATCCTGGCCTCAGCTGCTGTGAACACACAGAGCCTAGGGTGCCGGCCATGCCCTCGCGCTTCCTCCCCTTTTCCCAGTCTGGCTACTGAGATCTTTCTCATGTGTTCTCAGGGATCTGAGTCAGATCTGTGTGTCAGTGGTGCCATTTGTACAAGACTGAGAATTTCCAGGACACACAGAGCCTCCCACTTCTGAGACTCAAAGACTTGAGTGTAAATTCTGGGAGGTTCAATGAGACAAAATGGCCCCAAATATTCTTATGTCTGCACCATCCCTCTTATTGGGTTTGGCCTGAATCAAACCTGCCTCAGGGCCCAGGACAGTTTCAGAAAATAAATAGTGCTTAGGGAAGGTCTAAATCTTTTGGGGGCATAACTACAAAGACCCTCTAAAAGTCTGTGGCAGGGTGAAGTGACTTCTTTTACCCTAGTCCTACCCTTTCACTACCCCATTCAACCCACCAGGAGAAAAATCTAGGGGTTACAGGACATTTATCTGGAGCCAAGACCCTTCAATAGTCAGTTAATTCCAGAAATTTCCATAGTGCAACTCAGAATGAGAAGGGATGGAATCCTAAGAATAGAGTTACAATGGACAAGAAATAAAGGCAACATTTTGATTATGTGAGGATTAGTCATATTTTCATGTAAAACTGAAGGAAATGAATTCTCTCCATGGTGAAATGTATTTCTTCTTAAGTTACCTTAAAAGGAAACAAGCAACAACCCAGGTTGAAGCCCTTTCCCCACTAACATTCTGTATTAGTCAGGGTTCTGCAGAGAAACAGAACCAACAGGGTGTGTGGTGTGTGTGTGCGTGTGTGTGTGTGTTTGTACAGAGAGAGAGAGAGATTTTACTTTAAGAAATTAGCTCATGCAATTGTGGCGGCTTGGAAAGTCCAGAATCTGCAGGGGGCACTGCCAGGCTGGAGACCCAGGGAAGAGTTGCAGTTTGGATCCAGATGTGGTCTGCTGGCAGGATTCCCCCTTCCCCTGGGGAGATTAGCCTTCTTCTGTGAAGGTCAACATTACTACTTCCATTTTCTGCCCCACCGCATGGTTCATGCAGAACCAGAGTACATTCCCATCTTTGACAGAACCAAAGGACCCAGCCAGCTAGAAGCAAAACTCCTTACTGACATTGAGCAGACCCCTGAGACTGGAGTGCTGGGAATGGGTCATCAGGGGATGAGAGGGGTCCAGAGGAACAATAGGACGTATGGGTCTAAGGGGGACACAGCCCCCCACCACCCTAAACCTAGCAGTGAGGGCTCATGCATGAGCAGCAGTTGGACAAAGAGCACAGCATCCAATACACACACTGTCTTACACTTACGAGATCACACTCTCTGTATGGCTCTATAACAACATAGCCAAAAATAATCTAGATCAGTTGATAGCTACCCAAACCCTCAGATATATGAGTGAGCCCACCTAACATCAGCAGAGCCACCAAGCCAACCACCCCTGATGCAAGAGCAGTAAAGGCTCAGTGTCATAGGCCACTGCAGTTTTGTGATTGTCATGCTTGTGACGTGGCAGTTTTGTGGCAATAGATAACTGACACACCTACTTTCCAAGTCAAGGAATGGGCTGACAAATTCAAATGTTGACAGGGAAAGACAGGTACTATAATCCAGTGAAGAGGTAAAGTGGAGTCTGTATTAAACTGGAAAAAAACACACCCATCTAAGGTGGACAGCTGGTACTCAGTTCCAACCAGTCACGCCAGGTGGAAATGTTGATTTAGCGTGGCTAAATTAATTTTTCAAGAGAGAAGGGGATTCAGATTTATTATGAAATGTATTAGTTTAAATGTTATCGATACATTTTATTTTCCTTGAAAAGTTGGGCAATAATAACAGAAATGCAAATTAAAACTATACTGAGATATAATTTCTCACCTATCCAAAAGATTAGCAAAAATCAAAAAGTTCAGCAGTACACTCTGTTGGTGAAACTTTGGGAAAAACAGCACCTTTACATATTGCTAGAAAGAATGCAAAATGGTATAACCCCCACAGAAGAGAATTTGGAGATATTTAGCAGAATTACATATTCATTTACCCTTTGATCCAATAATCATACTTCTTGGAATCTATTTCAAATATATACTGGCAAAACTACAAAAGAGATATATGCACAAGGCCACTAACTATAATAGCTAAGACAGTAAACAACTGAAATGCCACAATCTGGGACCGGTTGAATAAATTACGTGCATCCTTTTGATAGAGTAATATATAACTATGATAAGGAATGAGGAATATCTCCATCTTCTACTATGGAGTAAGTTCCAAGATACATCATTAAAGTGATTTTTAAAAATTAATTTATTATTTATTTTTGGCTGCATTGGGTCTTTGTTGCTGTGTGCGGGCTTTCTCTAGTTGTGGCCAGCAGGGGCTACTCTTTGTTGCAGTGCGCAGGCTTCTCATTTTGGTGGCTTCTCTTGTTGCGGTGCGTGGGCTCTAGGCCTGCAGGCTTCAGTAGTTGTGGCATGCAGGCTCAGTAGTTGTGGCGCACGGGCTTAGTTGCTCTGCGGCATGTGGGATCTTCCCGGACCAGGGCTCGAACCCGTGTCCCCTGCATTGGCAGGCGGATTCTTAACCACTGTGCCACCAGGGAAGCCCTAAAGTGATTTTTTTTAAGTGCAGAAAAATGTGTATCATATTCTACTATTTCTATAATAAAGGAAGAGATATGTAGACATAAATATATACAGATTTAATTCTATTTTTCAGTGGAAGAATAAACCACAAAAAGTTTTAAGGGTTTTCTATAGGAGAGAGGAAGGTATAGAGTGGGTGAGACAGGGACAGAAGCTAGACTTACTTGCATGTATTTTGTTTTTTATATATGTCTTTGATGCTATGTAATTCTTTTACATATACTAAGACAAAATTAATTTTTTTTTTTTTTGGCCACGCTGCACAGCATGCAGGATCTTAGCTACCGCACCCAGGGATTGAACCTGGGCCCCTTGCAGTGGAAGCATCGAGTCTTAACCACTGGACCACCAGGGAAGTCCCAGACAAAATTAAATTTTAAAATATTAATCCCAAATATAAAAAATAAAATGAAATAAATGAACCTAACTGTGTATCCATTTTGGTAGCAAAACTACACAGAGAGAAGCTATAGTAATTTGGCTGCACACTCCTAGCTCCTGTGGGACTGTAAAAACAACAACAAAGTAACTGTCTTCAGTAATGATATTGGTGGTGATAGTGTGTGGTTCTGCTATTCTAAAACTGTCATTATGGGTAATGTAATATGGGATAAAACTATTGAATAATTACATGATATTTTATCATCCACGGTGTTTTTGAGAACAAAGATTCTGGGTGTGGGAAGAAGGAAATGCAGGTGTTAAGAAGAGTTGAGTAAAAACCATATAATCCTGAAACTGAAAAGGAAGTATTGGTTCAAATTCATAATGTATTTCATGATTGATTAACCAGATAGCTAAATAGACAGGCGGATAGATAGGTACTCCCTATATTTCCTAGTTCTGTCCACTTAAGAGGACTGGAAACAGTGACAATGCTGATAGCACTGAGCACCCTTAGCACTCATATCAGGGTCTCTATATACCATTTCCCAAGAAAAGGAACCAAAGCTGCCTGGAGAAATAGCTAATTCCAGGTCTGGAACCGGAAATAAATAAAGAGGAGCGTAAACATCTAATTGTATTGGAAAGGAAATTATCAAAGACTACTGAGGTTATGCCAACTTGAAAAAATACTCCCACTGGCCAAAGATGCGACAATTTGAGCGCCAGTAATAATAATCTTAAAAATAAATAATAAAATAATAAAATGAATCATAATAATCATTGCAAGTGAATTCAAACATGTCAACTATGATTAAATGCATGGATTCATAATGATTCTTTAATAAGAGAATTGAAAAATGTGAATTTTGATGGATATTACATAATATTAAGGAATCTAGAAGCAATAATGGTAATTGAGGTTATGTTTTTAGAAGAGTTCTTATATTCTAGAGATAAATACAGTCAATCCTCATTATTCACAGATTCTATATTTGTGAATTTCCATACTCACTAAAATTTACTGGTAACCCCCAAATCAATAACCTCAATGTTTCTGTGGTCATTCACAAACGTGTGAAGAGTGGCAAAAACCTTGAGTCACCTACCCTGCACATTCCAAGCTGAGGTTGATCAAGGGGCCTCTGCCTTCTTGTTTCAGCCTTCATACTATAAAAAAGTGTCCTTTCTGTGATCTATTTAATGTCACATTGTTCACATTTGTGTGCCACTTTTTGTTGGTAATTTCACTGTTTAAGATGGCCCCCGAATTATGTCCTGAAACGATGTTCCTAAGAGCAAGGCTGTGATATGCCTTATGGAGAATACACGTCTGTTAGATAAACTTCGTTCAGTCATGAGTTATGATGCTGTTGGCCGTGAGTTCAATGTTAATGAATCAATAATGTATATTAAATAAGTTGTCTCTAAACAAAAACACACATACAACAAGGTTATGTATTTATCGGTCGATGAAAATGTGGCCAGAGGCTCACAGAAACCTACTCCTGTATTTCCCCTGGGAGTAACGGTTCAGTGTTCACTAATTCAGCGTTCATGGTGACTTTATGGAACCTAACTACCACAAACAACAAGAATCGACTCTATTAAAATAGTTGCAGATTATACGGAGCAAAAATACTATGCAACATGAATAAAATATATCTGCTGGCCTGGATTTGGCCCGCAGGACCCAACTGTCAGTCTCTGATCTATTTCAATCTAACCACTACACGGGACAGAATTTTTTTCAATCATTCCCCTACTGACAGACATTTGAGTTGCTGTCAGTTTTTCACTCTTATGATCGATGCTGCAGTGAACATCAGCACATGTGCAACAGTTTCTCTTGAGAAGACGCTGAGAACTGTAACTGCTGAATCACAGTGTGTGCACGTTTTACATTTTAATAGATGCTGCCAAATGGCCTCCAAAGTGGCTGTACCAATTAATGCTCCCACCAACAGTGTGTGCATGTCTGGACTTCCCACACTCTTGCCAATGCTTAATTCCACAAGTATTTTTGGAATCTGGATCCTGTGTGAGGCACTAATGAGGTGACGGGGGTGGAGAGGAAGCAGAGCAAGATGTAAGCTCCATAAGACATGGCGTCACAGCCCAAAGACAAGGTGTTCATCCTCTCCAGAGATTCACCCAAGATTCATAGAACAGGATGGTGGGAATAAAGAACAAGCAGAAGATTTTCAAACCTTATGCAGTGCCCCACTCCTCTTAAAACAATAATCCATAAAAATGAATTAATTAGCTTTGGAGTGCTAATATGTGCTATGTCTAGCCCAAGACTGTGTCAAGGGCAAATCTGTTTCATTTTAAAAATAAATTACATGTTTTTCTTATTATATATGGATATCTATTTGACTATGTATATCAAAAAAGGGGGGGGGAATCCTTTAAACGTGCATGCTACTTAGCCAAGCAATTCTTTTTTTTTTTTTTTTAAATAAATTTATTTATTTATTTTTTGCTGCATGGGGTCTTTGTTGCTGTGTGCGGGCTTTCTCTAGTTGCGGCCGGCGGGGGCTACTCTTCGTTGCGGTGCGCGGGCTTCTCATCGCGGTGGCTTCTCTTTGTTTTGGAGCACAGGCTCTAGGTGCACAGGCTTCAGTAGTTATTGCACACGGGCTCAGTAGTTGTGGCGCATGGGCTTAGTTGCTCCACAGCATGTGGGATCTTCCCAGACCAGGGATACGAAACCATGTTCCCTGAATTGGCAGGCGGATTCTTAACCACTGCGCCACCAGGGAAGTCCCTAGCCAAGCAATTCTTTTCTGCATATATCTTAGGGAAATTATTTGAAAAATTGCAAACATTTAAGCACAAGGGTGTTCATTTGTAGCACTGTTTAATATCCCCTATGATGTAAACTACCCAAGTGTTCAAAAATAGAGAATTTAACAGTTAAATATATCAAACACTTTTGAACCATTAGTTCAATAAAGTGTTAAATAAATGGAACCGTTAGGAAGTATTATGCAGCCAGCAGAAATGATTTATTTGTTGTCATGGAAAGATACTTGGAAAGTAGTATTGTTTTTTAAAAAGCCACCAATGTGCACCCATTTGTTCATTCCCTCACCAAGTGCATGCTGAGCACCTACTGTGCTGGGCGCTGGAGACAAAGTCATAACACGTGCAGGCAGAGTCCTTGCTCTGGGGATCCAAACTGTCTTGTCCCTCTTGCCTGCACTAGGGACTACACAGACAGGCTTCTCCAGCCTGGATCTGAGCACACGACTAATTCTTTGTTATTAAGCTCTTTGTGATTTCACGAGCACTAATGGATTGATTGCTTCTAATTCTTCCACCACGTATAACTATGCTCCACTCGCTTAAAGTTTCTCCTTTCCAGTATCGTGGTACTTAGACTCATGGGAAGACAGGTTATCTTAACCGCAGAACCAGCAGAGCAGACTTCCCTTTCCCAACACCACTCTCTGAGGGAAAGCATCTAAAATAGTGGCAATATCGTGCCCGAGGGGTGAAAACAGTCCAGGCTCAGAGAACTGTTTTGCTTTCTTGGCACCTGCCTTACCGTCTCCCCACCTCTGTGTGTTCCCATCAGTAAGACGAGCAGGGAGGGTTGATGATAAATGAATCCCAACCACACAAGGGCTAAGATGATGCCTGGCACACAGTAGTTACCCTTCAGATATGAGACCCCCTTCTCATCTTCTATTTTCCTGTCAAAGATTGGTTTCACCCACAGAAATCACTAGTATGAAAAGTAGAGGGATGCGGAATTCGGCTGGGATGTTCTTTTCTTTCTGTCTCATATCTTTGAGGAAAAGAGTGGTCTGGCTTACCCACAGGTTCTCTGAAAATGGTCACAAATGCTGTCTGATGGTTAGCAAGTGATCCGACTCTAGAGGCACATATACATTCAAGGCTTCTCCCTTCTACAAATAGACGTCAGCACCTGACACAGGCAAGCGTCTGCCCTTATCTACTTCCAAAACACAAGTCCCTTTTCCCTGCTTCCAGTCTCTCCAGTGTATGAAATGGTATGGGTGGGGGAAGGAGAACAGGAGTATATAGAAGAGGACGTGAAAGGGAACCACAGGCACAAGACTCAGGACTGGGCAATCAGGCCATTCCATCCACCTGGCCTCCGTGATGGCTCAGAGATGTGCACGTCAAGCCAGTGGTTTGCAATTCTAAGATTTGCTTGGATTTTCTTCTTTCTGCTAGGGTGGTTTAGTTGGGAGAATATAAGCCTGGGACTGCTGGGAACCACTGTGTTAAAAAATTCTTCCTGGGAAGCAAGCAGAGCCAAGTGATTGGAGGAGAGAGATCAAATCCTAATGACATTGTTTGAGTCCTCTGGATCCAACCTTACCTGAAGCCAAATCTATGCCTGGGCTCCAGTTATATGAGGCTAAATCAACCTCTCCCTCTCTCTCCCTCTCTCTCTCTCTCTCTCTCTCTCTCTCTCTCTCTCTCTCTTCTCTCTCTCAGTTGAGGCTCCTTCTAAAAGGATGCATATGCAAAGAGTTCATTTGACAAGCATCAGAACACACCAGCAGGAGACTGGGGAAGGGAGACAGGGAAGAGAAGGTACATTACTGAGCAGGTAACTGCTAAAGGTCAACTTGGGCTCAGTCCCACTCAGGAACTCCGGGAGACCTCGTGGAGCACGTATTTCAGAGCCATTCCACCATGAGGGGCAAGGGAGCTGGGGTATTGACCCATCTCTCTGCCTGTTGCTGTGTCAGGCTGCTCCTGGGGGGCCTTGGTACCCTTCATGGCTGACCCACCATGAGAATGGGCAAAGCAGGCTCCTTGGGCAGCCATGGGGGCCGGCAGCAGGCAGTCAAAGTGGTCTGCCCTGTACCAAGGGGAAATGGGTGGAATCCTCTTGTTTTGTTTTGTATCCTTTTGGCACCAGGCGGGGGGATGGGGGGCAGGTTAGGCTAGACTTCCACCCATTTGCCTAAATCATCCTGACTAATGTATGTAACACTTCCACCCAAGTCAGAAATCAGCTTAGAGTGTTCCTGGGATAAAAGAGCCCTGGATTTCTTCCTTGACCTAACCCCATCCCAGACATGACACCAGCCTGGTTACAGGAGGAACTCTTACCAATGATCTCTTCCGTGCCCTGCACACACGCAGGCACAGCAAACTTGTTCATTCAGACATCCCTGAGTAGGAGCAATGGCCACCCCTGTACCCGTCCAGAGTCAGCCAGCCCTCCAGGAAACAGCACTGTTCCTATGGCTCCCTGCTCCAGGCCGGGCCCTGGGCTCAGGTGACCACCCACAGTGACCACAATGGGCAACCAGCAGGCCCAGCCACCCTATGGCTGCTGCTCACAGCAGCTGTCATGAGCTTATACCTGCAGCGTGCCTCCAAGGAGACAAAAACCTCCCACCAAGAGAGCCAGGGAACCGCTGGTCCCCTATGCTCCGAGGGGTAGGGGCCAGGAATCCAAGCTGTAGTCATAACAATTCTCTCTCCCACCACGGAGGGATGCCTGGGACAGAGGGAGGAAGGTGCAGTGCATGTGTCTTCTCCTACAAGTTTGCTCTGAAGTGATAAATATCTTTTGTTTCTATTGTGAGTGAGATCATTTTTTTCCATTACTTTTTCTAAGTGGTTACTGTTGGAAATAGGAAAGCTATTGATTTTTGTACATTTATTTTGTGACTGGCTGCCTTACTGAACTCTCATTATTTCTTATAATTTTTCAGTTCAATACTCCGAAAGCAAAAAATTTTAGGTGATGTGACAAAACTGACCAAAAAACATGTGAAATCAGCCACCATTCTATTTGTTCTGAGATGGATAAAAAAATCAAGATAGAAACAAAATCCAACTCAGGCTACCTGCGAGTAGTCTGTTCCCACCCATCCCATCCCAATGTTCCCATGCCCCTCCCCTCACACCACCCCTGGGGAAAGCCTATTCCCCTGTGTTTTGTGTATATGTGTGTGTGTGTGTGTGTGTGTGTGTGTGTGTGTGTGTGTGTTGGCCGCATCTCGCAGCATGCGGGATCTTAGTTCCCTGACCAGGGATCAAACCCGTGCCCCCTGCAGTGGAAGCACCTATTCTTAACCACTGGACCACCAGCGAAATCCCTCCCCTCTGTTTTGAAGAAAGTCTTTGAGACCCACACTCAGAAAACTCCTTTGTTGGGGCAAACAGTCCAACCCTAAGCTTCTCTGGACTGTCAGGCTCGGGCAGGGGTCCTAGCCGTGAGGAGGGCCATGGCCTCCACGCCTGACCCAGCTTTTCACCCATCACCCCAGCTCCTCACCAAGCAGCCCTGTAGCCTAACTGAGTACCTCCTGTGGGCCAGGTCTGGGAATGTGAGAACCTCGCACTCTTGGATGTACATTTTCTTGTTGTCTCATTCTTTTCTTTGTAGGATGCAGCCACACAGGCAATGCCCTGCCCAGATGCCCTCCAATCTCTTTCACAGCTGCTGCGAAACCCTCTGGCTTCTGTGTGATCTGGCTTCTGATGCCTGCACCCGCGACTCCCATTGGAGGACTGCCCTCAGGCGACTACAGCTGCTTTGCCCACACCTGCAGAGATCGGAAATGCCTGGGAGGTGATGTCCCCCCAAGGCAGCCCTGAGCCAGTGACTGACAGGTGCGGTCGTCTCAGGCTCTGAGACAGACTCACAGCCCACCGCTCCCGTGCAGGGGCAGGATGAAGCCACCTGCTGCGGGTCTACATCTGGGCTCTTGCCCTGCCCCTCCCAGACTCCCTGACCTATCCCCCAGGGAGCCCATCTTCGATGTATCACTGGCACGTAAGTCTTCATCTCATGGTTTGCTTCTGGGGAATCCAACCGAGACACAGAGCAAGGCTCTGACCCTCCACAGCCTTAGTTTCCCTATCTGTCAGGGTGGCATAATTAGAAAGTCTCCTGAGAAAAGGGTTAGGATTCTGTTATAGACTGAACTGTGTCTCCCCCAAATTCATATGTCCAAGTCCCAACCCCAATGTGACTGTATTTGAAGATGGGGCCTATGAGGGGGTAATTAAGGTTAAATGAGTTCATAAGAGTGGAGCCCTGATCCAAGAGGATCATGTCCTTATAAGAAGAGACACCAGACCCCTCTCCCCCTACCCCATGCACACACTCCAAGGAAAGGCCATGTGAGGACATAGAGAGATGGCGGCCTCCAAGCCAACAGAAGAGGTCTCAGAATGAAACTGAATTTACTAGCATCTTGATCTTGGACTTCCAGCCTCCAGAACTGTGAGAAAATAAATATCTGCTGTTGAAGCCACCCAGCCTGTGGTATTTTGTTACAGCAGCCCGAGCTGACTAATACAGATTCCTTCACATGCTTTCTGGCTGGAATCCTGGAAAAGCCTCTTCTGCCTCATTCAGATGACCCCTCACCACAAAACAAAGGACTGTGGCTCTGGGAGCAACTCTGCCTCACTCCAGGGAAAATGAAATAAAATTGAAGCCATAGACCAGAGGTTGGCAATTTTTTCTGTAAAGAGCCCGACAGTAAATACCTTAGGCTTCACAGGCCATGTGGCCTCCGTCACAACTACTCGGTTCGGCTGTTGCCTTGCAAAAGCAGCCCCAGACGGTACGCAAATGATGGGTTTGGCTGCGTGCCCATTAAGCTTTACTTAGAAAAACAGGCCACTGCGGGCAGCCGTTCGCTGACCCCTGCCACAGGCTCTTTGAACTGGGAGTTTAGCAAACATCAGATCCAGCCCCGGATGGCAAGACGAGGACCAGCGCAGACGGTGGGAGGGATTTGTCCAAGGTCCCCCCGGGAGCTAGTGGCAGTGAGACTAGAAATGGATGGCCCACTCCTTGTTTCTACCCCATGGTTCAGAACTGAAGCGTATATGGGTAGGGCTGGATCCTGAGGGCTTCTGTGACTGTTGAAGATAGAGGGTGACATGCTGCCCCAGGAGGAGAAGGAAAGGGGCAGAGCCAAGAGCCAGGCATGGAGACAGTTGTCAGCATTCCCACCTGAGGTCAGCCTCTGAGGAGGCACAATGAGGGGCAACTGAAGGCAGAAGATGGCGCTGACCCATGAGCTCTGGGACCCCATTGTTCTTCAAAGGAAAATGAAAGACGGGCCCCTCCCACTGCCAAGGCCAAGGTGAGGGGCTGAGGGGAGAGGAGGCCCAGTGGCTGAGTGTGCAGAGAATAGCTGAGGAGAGACCCTGGGATCACACCTCCATGATCGGACTGCTTACCTGCACAGGTGTGACCCAATCCTTGCTCTCACAGGCCTCTGCTTTAGGCCTGAAACCTATTTTGAGCCTCCTTTTTTTTTTTTTGGCCACGCCACACGGCTTGTGGGATCTTAGTTCCCCAACCACGGATCGAACCCGGGCCCCGGCAGTGGAAGCGCGGAGTCCTAACCATCAGACCGCCAGAGAAGTCCCATATTTTAAGCCTATTTTGAGACAAACCAGCTGCACACACTCTGACCTGTGGCTTCACATTTTGCAGCCTCTAGGAGAAGTAGGGCCACAGGCCCCAGGAGAAGGTAAGGGGGACTTGGAGCCGTCAGGACCTGTGGCCTCCTCTCTCTCTCAGTGCCCCACTGTCTCGACTCTGCTGCCACAGACCACTGGGTTCAGATGGGGACCTCTCGACAGATGCAGAGAAGGGGCACCTCGTTCACAGCAATGACCTTCTGAGAGCTGGGAGACTCCCTCTGGCCCCCAGAGTCTCCTTAGAGCCCCTCAGAATCCTGGGCCCACTCGGCAGCCTCCACCCTTACAATCTTCCAAGTCAAAGCCTCAAGTTTTCAAGAAAGAAGTGTTCAGGTTTGGAAAGAGAAGGCAATAGGGACCTTTGGGCCCTAGCAGAGGACTGATTCTATTTGGAATACTGTAACTACCTCAAGGCCAAGGAAAAAGGACCCAAGCATATGACCGGGACCCGAGAGACAGATTTTTTTTAACTCTTGGTATCAACAAGATTTTGGTCTTCAGTCATCTCAAATTGAATAAAACCTAAGCAGCAGGAGTTATTGTAGATACGTAGAGTAAAGAAAGAAGGGGAAGAAAGAGCTTTGCATCACGTGAATTTTTTGCCACAGAAACTTAATGAGAAACACACCACATTTCCAGAACCCTCTTTCTAGTCAGGGCTCCCGCTGAGATAAAAGGTCACAAGAAGAGAAGGAGGGAGAGCAGGCGGGAGCTGGGGCTGGGAGCAGGCAGGCACTTTTACTGGAAAACAGGCCCAAATTTCATACACGCTGCTATCGGCCTGAGAGTCTAGACTGATGATTTTCTTTGGATGCCAGATGTGAAGGGCTTTCATAAAGGAATCTCAAACATAACGCATTTAAAAACAAATCGACCCAAGCTGCATTCACTGATGCAATGGAGAACTTTCTATCCCAGACAGCAGGGAAAACACACAGCCTGGTGGGGAAAGAGTCCTGAACTCGGCTGTGCATCACATTGCTTCCCCCTGCAGGCCACGAGCGGCAGGGCACCCGGAAGCCAGCCAAGGCTGGGGACCCTGGGCTGAGCCACGCCTCCGCCAGCTGATGGAGACTTTCTGACCATCTGGCCCAAGGTGGCTGGAGAATGGTCCTCTGCAAGGTGCCAGATCATGGCTGGAAGGACTGTGCTGGGCCTGCACCTCGGCATTACATACACCAATCAATCTCATTCAATCTCTAACCTGGCAAGGTGGAGATGTTGCCCCTGTAAAGTACAGGGTCCAAGAAGTTGAGTCATTTGCCCAGTGGGTGCAATTGGTTTATTCAGTACTGGCATTTGACACCAGTGCCCCTTCCCTGACCCTGTGTGCTGAGGCCATCACTGCCGGGATGCCCCTTCTCAGGGAAGATGGAATGATGTAACTGGACCTCCGTTATCCAAACCTGATCAGACCAGCGAGGAGGAAGCTCTGCCTGTGAGGCCCGCAGGGCCAGGCTGGGGGGCTGCACGTCCTGCGGCCTCAGGCTGGGAGTGGCCCAGGATGCTATTCCTGCCTAAGGCTGGAGGTGGGTTCCTTGACCGCACACCCAGCCAGGGCTCAGGGAGGGTTTGTAGAGCAAGGAGTGTCCCGGCCACCCTCTAGCCTCTGGAATCTCCCAACAGCCCTGCACTTCTACTATCTTGGCTGTCTTGGGCTGCTACCCACCGCCCTGCCTTTACACAGGGACTGACTCTGTAAACATCACCCTGAGATTACCCCTGACCAGAGACATCCCACTTGGCGGCAGCTACAAATCACGATGCCAGACACTCGGGATCAGTGACCTTTAGAAGAGGCCGGGCGTGGCAAGGACCCCACAAGTGACTCACGTTTTATCTAGTGTGAAGGACCTCTGCCCCCACCGCCCCGCAGCAGCGCAGCCCTGCTCCGCCTTGCTCCACGCCCTCTGGTTTGCCCGATCCCCGCAGTCATGGGACTAGACACGATGCTCTGGGGAGTGTTTGGTTTCCTGCCAGTGCTGTTGACTCAAGACACTGTGTGGACCCTTGGGCACTCCTTGCTTTTCTGAATCCTCCTAAAGTGGTCCAGTCACCTCTCTGGCCCCATCTCTCCACGGGGCTTCTTCTCTCAAAGGCAGGGCTGCTTGTTGAGCCCAAGACACCCCTGGGCTTTTGCACAAGCCGCTCCTCTGCCTGGAAGCCCTTCTAGCCCTTCATCACTTGCCCGACTCGGGCTTGTCACCAAGTGTCAATCCTCCCACGGACAGTTCTTCCCTCCTCTCCTTCCCTTACCCCTTGGGCGGAGTACACACACACACACTCTGAGCTCCACCATGCCACCTCCCCTCGCCTTCCTCTGCTGGCAACATCACCATGCAGTCACCTGACCACTGGTTCGTCTTCCTGTTTCTAGAGGCCGGCTGGAAAGCCCTTAGCAAATATTTGGTGGATTCCCTAATCTCTTTGCATCTGGATGTCACTGCCCTTATGTTCAGGGACCAACCTGCTGAACTGCAAACTGGGACTTGGGACCTGACCATGGACTAAATATTTGCCTTTGGAGTTGTCCTCCAAAGGAGAAGAGGTTTCTTTCCCGGTCCACTCCCTCCCCAGGGCACTTGGGCAGCAGGGAGAGGGGGCCAACTTTATCATCCCTCTATCACTTGACCAGAGGTGCCTGTCGGGTCTGAGGGGGAGCAGCCACTCGAGGGAGGTGTCCCTGAGCCACAGTTCCAGGTCCACCCCTGGCCCGGCTGACCCTTTCGAGCCACCTCTTCCCAGAAGGCTTGGCTGGGGTTATTAGAGTGTGCCTCTGGGAGCTGAGGATGGAATGTGCCACAGTGGTGCAGCTCCTTTTGTTTGCTCCTGGAACTGCTGTCTGGAGAATCTGACTGAGAGAGGCCTTGTTCACAGTTCCTGCATAAAATCTAAGGAGAGCTGTATAACGTATCAGTCATTTACACCTTAATGAAAACAAATGAATGCAATCTGGTCATTGAATCCCAGAACCTGAGGATCAAAGGGAGCCTTCAACCAGCACCCTTTCTGTCCACCCTTCTGTCCAGCTGGCTTCCATCCTGTCCATCAGTGCTGCTGCCGTAACTTGATACATTTATAAAACACATCCCCTACCCCCCCCTTCTCACACCCTTTGCTCTTTCTTAATGAGTTGAAAATTAAAATGCTAACCATGATCCTTGTTAATACAGGTATCTCTCCGTGAAATTACAAAAAACTGAAAAGGCACCAGGTCCAATGAGACCCTCCCTCATCTCCTAGACGAAGCCCTGTGACCTGGGAGGCTCCCAGACCCCCTGGGGTCTTTCAGAGAAGAGAAAGGAGAGAGGGTCCACCTCACTGGCCCACGGTGGGAGGTAACAGCTCTGAGGTGATGAGGAGGCCATCCGCCTCAGGAAGAATGTCCTGTATTTTCTAATTCTCCATGCCCAGAATGACTGCAGTCAACAGGGCCCAAACAGGTCACTGACAAGCATACCTGGAAATGTCACCATCCCTAAAGAGGCCAAGTGGTGCATGGAGGTGGGGAGACCCCTCACCTCATCCACCCTCCCTACAGCAGGACACACACAGAGCAGGGCTCTCCCACCCTGCCTTTCCAGCTCTCCTGCCACCCTCCTCTCTTCCCTTCCATCCCAGGAGGGAGAAGCAGATGGGAGTGAAGTACAGCTGAGCCCAAAGAGGAGTCTTGAGGCTGCAAGTGTGTATAAACAGAGGCGAGAACCACAGGGGAAACTACTTTGAAGTCTCCATCTGGTAACAAATGAAACTGTGGAAGATAAGGCACATGGTTTCCCACTGCAGCAATTTGTCTTTGATCGGAAGAGGCCATCTCGCTTTTTGGGGAGGGGGCTAGGTCTTGAAGCCACAAGCCTGGGTTTGAAGACTCCTTCTGCCACTAACTAGCCTGCTGGGGGTCTAGAAGCACTGCCTCACAGGCTATGGGGAGATTTTTGAATGATGAAACACTTAGCACCATGCCTGGCACATGATAAATGCTATCGAGGAGCAGGAAGAAGAGTAAAGAGTGTAACGAAGACTTGGCGCCATAGGTAGAGCTGCAGGAAGCATATGGAGCACCTTATGGTCTGCAAAGCTCTCTGGGTTCTGTTCTTTCACCTGATGCTCCAGGAGGCTCAAGCTGTAATCATCCCCACAGCACAGAGGAGAAAACTGAGGTTTCAAAGTGCCAAGAGACTTGCTTGTCATCCACATGGATTGCCCAATGGAAAGCAAAACAGAACACCAGAAAAGGAGAGTAGGTCTGATAAGGCCATGCAGAATTTCGCCAGCAGAAAATCTAGAAAGCCATTCCTTGCCTATTTGCACCATGCACATTTGGAGTCTTGTGGGTGCAGCGTTGTGTTTACACATCAGGGGTACCATGATCTTTCCAGAGTCCGACTCCAGCTGCGTGTGCTGCGCCCGCCCCCCTGCCGCAGATAAATGCGGACAGGGCAGGGAGGAGAGCCTACGCACGTACTTCCCGTTTCCCTGCTAGTTTCAGGGCATTCAGACCTCATGAGGCCAACTGGACATTCAGCCCAGGGCTTGACAATGCAACAAGGCAGATCTTGGCAGGCCCGCACGTGGATATCACCGTCTTTCATGTGTCCAGGTCTCCCCACCCCCATCACGTTTTCGGTTAGAGATACCAGTACATTCGCGTACCCTCGGTGCAAGCGCAGCCACCGCAAACGCTTCGAGTTGCCCGTTTATGCCTGCATCCGAGCTCCACCTAGTGGCAGGTGTTGGACATGGCGTCCAAGTGTGCATTTTCTTCCGGAGCCATTTGCCTACACTGAGTCATTGAGTGCTAAGTGGACACTTTGAACTCGGCACCCCCGAGGCCCTGGTCCTCTGCGACCCTGTCCATGTAACCTGCCCTGTGCCAACCCCTTAGCTTTAACCATGCCGGGAAGCCTCAAGGCACTAACTGGCTAATTATAAACCCTGTCCAAGACTGCTCAGAGCATCCTCCCTCTTGCTCTCAAAGCCCACAGAGCTCTGTGATGTCCCAAAGGCCTGGCCAGAGCTGAAGTGGCAGCCACCTGACATAGTAGAAAGTATATAAAAGTAAGCATCCAAAGACCTGAGTTCTAATTTCACTGTCTTCACCTGAGAGCTAGGTGGACCCGATAAGTCATCCAAGTGCTTCAAATCCACCTGTCCCCTTCTGTGTAACTAGGATAAGACTCAGCCTCAAGATCACATCAAGTCATGGTGAATGTGCTGAACAAACATATGATATTTCTCTGCAAGAATCCAACAAACAAGCCAAGTGAATTTCTACATGTTTTAAAGAAATAGGTGGCAATCCTTATGCCCTGCTTTTCCTTGCCTTTGTAGATGCTGGTTTCTCAGCCTGGCATGCTCTTTGCCCCACTCCTCTTAGCTAATCCCTCCCTCATACACCCATCACCTCCTCCAGTAAGCCCTCCCTCCTCCCTCCCCTGAACTGAGTACCTCCATCTCTAGCTCGCACAGCACACTGCTATGGCTCTCGTAACACTTAGTTGTCGTCATCTGTTCCTTTTCTCTTCACTTGACTAAACTGCATGCTCTTTCAGCGAGGGGACTGTCTTCTTTACTCTTGTATCCTTGCTGCCCAGCACAGAGTCCAGTATACAGTAGGCTCTCAATCCCGCTTTGTCTTGAATGACTGAAAAAACTGAACGAAATAAACAAATGGGTCATGAGGATGTTCTCTGTAATCCTCCAGAGGCCTTTATGTTTTAGATCTGAAATCCACCTGCCTTTTTATGTATATGTGAGGTAGAGGTAAAGATAGACTTTTTCCCATATAGATATGAGGTTGACCCAATACTTTTATTAAAAAAGACCATCTTGTCCTCACTACATGGCAGGGTCACCTTTGTTATAAATCAGGTGACTGTATATGCGTGCGTCAGTTTCTAGACTTTATTCTGTCCCATTGGTCAGTTATTCAACCAGGTTCCTGAGGCAAAGACCCCATTATAGACATTTTCTATGCAAATAAATAACAAAGTTTATGCCAATGACAATTTTAAGCAGTGCCAGGCCCACTTGGGAGCCCAAGGGGTGGACACAGCCAGAGGAAGTGGCCAGGCTGTGAGCTCAGGGTAGGTTACAGCCAGCTCTGAGAGTCTGTGCACCTCATGGAACCAAACAAGGGGTGGATTGTCCCTGTAAAAAGAGGGGAAGCAGAAAGGCAAGCCAGGGCCCCAAGTCAGGAGGAACCAGGCATCACCTAAAATCCATGACAAGAGCCGAGGGAATGCGTGCACCGCCTGGGGCCGAGTCCACTGGTACCTGCTGCTATGGCATCTGGCTCTCGGCCCTGCAGGCAGCTTTTAGGAAGGCTCCCCTACAGAGCAGCTCAGGGCATCAAGAGGCTTCTGACAGGTGGGGCTGCGAAGGCTGCAGAGAATCAGGGAGGGGAGGATATTGAGAAAGGCCCCAGTTCCTCTTTGACTTCACTTGGGAATCTCAAATGAGTGAAGAGGCTGAGGGGAAGGGAGGGGAGGGGAGGGGAGGAGAGGGGGGATCTAATAGCAGGGCACTTGGCCCTCCTAAAGTAGCGGTGCTGCCACAGCGGAATGGGGCCCAGAGTTGCCAGCTCTTCCAGTTTTCCAAGAGAAGCTGAAAATCCAAACTTGCACGCCAGATTTTTAACTATTAGCAGCTAATTATTTTTAATTGTAAACACCGTGAGCGACATAAAACACACCTGCAGGCCATATTTGATCGTATCTGATTGGTATCTGATTGGTTTCTTTGAAATCAATAGAGGAAGAAACAAATTACTTTATCCTTGAGTCCTGGGTATTGTTCAGATATCAGGAGAGTGTGGAGGTGGTGTCCCCTACACACTGAGAAAATTTATTGTGAAAATAAGAAAAATAAATAAATAAACGTGCCCCCCCCTGCTGTGTTACTTTTCCAAGTATAATTGCATTTTAATAATCTGGGGCTAATTTTGAAGGTAATAATTGTTTGATTCTCACTTTGGGTTTGTGTTGATTATTTTAGAAAATGTGTTGAGGCATATTTTATTTTCCAGTCTTGTACCACTTCAATGAAAATTCGTTACCAACAGAGCTTTCTGAACTGAAAAGGAAGAAATCAAACTGTAGGTAAATGAAGTAAACAGGCATGCTAATTAAATAAATTCTTTGTACATGAGGTACCTGGCCCATACTGATGAAATACAAATAAGGGAATATTTCAGCCTTAGAAATAGAACAAAAAACTATGGAAAGAATAAGTAAATGAAATGATACTATGTCAAGGATCATTTGGGACAGCTATGGTGCAGGAGAGAAAGCATCAGAATCATAAGATCTGGTTTAAGTCCAGACTCTGCCCTTCTGGATAAATTACTTAACTTCTGGATGATAAGATTATATATTCCTGCCCTGTTGGAGTCATTCCTCTGGCCAGTAAAAAGAGCAGAATCGAGTACATTTACACGTAGGTGAAGCTTCAAGAGCTTGTGAAAGCTTTTCTGTGCTTTTCTTTCCTTTTGATACAGTGATCAGCAACATTCCAGGTGGTGGATACTCTGTCACCAGAGTTCTATCATGAAAACAATGATGCAGAAGAGGGTCTCAGACCAACCCACCATGGACTTGAATGTGAGCAAGAAATAAACCTTTATTGTCTTAAGCCACTGAAATAGGGTGGGCTACTTGTTACTGCAGCACGTTGTACCCCATCTCCACCCCAGTCTGTAAACAGAATCCTTATCTTTAAAGGAAATTTTAAAATACCTACCTTAGAGCATAGTGATGCATGTTACCTCACCCAGCAATGAGTACCCTGAATTACTCATTTTTCTAAGTATACCACATACCTCGTGTCCTCTACTCCCCATTATATATTTTACATATAATTATATGTTGATATTTTTGTTTTATTGTGTTTCCTGAAGACAGGAATCCTGTCTTTTCATCTATAGATCTCAAATAACAACAACAAAAATCAAGCCATTTCAAGTCGGGCTTTTGCACCCAAAGCAAAATACATCATTCAAGGCACCATAAGAAAGACATCCTAAGCTCATCTTCCTGCTACAGAAAGAGACGGCATTTGGTGGGGGCCGGAAAGAGGCCAAACGCTGAACCGCCCAACCGCAGTGCAGAACTGCAGCCCAGCTTGAAGGGCCAGATGCGAAGGGGAGACTAAAATGAAAGCTATCAACAGAATAAAAGAACACACAGGCAGGAAAACAGCAGGAGGGCTGCAGAGAGAGAGAGAGAGAGAGAGAGAGAGAGAGAGAGGCAGGCACAGGGAAACAGACCAAGAACATGAAATGTGCTATCACTGATTTGCATGTTGGACTGGGCCGATACACACCATTTTTGGAGTAGAAAATGAGAAAGCATGTTTTTTAATGAACAAGAGAAGAGAGTGTGCCGGCAGATTCACGGTAACCTGGGAACAGGGCCAATCTCTTCCAGCCAAAATTAAATCCCCACAAAAAGAGGGGTGGGTATGTGAATAAAGACCCATTTTATTTCTTTATAATTTTATTTTTTATTTTTGGCTGCGTTGGGTGTTCGTTGCTACGCGCAGGCTTTCTCTAGTTGCGGCGAGCAGGGGCTACTCTTTGTTGTGGGGCACGGGCTTCTCACT
Source organism: Globicephala melas (assembly GCF_963455315.2). Classification (NCBI taxonomy): domain Eukaryota; kingdom Metazoa; phylum Chordata; class Mammalia; order Artiodactyla; family Delphinidae; genus Globicephala; species Globicephala melas. Next base: position 43,902,962 of record NC_083324.2, on the reverse strand, counting down.
GCAGTGGCTTCTCTTGTTGTGGAGCACGGGCTCTAGGCGCAGGGGACGTGGGCTCAGTAGTTGTGGCTCGCGGGCTCTAGAGCATGTGGGCTTCTGTAGTTGCAGTGCACGGGCTTAGTAGTTGTGGCACACAAGCTTTGTTGCTCCACGGCATGCATGTAGGATCTCCCTGGGCCAGGGATCGAACCCGTGTCCTGTGCCTTGACAGGCGGATTCTTAAACACTGCGCCACCAGCGAAGTCCTAAAGACCCATCTTAAACAAAGAGAAGAAAAGGTATTTGGGGTTGAGAGATACCGTGTGTCCTAAGGCAGGCTCGTTGAATCTTTAAGCATAACAAACACACATAAGGAGAATAAATGCTTCTTAACGTATATGGTTCAGCGGCTGGAAGCCCAAGAACAAAAGGCAGAAGGAGTAGAAAACAGGGCATTTTTGCCATCCCAGGTCACTGATGTTGTCACTCATTTATTCCATGTACATTTAGCAAGCCCCAGGCCCCTGGCGTTCATGACCCAACTTGGACCACGGGATGATGTCACCCTCCCTACCTCATTCGTTGTGCCTTTTCTTCCGCAGCACCTCACTAAGGGTTCATAAATGCTTTCCTTCCACTCTGTACCCCTCTGCCTTGGGCAAGCGCCCAACCCCTGTGTTCCTGACCCAGCCTGAACCACAACCCCCAACATGCCCCCCAAGACAGAGGATCAGAAGTATGTCAGAGCATTTGTGTTGATTTCTTTTAGAAGTGATAATATAGGGTCTTTTTAAACTACTTATCTTTTAGAGTTCCCTACTGAAATATTTATTAATGGAATGATATATTTGGAATTTGCTTCAAAATAATATTGGATAATATTACATAGCGATTTTTAAAAACAAACAAACAAATGGATGAATTTCACAGACAATATTGAGTCAAGAAACTACACCCCAAAAGAGTATGATTACCTCTAGATGAAGATCAAAAACAGTCAAAACCAACCTTTTGAGAAACAAGTTAGAATAGTGGTTAGAATGCCTTGCAGGAGATGGGAATAAAGACACAGACCTACTAGAGCATGGACTTGAGGATATGGAGAGGGGAAGGATAAGCTGTGACAAAGTGAGAGAGTGGCATGGACATATATACACCACCAAACGTAAAATAGATAGCTAGCGGGAAGCAGCCGCATAGCACAGGGAGATCAGCTCGGTGCTTTGTGACCACCTAGAGGGGTGGGATAGGGTGGGTGGGAGGGAGGGAGACGCAAGAGGGAAGAGATATGGGAACATATGTATATGTATAACTGATTCACTTTGTTATAAAGCAGAAATTAACACACCATTGTAAAGCAATTCTACTCCAATAAAGATGTTGAAAAAAAATGCCTTTCAGGGAGTGATGGTGATAGAAATCAGAATAGTACCTACTTCTGGGTGGTGGGTATTGACTGGAAGGGGACAGGAGGGAGCTTTCTGGGATGATTGAAATGTTCTACATCTTGTCTTGCTGATGGTACACAGGTGTAGATAATTGTCAAAATTCATCAAGTGCTCAAGATATGTGCTTTTCATTATATACTAAATATATTTCAATAAAAGTAGGTTTTAGTCTCTTGCTATCATAATAGTTATTTTTTAGCTTAAAGAACACTTACTCTGGCCATCGGTTTTCTTCATGACTAACGCTATGGACATTCTCTTTGTACATAAATCTCTGTGCAAGCACACAGGCATTTAATTTTCCTTACCTGTGAAGAAATGAATGAAAATAACTGTACTGTTATTTAGCTATGAGAATAATTCTCTCCAAGAGCCAGAGAAACTTGGAAAAACCCCGCAGGAGTTTGTCACTAACAAATCATCCATTTAGGGATTTTCATTCTGAATTACCACTTTTTCTCATGAGGTATGTCAATGATCCATAACACAGAGGACCAATGAATATAAAATGAATGTTCTCATTTGAGGGGCCAAAATGCACCATATGCAGTGAGCTAGAGAAAGCCCAAACCCAGCTGTCTAGGTGAAGCCAGGGACCTCTCTGCCCTTCACTGTCAGGCACTGGAGGGCATTAGGGTGGAGGTGACCCACACACACCCCTCACAAGTCTAAGGGTTCTTCATGAAGAAGTGAAGCTGTTCCCCAGGAAAGAACTTGAGCCTTGGAAGCTAAGCACATTTTGAAAATAAACATTCAGTAACTCAACAGAGAGAAGGAGGATCTTCCCAGTCCTAAGAATAATGTTGGATCACCTAGAGGGTCACCTTAGTCAAGGTTAGCCTGGCTCTGAGAAGGAGACTGAAGACCTAGAAGCTCCGGTCTCAGCCTGAATTTATTCCTTCTTCCTCTGGTGTTGTTTATAGTTTTAAAATATATGGCAGTTGGGACTTCCCTGGTGGCGCAGTGGTTGAGAATCCACCTACTAATGCAGGGGACATGGGTTCGAGCCCTGGTCCAGGAAGATCCCACATGCCATGGAGCAGCAGAGCCTGTGCTCCACAACTACTGAGCCTGTGCTCTAGAGCCCGTGAGCCACAACTACTGAGCCCACGTGCCACAACTATTGAAGCCCACATGCCTAGAGCCCGTGCTCCGCAACAAGAGAAGGCACCACAGTGAGAAGACTGTGCACCACAACGAAGAGTAGCCCCCGCTCACCGCAACTAAAGGAAGCCCACGCACAGCAACGAAGACCCAACACAGCCAAAAATAAGTAAATAAATTTAGTTAAAAAAAATATCTGGCAGCTTTCACCTGATTGGCGTTTTTGTCAGTCTACTGAATTAATTCAGTCTACTGAAGGTTGCTGGCATTCTACAGCCATTTCACCTGCTGAGGATAATTCAGTAGAATTATAAAACTTGATTCACATTCTGTCTTGTGCTCCACAGATTATACATAGAGAGATTAAAGATTAGGGAGACGATTCAGGCAAGAAGGGAACAGCATATTTACATAAACCCAAAATATCTCCCACAAAAGTACATATTAACTACAAAAGGAAAAACAGGAATTTAATGGTGGAAAAACCTGATGGACACCACCTTAACCAAATGATCGAAATTCATAGCATCAATAATGAAATCAACCCACAATGTATACCTCATAAGATACACTGAGAAGGACACAATATCACTTCTGGGATATTCTTGGCCAAAATGCATAATCTGAATCTAGTAGCAGGAAACGTCATAGAAACCCAAGTTATATGTCAAAGTCATGAAAGACAAAGAAAGGCTAAGGAAGTGTTCCAAATTAAAGGACCCCTGAGAGACATGAAAACTAAATGCAATGTGTGATCCTGGGTTAGAATAAAAATAACTATAAACAACATTAATGGGATAATTGGCGATACTGGAATGTAGACCATAAATTGGAAAATAGTATTGGATCAATGTTAAATTTCCTGAATTTGACAACTATGTTGAGGTTACATAAGAAAATATTCTTGCTTTTGGATATTCCCATGGAAGTGTTTAAGGGACAGGAGGCCTTCAATTTACTCACAAATGGTTCAGGAAAAAAAAGTGTGTGTACACATGTATGTATATACACACACATACACACACACACATATACGTATGGAGAGAGAGGATGATAAACCAAATATGGAAACTGTTAATACATAATTGGTGAATCTGTGTGAATCTTTTTTCAAATGGGGTAAAAATGAGGGTGGAGATCTGAACAAGGCTCATCCCCTCTCTGGATCACTCTCATACCAGAAAAAGTCAGAAGAATTCTCAGTTGATCCCAATAGCAACAAATTGAACTGGTTTTTGGGTCTATGTGTGTCCAGCTAGAGGACCTAAAATGATTCAGATCACCTTCATTTTTTTCCCTTTGTTTCCATGGTTAATGTCCTCTCTCACATAACAATACCACTTTTTTCTTAGAAATGTCACATGCTTAAAATCTAGGCACAAGTAAAATAAAGTTGTAAACAATGCCAAATTTTGCTCCCTTCCTCATCAATAAGGAAAGATTAAACGTGCTGCTTCTCACGTTGTTCATTTCCCTTTTGCTTATAACAAGCACTCATCTACTAAGATACATTTGCTTTTTTTTTGGCTGCGTTGGGTCTTCATTGCTGCACGCAGGCTCTCTAGTTGCGGTGAGCAGAGGCTACTCTTCGTTGCGGTGTGCAGGTATCTCATTGCTGTGGCTTCTCTTGGTGCAGAGCACAGGCTGTGGGCGCGCGGGCTTCAGTAGTTGTGGTGCACGGGCTTAGTTCCTCCGCAGCATGTGGGATCTTCCTGGACCAGGGCTCTCAAACCCATGTCCCCTGCATTGGCAGGCAGATTCTTAACGACTGCGCCACCAGGGAAGTCCCTGCTTAATGTTTTAAGATAATCTTTTCTGCATGTCCTTATAGTAATCCTATCATTGTGGGAGCAGTTTGTTCAATATGTAAACAAACTAGGATCTGTAGATATTATTTGTATTTTAATACGTAGTGAGGGCTGTTTTACAATTTATAGCTCATGAATCTCTATATATTTACTGCTTGGTCTTCTGGTGACATTAAGTTACAGCTTGAATTAGGATAAGGGTAATAACTACTTATACAAAGATGCTTTAGTAACTTATTTCTTCATAAAGCACTTATAGAGGGACTTCCCTCGTGGTGCAGTGGTTAAGAATCCGCCTGCCAATGCAGGGGACACGGGTTCGATCCCTGGTCCAGGAAGATCCCACATGCTGTGGAGCAACTAAGCCCATGCGCCACAACTACTAAGCCTGCACTCTAGAGCACGCAAGCCACAACTACTGAGTCCTCATGCCACAACTACTGAAGCCCGTGCGCCTAGAGCCCGTGCTGTGCAACAAGAGAAGCCACCACAATGAGAAGCCCGCACACCGCAACAAAGAGTAGCCCCCACTCACCACAACTAGAGAAAGTCCGCGTGCAGCAATGAAGACCCAACGCAGCCAAAAATAAATTAATTAATTAATTTTAAAAAATCCTTTATCTAAAAAAAATAAAGCACTTATTGAAAGCCTTCAACATGTCAGGCACTCTGTCAGTTATTTGGAATAAGATAGCTGTATGAGTTAGACATGTCAGCCAATCATGGATTATTTACTTTTCTTATACTAAAAACAAAACAAAAAACCACCACAATGGCTGCAAGTTCAAATGAGAAACAACAATTGATGCCTCCTGATCACCATCTTTCAGCACCAGGTTCACAGAGATCTACTTATCATTCAGTTTGGGTTTCCATGTGAAGAGTGAGTTGGAAAGCCAGAAAAAAGTCCAACAGCCCCACAGCCAAGAACTAGACTAAATATATCGAATCCCAGCCTTGGACAATTCATGGTCAAGCTAACACAGTAGCTCCCAGCTCTCAGTTTGTAAATAATCTTCCCCAAACCAGGGCTCCTCGGAGAAATGGTTGATTTCAGAGCTGGGGATGGGAATTATCAGCCAGAAAACACAAAAATGATTAAAGACTAATTAGGACATGGCCAGAGGACACAAAAGCCAGATTGAAAGGGCTCCCAGTGCCAAATGCGGGATAATTTAAGAATAATAAGAGGAAGAACTATAATTGATTATAATACATTGAATGATAATTTTGTAAAAAAGCATGAGTCCACAGTGATACTTAGAGTAAAAGGGGATAAAAAGATCTTTTTTTTTTGGCCACACTGCGTGGCTTGCAGGATCTTAGTTCCCCTACCAAGAAATGAACCTGGGCCATGGCAGTGAAAGCATGGAGTCCTAAGTACTGGACTGCCAGGGAATTCCCTAAAAAGATTTTCTTTACAGAGGAATACTGGCTAATAAACATAGAAGAAATGATAGAACTGGAAAAGTACTCTCTTGAAATCCCCAGTGACCGATTCAGGAAAAAAATCATTAATGGATTCTAAAACGATTACACGAAAGGTTGTTGGGGAATAAGAAATTACCATGATGCCATAAATTATATAGTGATTTCAACAAGAAAGGTACTTTTACAATGGAAAGATCTAGTGGTCACCACCTCAATCAAATGGTCAAACTGCGGGTCATTAATAGTAGGTAGTCTTGGCATTTAGTGCCTCCTGAAATGCAGTATGAAAGATACAACATCACCATCACAAGTTTTTGCCAGAAATGTTTGCCAGAACCTAATCAAACCTCTAGACAAACTTCCAGGATACAGGAAATAGAGAAGAGAGGAACGAGTCAATCCCCAGAGGAACTAACCATACAAATCAAGACTAGGGGATATTTTACAAGACAATGTTTTTTTTAAATTAACTACCTTTGTATTAGCACAAAACAAACCAACCCAGCAGCCCCAGGGCCCAAGAATAAGTTAAGACACAGACAGGCAAGGAGTGATTTTCCCAGGCCCAGGTATGGCGCCCCAGGCCTGCGTGGCACAAACTTCCTGAGCAAACTCCCAAGGGGACTGCGAGTTCGAGGATGCTGGAGGGGCTTTTCCTTTGAGATGAGGGATATGGAGCAAGGTGTGGGTCCAAAAGGACATGTGAACATGAGGACACTGGATCCTGTCTGGCGGCCTTGCCCAGCCATCCCGCCAGTGGCTTACCTCCACAAGTAGGGTCCTTGATGGCAGAGTAGATGAAGCTCACATTAGATTCCTGGGACCAACTACAGGAATCCAGGCAGGAAGAAGGTGGTGCTGGAGACACCTGGAGATGGGCCGCCTCCAGGCCCACACCAGTCAGGATCGGCACTCTTAATTGTGATTTCATAAGGAGGAGAAAATAAACCTGCCCTGGACCTGCTTAAAGCAGACACGGAATAAATGGAAGCTGTTCCTCTCCTGCTCCCCAGTCCCAAGAGCAGGAGCAGGAAGGAGGCCAGCACCACCTGGGGGCTCTTCTGCATCAAAGAGTGTTGAGGTTTCTCTCTAAGAAACAGCTAGCGTTTTAGGTTCGGGTCAGTTGATGTTCCCTGGAGGTCTTTGCCAGCTTGTTTCTCAATGTCTCCATAACAGACCTAGGCTTGGGGGTAGGTAGAAAAATCAAATAGAATGAGCATGTCATCTCTCTGGGGGGATATATGTTGTAAAGAACAGGGTAAATCAGTCAAGGACAAGGCGGAAAACATGATGCAAAGGTTCATCTAATGACTTATCAGAGCTTACTGCGGCATCTTGGCATATTGTGGATGTGGGAGGGTGATTAAGAAAGCGGCTTGTGATTTGCGGTTTTTTTTAGTTTTGTTCTGCTGCTGTCAATCATCAAGAAGTGATGATAATTGTTTTTCCTCTCCCAGGAGAGTAGCCAGGTATCTCACAAACTAAAATCTGGATTTTTCTCTCCTTATGGGTGCAGTTAATAAGTGTTTTTCTTAAAAAAAAAAAAAAAAGGAAAGAAAGACAAAGAAAAAAAAGAACTGCAAATCGGGAGTTTACCATGAAAACAATATCTAAAAAAATAGGCATTTGCTGTTAAAAGCATAAATTTGTTGAGGGCATTAACTAGACTGGGGAGAGGATGCAATGCAGGCTTTGTGCTTTTCTGGTTGGAAGGGAAATCTAGAATGAAGATAATTGTTCCCCCAGGATTGGAAAGAGAAATGGTAGGCATGGGGACATGAGTCGTGCATATTCAGAGGGTCTGAGGTGGCAGGACTGCAGGTGAGTTTGTCCACTGGTCCTTGGGAGGACTGAGCCGTAAGCCCTGCAGTGTGGCAATCTCCGGGGATGGCACAAGGTGATGTGTTTACAAAGTCCTCTGGATCTTTTTTTTTTTTTTTTTTTTTTTTGCGGTACGCGGGCCTCTCACTGTTGTGGTCTCTCCCGTTGCGGAGCATAGGCTCCGGACGCGCAGACTCAGCGGCCGTGGCTCACGGGCCTAGCCACTCCGTGGCATGTGGGATCTTCCCAGACCGGGGCACGAACCCGTGTCCCCTGCATCGGCAGGCAGACTCTCAACCACTGCGCCACCAGGGAAGCCCCCTCTGGATCATTTTTAACACGTTCAAGTTTGAGAAGAACTGGTCTATAGTATAATTCCATTGGGGGTTTAAAAAACTGTGAGCAAGTACGTGTATACACACTCATACATACGTACGTATATTAAAAAATCATCAGCTAGAATTACAGCACATTGCCATGCCCTGGCTGGTTAAAAAAAAAAAAAAAAAAAAAGGGGGGGGTATGGGCCCAGCATGATCAACTTGTACCAAGCAGCATTTACTCCTTGGAGATGCCCCCTGCTACATGTGGCCAGTGGAAGTAGGGAATGCTGAACAAAATCTGGGTAGAAGGAAGAAAGGGATTGGCTGTTTTTAGGCACCCAACAGTAGCTGCCACATATGTTTATACTGCTCTTCACAGAGTTATTAATTTTAGATAGAATCTGTTGTGTTCTATCTGGTTGTGTTCATTGAGGATGTAATTTTTTACATCTCATTATACTCCCTCATTCTCCCAATATAATTATAACACAAATTTTGGTTATAAAAAACTGTAGTATTTATTTATCATGACTGTAAATATTGTTACTTGATAAGCCAAGGTGTGTTTTATGATTTATGACTACATTTTCTTACTCAACTTTTTGCTTTTCCTGTACTTCACAGTTGCCTGGATTTTTTTTTTCTTTTGTAATTTGCTTTGTTTTGTATTGCCCCTTATTATTTTTTTCCAAATTCTCTCACAGATCTGTGAAACAATATTTTTTCTGAACACTCAAACACTTCAAGTAATCTATTAGCTCCTTTTTTTTTTTCCTGGCCATGCCATGCCTCATGTGGCATCTTAGTTCCCCGAGCACGGAATGAACCCGTGCTCCCTGCAGTGGAAGCACAGAGTCTTAGCCACTAGACTGCCAGGGAAGTCCCTATCAGTTCCTTTTTTGTTTGTTTGTTGTTTGTTTGTTTTTCACCTCTCTCTCCCACAATGCTTTATCCTTCTATTCCAGTCTGGACTGGTTACTGTTGCCTTCTTGGGGCTTCCTTTCTCCTTCTCCTGTGCTGGATTTCCAATTTCCTAGATCTTCTGTACTTTTTCTACATTACTTTCTCATTTTTCTGAAGCACACATATTCTTGTAACATGATGGTTAAATTACTTAGTCCTTGAATATCCAAAAATACATTTATATTACTTTTTTATATTTCAAATTTATAGAATGTTTGTAAGAATAAGAATAGTACATAAAACCTGTTACCTTTTACCTACATTCACCTACTATTAACATTTTGCTCCATTTTCTTTAGTATTTGCTTTTTCTTTCTCTCCCTCCTTCTCTCTCTCTCTCTCTCTCTCGTGGGTGGGTGGGTGGATGGATGGATGGACAGAGATAGATAGATGATCATTTTTTTCTGAAATATTTAAGAGTAATTTGCATACATTGTGGCCCTTTATCCATAAATACTTCAGTGGGTATATTTCCTCAGAATATTCTCTTACATAACAATACTGTTATCTTTAGTAAATTTAATATTTTTTTAATTAATTAATTTATTTATTTTTGGCTGCGTTGGGTCTTTGTTACTGTGCACAGGCTTTCTCTAGTTGCGGCGAGCGGGCACTACTCTTTGTTGCGGTGTTGCTGAAAAATGGGATAGACTAATAACCCACAGAGACGAAGAGAGAATTAGAGTACGTGATTGCACACGGCATAACTGTCTCCTGCCTCTCTGGGACAACAGCACAGACGTCAACTTTTTCAAATGTGAAAAGCAGTGCCATTTACTATTTATAGATTAGCTCCGGAAAAATAATAAAACAGCAAAATAGAACAAAAGGTATAATAGGGGCAGGGTGGGCACATGGCTGTTAGTGCAGGGCTGTTAGCGAGCATCCGTTAGCGGTCCCGCTCCGCCATTGGTTGGCATCGCAGGGGCCCCCTCCCCCTCCTCTGTGTAAAAGGAGCCCGAATTCTGACTGAAGGAAGATGGTTCTTTGCCACACTAGTCTGCCATCTTCCCGGTCTGCTAGCTTTCCCATTAAAGCCATTATTCCTTGCATCAACAACTCGTCTCCCGATTTATTGGCCTGTTGTGCAGCAAGCTGGACGAGCTTGGACTCAGTATCAAAGGAACCCTTAATTTATGAGAAATGTTCTATTTCTTTTATTTAAAAAAACTGTAGACATCAGCTAAAAAATAATAAATCATGACTGTGTCAACCATGTATGTACTAGGTGTTCATCAAAGTATTTAAAGCGATTCAAAATGGAAATATCCTAAATGTTCATTAATAAGAGACTGGGTCCATGAAAAAATCCATGCAGTGCAATATTATGTAGCTATTAAACATGACATTATAGATTATTTGTCGACTAGGACATGTGCATGGTATTCTGCTAACTGAAAAAAGGAGTCTATGATACAATATGCATATTACAGAATGCACATTCATTGTGTGTGCGTGTTTGTGTGTTCACCAAAGTATTAAAAGTGGTGAAATTCAGGTCTAGATACTCTTCTAGGCTAGATTTTTGCTCAAAACATGTATTTCTAATTAGAAAAAAAACTTTAAAAAATTTAAAAGCCATTTTATATGATCAAGAGATTAAAAGTGGAAATAATGTAGACACCTCTTCTCAACTGCTTATAAAATAATCAGACATCTTGTTTATGGGAAATGAGAGAGCTGAGAAGGTACAAGAAAACTGCCCTGTCCCAGCACAGCAGTGGCTATAAAGAGAACCTCCTTCTCAGGAACGGACACAATTTGGCTTCACATTTCTGCTACCTAAACATTTGAGACTCAATATTTGCACTTTTGCAATCTAATGGACATCATTCTTTCCATAATTAACCAATTTGCTACTAGTCACTGAAGAACAAATTGCAACTAAGCTGCTAAGACTGCCTGCAAAACAACAGCAAGAAAAAAATAACCTATCCCATGTAAGTAATTACTTGATACACTGAAAACTCCTGCTATACTTGAGACTGTTTTTCTTAGAAAGTTAAAATCAGAGCTGAGAGGGGGCATTGAAATGCTTCAGTTCTGTCTCTAGCCACTGTGTCCCTTAAGCAAGATCATTTACCATCTCTGGAGTTTCTTTTTATACAAACCTGAGATAGAAAATCTAACTTGGGGACTTCCCTGGTGGTGCAGTGGTTCAGAATCCGCCTGCCAATGCAGGGGACATGGGTTCGATCCCTGGTCCAGGAAGATCCCACATGCCGTGGAGCAACTAAGCCCGTGCGTCACAACTACTGAAGTCCGTGCGCCTAGAGTCCGTGCTCTGCAACAAGCCACCGCAATGAGAAGCCTGTGCACCACAATGAAGAGTGGCAACTAGAGAAACACACGCACAGCAACAAAGACCCAACACAGCCAAAAATAAATAAATTTTACAAAAAGAAAATCTAACTTGCAGTGCATTGTGCTTTAATATTGCATGGTAAACAGCAGGGGAAAGTATATATTTTTATCATTAGTAAAATCCAAGGTGTCCTTGAGTAGGTGGCAAAGGTGTAAATTGAAAATTCTGACCAACCGAAATTTCCTATAACACCACAAATCTATTGTAACTAGTAGGTAGATTGGTAGAAATGAAATAACATTCATTACTGATTCATTTATGAGAAATATATGAGCCAGCCTTATAATTGGGCTTCATGTAATAAAAGTTTCAAAATGTTTTCTTTAAGCAATATATTCTTTTCTATATTATCTAGCTTTTAAAACAATGTATTTAGGTTACAGCAAATCACATAATTTCTTTCTGGACAGCCATAAAATATTTGTACTGATCTACTTATACGGGTGTTAAGAGAACACATTTTGTAAAGTACTTTGAGAATCATTAACTCAAGATATTTCAGAAACAAAATATCTACTATTGTTTTCAGCAAATGGGGGGGGTGCTGGACCACTGCGGGGCAGCATTTGGGACTGAGTTCCTGGAATCTGGGACAGAATGAGAGAAGCAGTAAGAGGAGAATAGAGGAAGGAGGGGAGAGGAATAGAAGTATATTTTCTCAGCCTGTGCCACTGATGCTTGATCACACTACACTTTATTCCTCTATAATTCTGTATTTTGTATACATGTGTATAATTTTGCATAAAATGTGTTTATTTCTAAACAGTATATTGTTGCTTTAATTCATATAAATCATATTACAGTGTATCTTAGGTTCTGGGGGATTTTGCTTTGTTTTGTTGTTTTGAAGATCAATATATTTAATATCTGGTAGCACAAAATCTCCCACCTTCTTCAAAATTGTCTTAGCTACTGCCCTTTACTCTTCTGTATAAATTTTAGAATCAATTTGTAAGGTTGCATGTGCATGCGCACACACACACCCCCCCTAGTAATTTTGATTGGAACTTTTTTTTTTTTTTTTTGGCAATACTAGGGCCTCTCACTGTTGTAGCCTCTCCCGTTGCGGAGCACAGGCTCCGGACGCGCAGGCCCAGTGGCCATGGCTCACGGGCCCAGCCGCTCCGCAGCATGTGGGATCTTCCCGGACCGGGGCACGAACCCGTGTCCCCTGCATCAGCAGGCAGACTCTCAACCACTGCGCCACCAGGGAAGCCTAGAACTGCTTTTAACGTATAAATTCACTTGGCAAAAATTGTAATCTTGATATTGACCTTCTCTACCCATGAATATAGTGCATTCTTCAGAGATTTCGGTCATTTTCTATGCCTGTGATGACTATCTGCTATTTTATAGCTGCCCAAAATATTTTGAAAATCCTTTCCCCATTTTAGGATTTCCCCACATTATAAATCTCATTTTCCCAGGTAGAATCCAAAAACTATTTCCCAGAAGCCCTTGCTACTTAGATGTACACATACAACCAATTTCCACTGAGCAGGTACAGCTTCTCAGAAGATGGAAATAAAGGTCATGAGACCATACAGTCAGTATCCTACCAAAATGGTTGTGGGTGTACTTGCTTTTTCTCAGAATATGTAGCAAACCTCCTGGAGGTCTAGCCTCTCTTTTCAGTGGGGTGGGGTGGCAGTCTAGTAGCAGGCACCAGCAGCTGCTGGGTTTCCACTGGAGCCTCTTGGTACTGACCCTGGTCATTTTTCTTGGCATCTATGTGGCATCCCAGCTTGTTTCCTTTTTGGAAATTTTGTAAGCTATCTAGTGGTAGGCAGGAAATCCCTTTCTGCTTAAACGTGTTAAAATGGATTCTGGGGAATTCCCTGGTGGTCCAGTGGATAGGACTCCGTGCTTTCACTGCTATGGGGCTGAGTTCAATCCCTGGTCGGGGAAACTAAGATCCCACAAACCACATGGTAAGGCCAAAAAAAAAAGAAAAAGATTAATGTTGAACAGTGACAGCAGGCCACAAGCTAACATCTTCAAGGAACGAGGGCATGTGACCCAGAGGTTCCAGCCTGATGACATAAGATTCAAAGATGGAGGTTTTGGCGAAAAGGGAGAGGTGGAGAATGGCCTGAACCTGGCACAGAGAGAAAGAGGAGGACCCAAGCTATGTGATATTAGGAATGTGGAAGAAATATAACCACCATTTCAGAGGGTGCCTGGGAAGAAACAGCACCCTCAAAGAATGAGGTTTTGATTACAGCGAGAAGGTAAAGGCAATGTTCAGGGATGCTGAGCACGAAGGGACTTTCACTACCAATGGGCCGCCAGCTTCAGAGAGTGGAGTGAAGTTTTCAGGAGTTGGAGAAAGGTAACACACGAAGACAAAAAGGGGAATTGCAGAGATGTAGAGGATTACATTTGCAAGAGGTGGAGGTTACCCTTGAGTTCCGGGTTCCTCGTGGTGACTGAGATAAACACACAGTACGTGCTGAGAATGTTCTGACAGTCTCAGGACTGTTAACAATGGGAAGGCTGAGACTGCAGGATGGTGGTGGGGTCTGGACCCCTAGGGAGCGAGGCTCTTACTTCATTCCTGCCGCCTGAGGCCTGAGGACAGGGTAGTCTTACTCCAATACTTGGGGCCTCCTCTTAATACGGGCTGATGAAGGCACAAAGCCCTAGACTTCGATTCTGGGAAATTTCCTTGAAGTACTGACATTTCTTTTATGACTTCCTCCTCTCCCATGTCTCTATTCCTCTCTATACTGCCTACTTAACTATTAGGTCACCTATCCTGGACCTCTTTTTACCACTTTCACCTCTTGTTTTACTTTCTGGGTGATTCCCTTGACTTTATTTTCCAATGCTGACACTGAGTGTCTCATTTCTGATATCAACTTTGTTTTCAAGAGTTCTTTTTTGTTCTCTGAATTTTCCTTTATTTCAGCAATCTATTGTCTCAGGGTTAGTTGCAAACATCTTCTGTAACCTTAGGATGCTAAATTTTCTTCTTACTGCATAGTCTGTTTCAATAGGGCTTCCCCCCCCCGCCCCCGCTTCAGCCTTTTTCATATCCTTGGCTTTTTTTCTTATATTTAAAAATGGAGCGTCAAAAAGCTGGTGAGAAGTCCTGCGTGCACAGTTGGTACTTCTGTGTGGAGCTATTTTACTGAGGAATCACTGGTCTCTTCACTTGACTTGATCAGATCTCCCAAAGAAAGTTCTGATTTTCAGCCTAGAAGGTGCACAAGTCTATTAGCAGGTTCTGGATAGAACCAGGAGTAGGTGAGGGGGTGACAGAGAAGGACCTAACATTCAGTGTGGTTCTCCAACATTCAAAATTCCTGCTACACTGCTCCAGAGAAGAGAGAGGTGGAGAAGTGACCGGGAATCTAAGTTCTTAAAGACTTTTAGCCAATTTTCCTGTTCTTCACCCCACCAGCATCCCCTTCTTCCAGAGGTTTCTGAATCTTCAGTTCCTAAGCCTTTCTGGGAATTCTGCCACATGGGGGTGCCGCTCAGCTTCCTGCAATGTGGCTTAGGATTTACCTTTCACAGCTCTGCTAAAAGTCACAACTCTTTCACCTGATTTTGAGCTTCCAAAATGTTGTCATCAGCTTATTTTCATTGTTCTTCTGAGTTTATGCTTTTTAATTTTTAAACTCTTTACTATCTTAGTGGAGTTTCAGGAGGGTGTAAATGCTAACATGTTCAACTGCCATCTTTGCCAAACCCTGGGGACTGCCCTGGTGGTCCAGTGGGAAAGAATCCGCCTTAAAACGCAGGGGATGCAGGTTCAATCCCTGGTCAGGGAACTAAGATCCCACATGCCGCGGGGCAACTAGGCCCATGCGCCACAACTATTGAGCTCGTGCGCCTCAACTAGAGAGCGTGCGTGCTGCAAACTACAGAGCCCACGCGCTCTGGACCCTGCACACCACAACTACAGAGCTCACGCGCCCTGGAGCCTGCACACCGCAACTAGAGAAGAGAAAACCCACATGCCACAACTAGAGAGAAGCCCGTGCCACAACGAAAGATCCCGCCTGCCTCAATGAAGATCCTGTATGCCACAACTAAGACCCAATGCAGCCAAAAATAAATTAAGTAAATAAATAAATAAACAAACACCAAACTCTGCTGTGTATCTTATTTCCAAGTTTATTGGGAAGGGGGCTGGTGGTCTGTTTGCTTGGTTTTTAGTTTTTGGTTAATTTTTTTTGTTTCCCACCACCATCTCGCTGCCCACCCCAACCTTCTGAATTGCAAGCCTTCAAACTCATTTTCTAAAGAATGCATCCAAGACTGTAAACATTGCTCAAAGTACCACCTTTCGCCACATCCCCTAGACCCTGCTATGATCTATTCTTACTGTTGTTCAGTTCTAAATCATCTGCAGCTTTCACTTTGCGCTCTCTTTAACCCAAGAGCTAGTTTGAAGTGTACTAACTTTATATAAGAAAAAAAGTTTCCTCATTCTTTCATCCAACATGCAAATAAACCACAAAAACAGCAAAAGGTAACCAATGTCAACCCCACAAACCTTCTGGCAGTGGAGACCTCAAGAACTCTTCATAAGCTACATCAGTTCTCTTTGCCCCTTTTTTTCCCTACAGAACAAATTTCACTTACTTTTCTCTTTTCTTCTAAAACTCTTACCACCTAAACTACTTTTAGAGGTTTCTCTCCTGAAGATCACTGTGAAATAGGGCAAGCCCTTTATCAAGGTACACCCCCCAGGCATATGCTGCTCAAGGTACCTCTCTCAAAGTGTGGTCCACACTAAAGGTCTGGGCATCACCATGGATATCCAAAATCAGAATCTCTGAGAGTTTGGCCAGAAAATTACTCTTTTTACACCAGCTTATTCGGACACATGGTAAAGTTTAAGAACCACTAATGTAAAGGTTTTTCTGTTAATTGCAATGGAGACACATGTAGACAGCAAAAGCAACTTTAAAAAAATGTTATGGCCCCTTCCATCAACATTTAAGGATTTACTTTATATTAGTGCTAATACAGGCAGACCTCAGAGATACTTCTGGTTCAGTTCCAGACCACCACAATAAAGCAAATATAGCAAGAAAGCAAGCCACACAAATATTTTGGTTTCCCAGTGCATATAAAAGTTGTTTACACTATAGTCTATGAAATATGTAATAGCATTGTCTAAAAAAAAGAACATACCTTAATTAAAAAATACTTTATTGCTAAAAACTCTTAACCATTATCCAACAATGCAGTTTTGTCACAAACCTTCAATTTGTAAAAAACAAGTTATCTGCGAAATGGATAAAGTGAAGCGCAATAAAACAAGGTGTGCCTGTAATGCATAACTCAAGTTCTTTTTCCAGGAATTACTTCACACAGTCCTTTGCACAGTTATAAAAGATTCTCACCTAAGGTCAAAAGCAAGAGCAATTCAAAATTCCACTTCACTAACCTGTCACATAAGCTTAACCACTGACCCGTTACATAGCCCTCTTTATTCCTAAAATACAATTCTGCAGGCATATTCAGATTTCCCCCAAATCGGTTGCTCCTATTTCTTTAGTAATTTGCCAAAGTTCATGTTTACAATTTGGAGAAAAGTCAATGTAGAAACCAGTGCTTGCAAACAGGAAACCAGAATGCACACCAAGAAAAATTTATGCAACAGATGGAGCAAAGATGAATGTCTTGGTGTATATTTACTTAGGAAACCAAAGTTACAAGGAAACATCTAGATATCAGAGCAAAACTAAAGATTAAAAAAAAACAACTTCATGTTTAAAGACATGATTGCTATTCATCATATAAATGATTGTTATCACTGTATGTTTTCTTTTTTTTTAAACTGGTTATTTCAAATGATCTTTTGCAGAGGCGTACAAGATCCTCAATGATCTGTGTCAATAGCAACCCAACTTCAACTGCATGAATACACCACACCTTCACCCACTGAACAATCTGCATTCATTTCTAAAGGCCATGGTTGGAAGCTCATTCCAATTCTCAACTCTGACAGGTCTTAAATGCCTCCTCTGTTTCTCCCAGGCTGCTTCTCTCTAATCACAGGGGCCTAATACAGGGATGTCCTCTCTCTCAAACGTCCCTAATTCACCAAAGCGTCCTATTAGCACTTCGACCACCAGCAGCCCCACAATGCAGACACAGCCGTTACTGTTCAAGTCTGAAAGGGACCAAAATGAAGGTCAAGTATTTCCATTTTCTACCCAGAAATAAACAGAAATATCATACAAGCACAGTCTTTAAATATATCTCGATTACAATGGCACTTATGCCGAAACAGCTGTAACACATGTACGGTGTAAAAGCCACAAATCAAGCTTAAGTTAGGTTGGAGATCTGCTGTGTGTAACAGCCAGAGAAGTGCCAAGACAGAGCTCACGAGGGGTGAAGAGAAGGGGTCAGAATAACTGGGGAAGGCTTCACAGTGGGAGGAAGACCCTGGAAGACTCGTACTATTTGGACAGGAGAAGAAGGGACTCCAGAGGCGGGCAGCAGCATTAACACGGGCCTGGAGGCAGGAATGAGGACGGCGTGTGGCAAGGCCAGTGAAGGCATGGCCACAGCCGGAGCAGAGCAAGGGCCCTGGAAAGGCATGTTAGCTAAGGCTGAAGAGGGGCCCTGGGGACACAGCAGGGACGGCCCGAGAGCCTTGCCAGGCTTCTTCTCCACGGGGTGCAATTTCTGATGCTGAACAAAGCTGCCGTACCACTTGAAGGCTTTCCCACATGCCTGACACTCATAAGGCTTCTCTCCGGTGTGAACTCTCTGATGTTGAATGGAAGCAATCTTCTGGGTGAACGCCTTGCCACACTCCTTACACTGGTAGGGTTTCTCCCCGGTGTGAATTCTCTGGTGGGCGATAAAGAGTGACCTACACCCAAAAGCTTTCCAACATTCCTTACATTTATAGAGTTTCTCCCCAGTGTGTAGCCTGTGATGCTGAAGGTAGGCTGCGCTCCGACGGAAGGCCTTGCCGCACTCCTTACACTCATAGGGCTTCTCGCCCGTGTGGATCCGCTGATGCTGGGTCAAGGCTGTGTTGGAGCTCAGACCTTTGCCACACTCCTTGCATTCATAGGGTCCTGCGCCAATGTGATTTTTCTCGTGTACGATACAGTCATAGCTGGACTTGAAAGCTTTGCCACATTCCTTACATTTGAAGGGCTTCTCCCCAGTGTGGCTCATCTGATGCCGAATGAGCTTTGAGTTATATCTGAAGATCTTCCCACATTCTTTACACTCGTAGAACTTCATTCCACCTCGAAGTATTAGATTGGGATTCAGACTGAAAGTCTGCCATGGTGCCTTGCTTTTAAAATCAAAGTGCTGAGACACATTTCTGAAAAGCCCTCCCACTGGCATGCTGTGCACCTCTGTTTCTTCAGGGGCTTCCTGCTTTACCACTGGCTCTTCTGTCTTAGTCCAGGACTCACCACCTGACCAAAGAAACCACAAGTGTTCCTCGTTACTGAACTGGAAGGGAAACAGGATCCAGTGGTCCTGATTTTCTCTTGTAGGAAGTGATTTTTAAAAAACATACCGATAAGATGGCTACAAGCATCCATAAAGGAGGATGAGAGAGAAAAAGAAAAACGATAACATATAACTGGAGAAGTGACGACACTGGAACCAGTCCAGGAAGTGCCTCTTATAAGGAAGGGCTGGGGAATGAACCAGGGCAGGTGAAATGTGCAGAATGAGAATGGGAAGGGGACTTCCCTGGCTGTCCAGTGGTTAGGACGCCATGCTTCCACTGCAGGGGGCTCAGGTTCAATCCCTGGTTGGGGAACTGAGGTCCCGCAAGCGATGCGGCACAGCCACTTAAAAAAGGGGATGGGGGTAAGGAAAAGAGGCAGGAGGGGAAAAAAAGAAAAAAGAGTGGGAGAGGTGAGAGGAATCAGCAAGAAATGGAAACAGGTTTTAAAAGAGAGAGAGGGATATCTCGAAGAAGGGAAAAGACACCCGTTAGATGAGCGGCTGAGCAGTGCGGTAACACACACAGAGAAACAATGGATCCCAATGCCCTACCTGGAAGCCAGGAAACCACCCATATTCCAAATTCTAAATAATGGCCTGATAATTCTACTTTTTTTTTTTTTTTTTGCGGTACGCGGGCCTCTCACTGTTGTGGCCTCTCCCGTTGCAGAGCACAGGCTCCGGACGCGCAGGCTCAGCGGCCAGGGCTCACGGGCCCAGCCACTGCACAGCATGTGGGATCTTCCCGGACCGGGGCACGAACCCATGTCCCCTGCATCGGCAGGCGGACTCTCAACCACTGCGCCACCAGGGAAGCCCTGATAATTCTACTTTTAAATATTCCACATAGGTATTCCAGTGGTTAGGACTCTGTGTTCTCACTGCTGAGGGCCAAGGTTCAATCCCTGGTCGGGGAACTAAGATCCCACAAGCCACGCAGCACGGCCAAAAAAAAAAAAAACAAAAAAAAAACCACATAATATTCTGGGATAAAACATTAGTTCTTTCAGAAAGTCAGCCAGAACACAAGTTGATCGAAGAGCTGTAGGCTCCTGTGGTATTACTGCTAAAGGAACCACTATTTACAACGTTGCAGTATGTGTGAGAAATGAGGCCTGGAAACTTTCTTCCTAAAAGAAAGAAAATCCAAGTAAACAAAAGCTCCCAGGACTGGTAAGCAGTCTCTGGGAAATTTTAGGGTGGGTGGGTGTATTGGGTGTGGTATTGGGGGAATATTCTTGCCCTTTCCTCTACAGCCCTATAGAAAACAAACACATCGTAAACCTCACGATTATGACATCAGGAACTTTTAAATACTAAACATGATTTAAACACTAAAGAGGCAAATTAAATCATAGCTATGGCACAGATAAATCAGTTTGACCCACAGAATAATATTTTCCTTAAAAGTATGGCTGAAACCCTACTTCTTTGCCATGAAAATTGGCATAAAATTAAATATTTTCCCTGGTAAAGTGAGAAAAGAGGTGGTTTCAGAGGTAGTGGGTCACAGCTTTCCCGTGGGAGGATAGCCATGTGGATGTGGACAGCGTGCAGCTATGCACTCCTAGGGACTGGTCCTTCCGGGCTCAGCGCGGGAGCTCAACAGAGGTCAGAGAGTGTACTGAGTACTACCTTATAAAAACTACAGGGAGCTTTGTTCTCTGCTGCAGGAGAAATATTTCTAGTAAACCAGGAAGGCAAACCAGAAAGCACTAGGTCCTCTTACTCACCTGGACAGATGCCTCTCAAAATCTCTGCTTCCCAGGGATCTGGGCCCCATGGTGCTTCCCCTCTCTCCAGCTGGGAGATCAGAACAGGTGTAGGGAATGGAAGTGCTTCTCCAGCAAGAAAGAGAGAGAGACAAGTTGAGGGGAGACATCCAGAGCTGTTCCTGAGATCTCTCTGCCCACCCCATCGTGGGCTAGTTGGGGAGGGGAGAAGTGGACTGCCCAGAGGACCAATGGGCCACCAGGGGTTCTGAGGAAGGGGTCCAAACTGTGCTCCAAGGTATGGCCAGGGAGACAGTGATTCTCCTCAGGGAGAAAGTGCAAGCTCACCCTGACTCAGAAGAAAGGAAATCCCTCCAGGAAGGATGTATGTACTGATATCCTGGGAGGCTTCTCCACACAGGAGAGGGCCCACATCCCACAACACTGGAAGGATGGAGTAACAGAGGTCTCCCAGGGGTACCCGGGAGAATCCTCACCCTCAGGGTCCAGAACCACGCTCTTCCCTGGGAAGTAATGAAGTCCAATTTCAAAGCCAAAGGGAACCTGGGATTTCCCCACTCAGCATCTCCAAAGGCTGATGAGTGCAGAACTCCCCTCTGGAGCCATCAAACCTAAGGACTACTAGAATCCCCAAGATATCTGAGAAGACGTGAAACTATCACAGAGGGCCAATGAGAGAGACCTTACCCAGGGAAGCCACATTTGCATAATTCTCCAGCATCACCTCCCTGTACAGGGCCTTCTGCACAGGCTCCAGGCTGGCCCACTGGTTCTGGGTAAAGTACACGGCCACATCCTCAAAGGTCACTGGCTCCTGAAACAACAGGTTCCTGCTGAAGCCTTGAGCGAGGGCCAGAAGGGGGCAGTCTGAGCTGCAGGGAAGAGATGGACCTGCCAGGGTCTGTGACTCTGAGCCCCGTGGAAGGTTTGCTCTATGGACAAGAGCATTCAGCACCCCAGCCAGAGGCCAGCCCTCAGCCAGTGTTCCCACCTCCAAACTCAGAACACCAATGCTCTCCCACCTACTCAGCTCTGGGGCTCCAAACTGTCATCCTAACCTCATAACTTGGCATCTGGGGCTCTCCTGCCTGGTAACTGCATCAACCCCTATGTTCATTTCTCCACGGATCTGTCCCTCTAGCACCTGCTGCCCTCATGTACTCTTAACCTGTCACCTAATTTTCTGTACACCAACCACTCTCTCTGTCTCCCCTCAGCCGAAGTACATATGCATGGCCACATGTACTCCCTGCCCCAGCTTCTCCTGGCCTTCCCCAACAGCTTCCGCTATGCGCAGAGGAGCCACTCCTTAGGAATAGTCCCAGTGCAGCTACATGTAAAAAAGTGAAGTTAGAACATTCTTTAACACCATACACTAAAATAAACTCAAAATGGATTAAAGACCTAAATGTAAGACCAGATACTATAAAACTCTTAGAGGAAAACATAGGCAGAACACTCTCTGACATAAATCACAGCAAGATCTTTTCTGATCGTCTCCTGAAGTAATGGAAATAAAAACAAAAATAAACAAATGAGACCTAACTAAACTCAAAAGCTTTTGCACAGCAAAGGAAACCATAAACAAAACAAAAAGACAACCCACAGAATGGGAGAAAATATTTGCAAACGATGTGACCAACAAGGGATTAATCTCCAAAATTTACAAAAAGCTCATGAAACTCAATGTTAAAAAAACAAACAACCCAATCCAAAAATGGGCAAAAGACCTAAATAGACATTTCTCTAAAGAAGACATACAGATGGCCAAGAGGCACATGAAAAGATGCTCAGCACCTCTGATTATTAGAGAAACGCAAATCAATACTACAATGAGATTCACCTCATACCAATCAGAATGGCCATTAACAAAAAATCTACTAACAATAAATGCTGAAGAGGGTGTGGACAGAAAGGAACCCACTACACTGCTGGTGGGAATGTAAATTTGTAAGAGCCACTATGGAGAACAGTATGGAGGTTCCTTAAAAAACTAAAAATAGAGCTACCATATGATCCAGCAATCCCACTCCTGGGCATATATCTGGAGAAAAACATGGTTCGAAAGGACACATGCACCCCAATGTTCACTGCAGCACTGTTTACAATAGCCAAGACATGGAAGCAACCTAAATGTCCATTGAGAGAAGAATGAATGAAGAAGATGTGGTACATATATACAATGGAATATTATTCAGCCATTAAAAAGAATGAAATAGTACCATTTGCAGCAACATGGATGGACCTGGAGATTATCATACTAAGTGAAGTAAGTTAGACAGAGAAAGCCAAATACCATATGATATTGCTTATATGCAGAATCTAAAAAAAAAATACAAATTAACTTATTTACAAAACAGAAACAGACTCACAGACTTAGAGAATGAACTTATGGTTACCAGGGGACTGGCGGTAGGGGGAAGGGACAGATTGGGAGTTTGGGATTGACATGTACACACTGCTATATTTAAAACATATCCAACAAGGACCCAATGTATAGCACAGGGAACTCTGCTCAATATTCTGTAATAACCTAAATGGGAAAAGAATTTGAAAAGGAAAAGATACTTGTGTAACAGAATCACTTTGCTGTACACCTGAAACTAACACAACATCGTTAATCAACTATACTCCATAATAAAATAAAAATTAGGAAGCATCAGGAAGATGGTGGTGTGGGAAGATGCAGAGTTTGCCTCTCCCCACAACTAGGGCGCCTGCCAGACGCTGGTGGGGGACCCTGATGCCCAAGGAGATGGGAATAAGCCCCAAGTGAACCGGTAGGACGTGGGGGTACTGAGCGGGGAGGAGAGGTGGAGGCTAGATAGGACCGGCAGCCCTGAAGGGTGGCTGAGAGGCGGGAGGGGGTCCCATGACTAGTGGGACCCTCAGGGGCTCAGATCATGGGGAGCACACCCAGTGTTTCCCCTGCCCAATCTCCAGGACCAGAGGAGCAAGAGAGGGGCGGAGGGCGTTTGCACCACCCACTCGGGCCCACGGAGACTGCTAAGTTCCCAGGCTGATTCCCCAGCCCTCCAAAGCCCACTCCAGGCCGCATCGGTCCTGGGGAGGGAGACCGGGGAGAACAGGAGAGGCAGGCAGGAGGGGCCCTCTGGGACTGGAGGAGCAGGAGAGGAGCGAGGGCGTTTGCCCTGCCCACTCGGGCCCAGGATGCTGCTGAGCTCCCAAGCGGGGTCACCCACCCTCTGAAACCAGAGGTGGGGGGTACGCCTGGGCCCCTTCTGTTCTGTTGAGCCTAAGCCCCACCCCCCACCCCCGTCAGGGCCTTTTCCAGCCCTGTGGGTCCTAAGCATAGGCCCTGCCCACCACCCAAACCTCGCCCCTGCTTAGGCCATGCCTTCCAGAGCCAAGGCCTTTTCCATCTTTTTTTTTTTCCTACACCTTGTTTTTACTATTATGGTTCTGTTTTACCTTCTGGTTGTTGTTTCATCTATATTTTTATTTTTATATTTTTTCTAACATATCTGTTAGCTTCCTAGTTTAATTTTATTTTTTACTTTGTTACTGTTCTTTTTCTTTTTTCTTTTTTTTTTTTTTGCACCACCCTGCACAGCTTGCGGGATCTTGTTCACGAGCTGGGAGTCGGGCTGAAGCTCCTGCGGTGGGAGCTCCGAGTCTGAACCACTGGGCTAACAGAGAACCGCAGACCCCAGAGAATAGTCATCGCAGTGAGGTCTCCCAGAGGTCCTCATCTTGGCACCAAGACCCAGCTCTACCTAACAGCCTACAAACTCCAGTGTTGGAAGCCTCAGGCCAAACAACCAGTGAGACAGGAACACAATTCCACTCACAAAAAAAAAGGAAAATAAAAAAAGGAAATGGCAGAAAAATATGTCACACATGAAGGAACAAGGTAAAAACCTACAAGACCAAATAAATGAAGAGGAAATAGGCAATCTACCTGAAAAAGAATTCAGAGTAATGATAGTAAAGATGATCCAGAATCTCAGAAATAGAATGGAGGCAAGGACTGAGAAAATACAAGAACTGTTTAACAAAGATCTAGAACAACTAAAGAACAAACAAACAGAGGTGAACAACACAATAACTGAAATTAAAAATACACTAAAAGGAATCAATAACAGAATAACTGAGGCAGAAGAATGAATAAGTGAGCTGGAAGACAAAATGGTGGAAATAAATTGCCAAGGAGCACAATAAAGAAAAAAGAATGAAAAGAATTGAAGACAATCTCAGAGACTTCTAGGACAACACTAAACACACCAACATTCGAATTATAGGGGTCCCAGAAGAAGAAGAGAAAAAGAAAGGGTCTGAGAAAATATTTGAAGAGATTATAGTCAAAAACTTCCCTAACATGGGAAAGGAAATAGTCACCCAAGTCCAGGAAGCAGAGAGTCCCATACAGGATAAACCCTAGGAAAAATACACCAAGACACATATTAATCAAACTAACAAAAATTAAATTCAAAGAAAAAAAAATTAAAAGCAGCAAGGGAAAAGCAACAAATAACATACAAGGGAATCACCATAAGGTTATCAACTGATTTTTCAGCAGAAACTCTGCAGACCAGAAGAGAGTGGCATGATAAACTTAAAGTGATGAAAGAGAAAAATCTACAACCAAGATTACTCTACTCAGCAAAGAACTCATTCAGATTCGACAGAGAAATCAAAAGCTTTTCAGACAAGCAAAAGCTAGGAGAATTCAGTACCACCAAACCAACTTTACAACAAATGCTAAAGAAACTTCTCTAGGCAGGAGACACAAGAGAAGAAAAAGACCCACAGGATAGAAAGCCCAGAGTTAAGCCCACGCACATACGGTCACTTAATTTATGACAAAGGAGGCAAGACATACAATGGAGAAAAGACAGCCTCTTCAATAAGTGGTGCTGGGAAAACTGGACAGCTCCATGTAAAAGAATGAAATTAGGACACTCCCTAACACCATACACAACAATAAACTCCAAATGGATTAAAGACCTAAATGCAAGACCGGACACTATAAAACTCTTAGAGGAAAACATAGGAAAAACACTCTGACATAAACCACAGCAAGATCTTTTTTGACCCACCTCCTAGAGTAATGGAAAGAAAAACAAAAATAAACAAAATGGGACCTAATTAAACTTAAAAGGTTTGGCACAGGGCTTCCCTGGTGGCGCAGTGGTTGAGAATCCACCTGCCGATGCAGGGGACATGGGTTCGTACCCCAGTCCGGGAAGATCCCACATGCCGCGGAGCAGCTGGGCCCGTGAGCCATGGCCACTGAGCCTGAGCGTCCAGAGCCTGTGCTCCGCAACGGGAGAGGGCACAACAGTGAGAGGCCCGTGTACTGCAAAAAAAAAAAAAAAAAAAAAAGGTTTTGCACAGCAAAGGAACCCATAAACAAGATGAAAAGACAACCCTCCAAATGGGAGAAAATATTTGCAAATGAAACAATGGACAAAGGATTAATCTCCAAAATATACAAACAGCTCATGGAGCTCAATATCAAAAAAACAAACAATTCAATTAAAAAATGGGCAGAAGACCTAAGTAGATATTTCACCAAAGAAGACATACAGATGGCCTAGAGATACATGAAAAGATGCTCAACATCACTAATTATTAGAGAAATGCAAATCAAAACTCCAATGAGGTATCACCTCACACTGGTCAGAATGGCCATTATCAAAAACTCTAGAAACAATAAATGCTGGAAAGTGGCTTCTCTTGTTGTGGAGCACAGGCTCTAGGCACATGGGCTTCAGTTGTGGCACGTGGGCTCAGGAGTTGTGGCTTGCAGGCTCTAGAGTGCAGGCTCAGTAGTTGTGGCGCATGGGCTTAGGTACTCCCCAGCATGTGGGATCTTCCCGGACCAGGGCTCGAACCCATGTCCTCTGCACTAGCAGGCGGATTCTTAATCACTGCGCCACCAGGAAGCCCCATTGGGTGGGTACTTTTAAATCTTGTCTTTGGGACTTCCCTTGTGGTCTAGTGGTTAAGACTTCGCCTTCCAACGCAGTGAGTGCGGGTTCAATCCTTGGTCAGGGAGCTAAAATCCAACAAGCCTCGTGGCCAAAAAACCAAAAACATAAAACAGAGGCAATATTGTAACAAATTCAATAAAGACTTTAAAAATGGTCCACATCAAAAAAATCTTGTCTTTCATTTACTCTTTACAACATATATATGAAGTCAGAGTTGTTACTCCCATTTTTCAAAGGATGAAACTAAGATTCAGAAAAATTCATTACTTTGCCCAAGATCACACAGCCAGGAAGTGACACAGCTGGGACTTCAACCCAAACCTGTCAAACAGCAAACCTGGGCTCTTCCCACATAGCATGCTGCCTCCGACACGGGGCTCACGAACTTCTCCGAACACATAGCTAACCCCTGAACCTCATCATAACCTGGTGTTGCCCCATCTTTGGAGAACATCTTTTCAAACCCAACTTCCAAAATTACCTATCAAGCCATCTTTACTGTGCTCCCTCCAGGCCACGTGGGGCCCCTCCCCCAATCTACACTGAGGGATCAGCTAGCTATTTCAAAACCGCACACACCATCCTAGGAGCCAGAGCCTCTGCATCTTCCATGAGATGTAGGAGCAGTTTCTAATGGTGTCCACTGGCTACCTTCTCTGCTTCTATAGACAGCACAGTGCAGACCACAGAGACTGGGCTCAGCCTGGAGGGGTTTCCTGCCTTCTGCACCTTCTCACCTTCATGACCCCACAGATGATTCCGTCTCCTAGGAGATTCTCACCACCCTATGCAGTCCAATGAAAAGGAAGACACCTACCCACAGGGGCTCAGCTAAGCCCTTACTCTTTGAGTGTCCCAGTCTCTCCTGGCAGCCTGTGCACTGGAGTCAGCAGAGGAGACAGGGAGAAGGGAATGCTCTCACAACTGCTCCTGGGGGAAGCAGGGAAGAAACATGCCCCAAGCATAAATGCTGGCAACTTAAACTGCTCCCAGCCACTCTACTGGCACTACACTTAGGTCTTTCTTAGGGGGTCCTTTTTAAACAAAAACTAAGGAACTCAGTTCAAAAGCAAACGTTGAGAGAAGAACAAATTTAGAAACTTCTCAAAGGGAGAGTTGACCCTTAAGCTGGGCAATGACGAGGCTCAAAGGGCCCCCCAAATAGCTTGAGCCCCAAATCCAAACATCAGACAGAACCATGATGTCCTGTGAGTAATCACTGCTTCAACAACAAGGCATTAAAGGGCTTCTGACGACAGCGACCACAGGCTCACAGGTAAACCAAAGTTCACCTCTGCGTGCAGCAAGTCAAACCTCACTCCCTCACATCTTCAGAGCTGTTCTCACAACTTTCTCCACCCAGTACCATCTTCCTCCCCAAATTGTTCTTCCCATCTGCTGTCAAATAACCCCAGGTATCATAAGTCCAAAAAAATGCCTATTATTAAAGGAGAACTTACTTTTTCAAGACAGTTAGGTTGTTGATACATTCTTCTTCCTCCTATGGATGGTCCCTACGTACCTCAACTTATTTTAATTTTCTCCACAGTATTTTTCATCATCTGACAAATTATACTTTTATTGTCTATCTCCCCCCACCAGGTTGTAAGTCATGAGGCAAGGATTCTGTTTTGTTCATTATTGGTTTACTAGCACACAGTACATTTGCCTGGCAGATGCAAGATGATTAATATGAATTTGCTGCAAGAATTAATTTCAAAAATGGTTTGATCACCAATAAAAATTTTTATACTTATGAAGAAGGTCAGAAAACAACAGCAAATACCACCTTAACAGTGAAGTGCCAGAGCACATCCATTAAAGTTGATAATTCACCAGGCACTGAGGTTCAACTTTCTGTGAAAGACTGGAGGAGGAGCATAAATATAGGAAAGAAACATAAACATCTTTGCTTGCAGATGAAATAGCTATCTGCCTAAAAAATATCAAGACGCAGGAGAATAAACAAAAAACATTTAAAACTGACAAAATAATTCATTAAGTTAGCTAGATATAGGATAAGTGAACAAAAAAGATTACCTTTCCTAAATACCACCATAAACAATTAGAAGACAAAAAAAGAGAAAATAAGATGCCATTCATATGAAAATAGCTAAGAACCAACCTAACAAAAACCTGCAAAACCAAGACAAGATAACTAAATGTTTATCAAAATAAATAAAAGAGGAACTGAATAAATTGAAACATACAGTGTTTCTGAATGGGAAGAATCAAACTTGTAAAGAAGTCAATTACCCCAATTTTGCCTAGGAATTCAAAACAATCCACTCCCCCACCAAAAAAATCAATGAGATTTATACAGGGGTAGGGGATCATTTTGAGTAATCTGAAAAAAGTAAGTGTGAAAGACTAGCTGAGAAGGTTTTGAAGGAAATACATTTTTGAAAGAAATGATGAGGGGGAATTAAACCCTACCTTAAAAGGACAATACTTCAAGAAAACGAGACTACAAGCCATAGATAGTGAGAAAATATTTTAAAAGACATAATAAAGGACTATTATCCCAAGTATATAGAAAACTCTTAAAACTCAATAAGAAAATGAACAACCCGATTCAAAAAATGGGCAAAAGACCTGAACAGATACCTCACCAAAGAAGTTATACAGATGGCAAACAGGTATATGAAAAGATGCTATACAACAGCAGTCCCTAACCAGGGACCAGCTTCGTGGAAGACAATTTTTCCACGGACTGGACGGGGGTGTTGGGGGTGGTTCAGGCGGTAATGTGAGCGATGGGGAGCGGCCGATGAAGCTTCGCTTGATCGCCGCTTACCTTCTGCTGTGCAGCCTGGTTCCTAACAGGACCAGTCCAGTACCAGTCCTTGGCCTCAGGGTTGGGGACCCCTGCTCTACAACATATGTCTTCAGGCAAATGCAAATTAAATCAATGAGATACCACTACACATCTATGAGAATGGCCAAAATCCAAGACACTGACAATACCAAATGCTGACAAGGATGTGGAGCAACATAAACACTCATTCATTGCTGGCAGGAATACAAACTGGTGTGGCCACTCTGGAAGACGTTTAACAGCTTCTTACAAAACTAAACATACTCTTACCATATGATCCAGCAATCATGCTCCTCGGTATCTTCCCAATGAGTTGAAAACTTACGTCCACACAAAAACCTGCACAAGGATGTTTACAGCAGCTTTATTCATAATTGCCAAAACTTGGAAGCAACCAATATGTCCTTCAGTAGGTGAATGGAGAAATAAACTGTGGTACAGTCAATGGAATATTACTCAGCACTAAAACGAAATAAGCTATCAAGCCATGAAAAGTCACACAAGACCTTAAATGAATACTGCTAAATGAATAAAACCAAAATGAAAAGGTATGATACCAACTACACAACATTCTGGAAAAGGCAAAAAGATCAATAGTTGCCAGGAAGGGAGGGCAGAACACAGAGGATTTTTAGAGCCTTTGAAGAGGCTCTGTATGATACTACAATAATAGTAGGGGACATGGGTTCGAGCCCTGGCCAGGAAGATCTCGCATGCCGTGGAGCAACTAAGCCCGTGTGCCACAACCACTGAGCCTGCACTCTAGAGCCCACGAGCCACAACTATTGAAGGTCGTGTGCCACAACTACTGAAGCTTGTGCTCCTACAGCCTGTGCTCCAAAACAAGAGAAGCCACTGCAATGAGAAGGCCTCGCAATGCAACAAAGAGTAGCCCCCGCTCGCTGCAACTAGAGAAAGCCCGCGTGCAGCAATGAAGACCCAACGCAGCCAAAGAATAAATTAAATAAATAAACTAAATCTACTAAAAAAAAGAGTGAACCCTAATGCAAGCTATGGACTTTATGTGACTATGATGTGTCAATGTAGGATCATCAGTTGTAACTAATGTACCACTCTGATAATGATGGAGGCTCTGCATGTGTGGAGCCAGGAAGCATATGGGGACTCTGTGCTTTTTGCTCAATTTTGCTATGAACCTAAAACTTCTCTAAAAAAATAAAGTCTACTAAAAAAGAAAGGGAAAGGGGCAGGGAGAGCAATACTTAATCTCTTACCTGGACTGCAATATCATCCTGACTCACACTCTTCTGCAACCAATGCACCACTACAGGCTGAAAACCTTTTTAATATATAAATCCATCCCTTTCAGCTCCCCTGCTTAAAATCCTTTAGTGTCTTCCTACTGAACCCAGAATAGAAACCAAAATCTTCACAGTGACCTCCAAGCCATGTGCCTAGCTGTCCCACCTCACAATGAACTACTTCCTCTGACCTCTCCCTGTCTCCAGAGTACACCCAGCTTTCTCTCCCAGCCCAGGGCCGATGCATTTGCTGTCCTCTCTGGAAAGTTCTTTTTTACTTCTTTCTCCAGTAGTTTCCAAGACTATTTCTACCTCATCCTTGAGGTCTCAATGTCATGTGACCACTTCCATGAGGGCTTCCCTGACCACTACCTTCAAAGGTAGCTTCCTTGGGGCTTCTCAAATTTGAGAAGGTGCGTTAAGAATCACCTGGAGAGCTTGTTACAACAGATTCCTGACCCCACTTACCCTACCCTCCTCACCAATCTGACTCCAAGTCTAGAGTGGGACTAACAATTTGCAATTCTAATGAGCACCCAGGTGATCCTGATGCTGCCCACCTATGGACCACACTTTTACGAAGCACTGTACTTTAGCAACAGGTAATTATGGTAACTTATTTGTTTTTGGTAAAAGTACCCTCCATGAGAAAAGGGAACCTGTCTGCATTATTCAGTACTATGCACCTAGCATTTAGAAAGCACATATGGAAAAAACAATGCTGGTCTCTCTGGGATACATCTACTACTTGTGGAGCAATCTCTTCAATAAAGAATTTCTCTGGGGCTTCCCTGGTGGCACAGTGGTTAAGAATCCGCCTGCCAATGCAGGGGACACGGGTTCGAGCCCTGGTCCGGGAAGATCCCACATGTCGCGGAGCAGCTGAGCCCGTGCGCCACAACTACTAGAGCCTGTGCTCTAGAGCCTGTGAGCCACAACTACTGAGCCCACGTGCCACAACTACTGAAGCCCGCGCACTTAGAGTCCACGCTTCGCAACAAGAGAGGCCACCGCAATGAGAAGCCCGCGCACCACAACGAAGAGTAGCCCCCACTCGACGCGACTAAAGAAAGCCCGCACACAGCAACGATGACCCAACGCAGCCAAAAATAAATTATTTATTTATTTATTAAAAAAAAAAGAATTTCTCTGATCTCGGCAGGCAACCTTTTTTTTTTTAAATCCCACATTCCTAATTTATCCCCCACCCCAACTCATTTCCCCTTTGGAAGGCTGTTTCCTGTATCTGTGCTGGCAACTTTTATTTGTAGAACATGATCTGGATTTCCACATTCAAGGGGAATTTCTTGGCTTGGGTCCCCCTTTTTCCACTTAAACCTATTCATCCAAACTCATCACTCTGTACACACAAGACTCTTATTTCCTCCACCACGTATTTACAACCATAGCCCTTGGGATGGACTCAAGAGGGAAACCATATACTGGCCAAGTCAGGCCTTCTTGGTCCTTTCCTGACTACCTGATAGCTAATGTGATTTTTAAAAGACTGAAAAGAAGCTCAGCTCACCTGAGGCCAAGTGGTTTGGAGCATGGCTGATGTTCCCTGGCTCCGTGCACTGTCTTCTGGGTTTGGAAGAGCAAGAACCTTAAAAGCTAAGAGAAGAAGAACCATGAGTGCAATAGGCCCTGTGCTACGTCACCCACAGCCGCCTACAGTCTTCCGTCTTTTCTTTCGAGCACTGGCAGGAGGCTCTATCAGCCCTGCTCTGGCTGATCGCCCCAAACCCTCATAAATTGCACTGCCTGGTGCTCGGGACAATCCACCACCTGCCTGCTCTGCCCAAGAGCGTTCCGGGGCCCTTTCACATTGAGCGGACCTAGGGATCCAAGACGAATCCCGTCCCTACAGTGCTGGGTCTGAACAAACAGAAACCTAAAAAAGCGCTTAGAGGGACCATGACATTGACCCCAAAAAGGGTGCCTTTGGAGAAAGGAGACGGGGTAGCTGGATCTGGATTGAGCGAAAATACTCAAGTGTTCCAGTGGGTGACAATGACAGGAGACCCCAACGGGTTCTCCACCCAAGGAAGCAGGAGACCCCAAATATCAGAAACTTCGGTACCGGGCACGGGAGGCAATTGGGCCAACTTCTTTAGGACAAAAAAGAGGATCACGCCTCGGTGGGCAAGGGACTTGACCAGGGCTCTAGGAGGCCCCGCAGCCACCTCGGCGGCTGCTGCGAGGCCCAGACACCCGAGCACCGGGTCAGAGAGGCGAGTTCAGGGGCGGGGTGCTGACGAACCGCTAAGGAAAGCGAGGAAGCTGGCGCCGGAAGAGACTAGCAGGAAGAACTCGCCTGAACCAAGCCTGTTCCCCTCAAAACCCCAAGAGGTGAGTCTCCGAAAGCCGATACGAAACCGAGCACGGGCGTCGAACGCCCCTCTAGGCCGTCCGGAAGCAGCCCATCTCGGTGGTCCCCGCGGCGCGGCCTCACGTGACCTTAGGGGGCGGGAATAAGGGCGGGCTCTTGCCCGTGACGTCGTTTGCGGGCGCCGCACCGCTGTGCTAGCGGCGGGTGCCTCCGCCCCTGTGCTTCAATCGCTGAGCCGATTGAGGGCGGGCTGTGAGGGCGCTGATGTCACTTTGCTCTACTCAGATCTCGGCCTCTAGACCTAGGTGGGGCCCCAGTTAACCGACTGCCCCATCAGCTGTCGGCCGCCTTTATTCCCTGGGTCACGTGGAGCCTGGGCTGTGCAGGGGTGGGGAGAATGGCTTCTGTTGTGTCATCTCCTAGAGGCCCACGCCAGGCATCCTGCTTGGGTTCTAGGCTGGGCAGCCGTTAGGAGAACCATGGTTCCCATCTACCTTTTTTTTTTTTTTTTTTTTCTCGGTACGCGGGCCTCTCACTGTTGTGGCCTTTCCCGTTGCGGAGCACAGGCTCCGGACGCGTAGGCTCACCGGCCATGGCTCACGGGCCTAGCCGCTCCGCGGCATGTGGGATCTTCCCGCACCGGGGCATGAACCCGTGTCCCCTGCATCGGCAGGCGGACTCTCAACCACTCCGCCACCAGGGAAGCCCCCATCTACCTTTTTAAGGCCCTCTCCCTTCCTAGGACCTAGGCGTGTGCGGGACCTTTTAGGGCAGATTCATTTAACAACCAAAATAACAGTGACTAAGGTTGCCAGGCATCCTGTATATACAAGTCCTATATTAAATGATTTTGTCCTGTATTGACTTTGGCAGGATGCCCTAAATGTCCTGTGTTTAGCTTTTTTCAATAGAGTACAAAAATTCTGTAGTTGACAGCTATTCCGCCTAGTTAACTGGCAAGTAACTTAAATTTCAACACTGGCTGAAAAAAACAATCATACCTCCACAAATGAAGATCTGGATAATCCCTTACAGTCTCTCCGGCAGGTTTGTCTGAGGAAAGGAAGTGGGGGGGGAGCGGCGGCTGAGAATTGAAACATTAAAAGGACTGTTTTTCAGATTCAAGAAACGAAAAGACTGTTCTTTGACCAAAGTTCCAAGCCACGAACGAGTAATTGCCCTTAAGACAGCCAATGACAGTGACAGTCTCACTTTGGTGACCCCTGCAACTATGCTTCTGAGAGTTATCAAATCAATGGCAGCCCCAATCTTCAGAACATGAGCCAATCAGTGACAAATGCCCTTGAAAGCTAGCCAATCAATGACAGTCCTACCCACTGGACAACAGCTAATTAGCAAATGCCTCACTACAGTGACGATGCTTCTGAAAATCAATGCGTCAACAGTAGCCTTACTTTAGTGACCACTTCTTGCCAGTGTGGTTGCCAACATGAACAGACTTTTTCTTTGACCACTGATAGGTCTACTGAACACAGTTCCATATATATGGTTCCTACTCACCAAGCACTTCAGAGCTAAAAGGGGAAATTGGCCTCCCACTGCTAGAAGACAGAATGACCCTAGATATCTGTATACATGACTCTATCCCAGGAGTTACTTACTATACAGTAAAAATTACAAGATATTGTTGAAATTAATAAAAATCTAAATAAATGGAGAGATTTACAATGTTCACAAATCAAAAGAGTCTATATAATTAAGATGTCAATTATACCAAAATTGATCTATAGATTCAATACAATCTCAATCAAAATCCCAGGATATATTTTGTAGAAATTGACAAACTGATTCTAACATTCATATGGAAATGCAAAGGACCTGGAAATGCCAAAACAACAGAAAACAAAGTAGGAGGACTAACAATGTATGACTTTGATACTTAGAAAAACTATAGTAATTAATGCAGTGTGTTAATGGCAACAAGATGGACAAACAGATCAACAAACAGGAACAAAACAGAATCTAGAACTAGACCCACACATATATGGACAATGGTGCTGGAAAGGAAGGGAGCGTGAGAGAGAGGGAGGAAGGAACTTGGATCCATACCTCATGCCCTATACAAAGTTTAATTGAAAATAGATGACAGAACTAAATGTAAAATCTAAAACTATAAAACTCCTAGAAGGAAAAATAGGAAAAAGCCTTTGTAAAATTGGGCAAGGCAAATATTTCTTTAAAATGCCACTAAAAGCACAATCCATAAAGGAACAAACTGATAAATTAGACCTCATCAATATCAAAAGCTTCTGCTCTTCAAAAGATATTGTTAAGAGAATGAAAAGACAGACCACAGGCTGGAAGAAAATGTTTGGAAATCACATATATGAAAAAGGACCTGTATCTATAATATATAAAAACCTCTCAAAGATCAATAAAAAGAAAAGCCAGTAAAAACATAGGCAAAACATATAAACAGAGACTTTACCAAAGAAGACAAAATGGAAGGTAAATAAGCACATGAAAACATGCTCAACATCAATAGTCATCAGGGAAAGCAAATTAAAACCTTAATGAGATAGCATTACACACTTATTATAATAGCTAAAATTAAAAATGCTAACAATCTCAAGTGTAGGCAAAGATGTATTAGAAATGGAACTCTCACACAATGCTGATAGGAAGGTAAAGTGGCACAACTTCTTGGTAAAACAATCTGAAGATACTTAAAAAGTTAAATATACACATACCTTATGACTCAGCCATTCCACTTCTGGTGTTTACCTAAGAGAAATAAAAGTGTACATCCTTACAAAGACTTGAACACAAATGTTCACAGCAGCTTTATTTGTAATAGCCAAAAACTGGAAATAACCCAAACGCCCATCAAGAGGTGAACGGACAAATAGATGGTGGTATATCGATAGTAGAATACTACTCAGCAATAGAAAGGAATGAACCACTGATATTATGCAACATGGATGAATCTCAAAATAATTATACTGAGTCGAGTTCCCTTAAGGTCTAGTGGTTAGGATTTGGCAAAAAAAAAAAAAAAAAAAAAAAAAAAAATTATGCTGAGAAAGACACCAGACCAAAAAGAATACATACAAGGTGTTAACATTTGTATAAAATCCTAGAAAAGGAAAGCTAATCCAAAGTGACAGAAGGAATTCCTTGGATGTCTGGTGGTTAGGACTCCATGTTTTCACTGCCAAGGGCCCAAGTTCAATCCCTGGTCGTGGAACTAAGATCCCACAAGCCACAAGGCACAGACAAAACAAAAAACAAGAACAAAAAACCCCCACAGTGACAGAAAGCAGATCAGTGTTTGCTTGGGGAGAGCCAAGACGAAGGGATTACAAAGGGGCATAAGAGAAGTTTCGGGTGTTATGGCTATGTTTATTATCTTGATTGTGGTGATTGTTTCACTGGTATATACATAAGTCAAAACTTATCAACAACATTATGATAATAACACTTTTATTATGCTCCAGTCACTGTTCTAACTACTTCTATGTGTATTAATGCAGTTAATCCTCAGCACAATCCTGTGAGGTAGACGGTCATCCCTATTTTACAGATAAGGAAATTAGCGCAGTTTCTGTAACTTAGCCAAGGTCACACGCCTGGGTTCATACCAAAGTTGGCCTGGCTCCGAATGA
This sequence comes from Globicephala melas, assembly GCF_963455315.2. NCBI lineage: Eukaryota > Metazoa > Chordata > Mammalia > Artiodactyla > Delphinidae > Globicephala > Globicephala melas. Next base: position 43,866,543 of record NC_083324.2, on the reverse strand, counting down.
TTAACCACTACCCTCTGCTTCCTGCAGTGGGCAAAGTCAAGCTGTCTGCACGAGTGGATGCTACAACAGAACATATTTACTTCTCTTGTAACCACAGGTAACAGAAAATAATGGTGGCTTCTTCCAGATCATAAAAAATAACCAGATGAAATTGCAAGGGAATGTTTGCTGATGGGTGGTCACTTGGAACAGTAATGAGATGGTCAAATTTAAGACAAATAGGGCCTTGCATCTCATTCAAAGGGTACAAACACCCCATTTTTGCAAAGGCATAGACTACAACTGAGTAGCAAAGAGTCACTGCAGAGTCAGAAGTAGTGAGGGTGGGCACTGTACCCAAGGTAGGTCTCTGGAAGTCTGCACCCTATTAGGACTGTGCTTCCAAGATGCAGATGGCTCCACACAGACAGGGCCCCTCTGTTTTTGTGTTTAAGAGACTTCCAATATACAGATTTTAATAGAGGGTCCACATAGCTTGCCTTTTCTTAACCCTTGTTTAGGGTTGCACATCTGAGAAAGGATGCAGGGGAGATAAAATTTTAAGAGGTACAAGCTCTGAAATGTCTTTATTCTATACCCACACTTGAGGGTATAAAATTCTGGCGGAAATCATTTCCCTTAGAATGTCAAAGGCATACACCATTGTCATCTAACTGTCAAGGTTGCTGTTGAGAAATCCAATGCTATTCTTACTCCTGATCTTTTGTTTTCCCTCTCTAGAAACGTTTTAACATCTTCTCTTTAAACCTGGTGCTTTGATCATTCACAGTGATGGTCTTTGATGTAGGTTTCCCCCCAATCCATCTTGCTGGGCACTTGGTGTATCCTTTCAATCTGAAAACCTTCCTTTGATGTTTTTAAGTTTGGGGGTTTGTTTCTTGTCTTTTCTAACTGTAAAGAGAGTTCATCTTGGGGAAACAAGGGTTAAGAGAACCTGAGGAAAGTTTCATGATGCAAGCTGAGAGTCTGAATTAAACATCTTAGTGGGACAGGCCAGAGGAGCACGCGTTGCAGTTATGCAGAGAGAAGCAGCATATGTTTAAGAATTAGCACAGTTAGGGACTTCCCTGGTGGTTCAGTGGTTAGGAATCCACCTTCCAACGCAGGGGAAGCGGGTTCGATCCCTGGTCAGGGAACGAAGATCCCACATGCCACAGGGCAACTAAGCCTGTGAGCTACAACTAATGAGCCCGCACACTCTGGAGCCCACGCCACAACTAGAGAGAAGCTGGTGCGACACAACGAAAGATCCTGCATGCTGCAATTAAGACCCCATGCAGCCATAAATAAATAAATAAATAAATAAATAAATAAATAAATAGAATTAGCACAGTTCAGAAAATGCAGTGATGACACTGATCAAAGGCATGAAGATGGGGAGAAACAAGAAGAGGCACTGTGAGCCTAGCTGTGGAGAGTGCTACTCTTGGACAGATGTCTTCTGCACGTGGAGTTTCTGATGCAGGATGAATCTTCCACACCAGCTAAAGGTTTTCCCACACACCTTACACTCATAAGGTTTCTCACCAGTGCGGCCACGCTCAAGCTGAACCAGGGTGATTTTCTGATTGAACGCCTTCCCACACTCCTTACATTTAAAAGGTTTCTCCCCAGTGTGGATCCGCTGATGCTGAGTCAGGGCTGTGTTGGAGCTTAATCATTTCCCACACTCCTTACATTCACAGGGTTTCTCCCCAGTGTGCATTCGCTGATGGAGGATGAAACTTGAGCTAACAGCTGGAAGTTTTCCAACATTCGTCGCACTCATGGAGCTTCTCTCCAGTGTGGAACCTCTGGTGCTGGAGGAAGACGGGGCTGCAGCTGAAGGCCTTGCCGCACTCCCGACACTCATAAGGCTTTTCTCCAGTGTGGATTCTCTGATGCTGAATCAAGGCCATGTCTGAACTGAGACCTTTCCCACATTCTTTGCATTTAAATGGTTTCTTCCCAGTGTGGATTACCTGATGCCGGATAAGTAAGGAATTATATCTGAAGTATTTTCCGCATTCTTTGCATTCAAAAGACTTTTCACCAGTGTGACATCTCTGATGTCTGTGGAAGTCTGCCATCCGAATGAAGCATCTGTCACATTTTCCACACTTATAAGATAGCTGACCGCTAGAAATTGTCTGATTTGTAGTGAGTTGTGTGCTAACACTAATGTATTTTCCCAGTTTCTCACACTTCTCCCCGCTCTCCACAGCACAGGCCTCCTGATGCCTGGTTGACCCATCTGTGAAATCTCTCCTCTTTGACTTTGTCCTCTTCACCATCCCGTGGCTGTGCTGTTCTAGGTGGCTCCTGAAGCCAAGGTGCTGGGGAACATTCCCTGGCAGACCTCCTAATGTCAGTCCGTGGGACTCTGCTTCTTTGGAAATGTGTTCTTTTGGCGTTGATTCTTCCTTGTCATTTCTGGTCTCCCCGCCTGATATCATAAAAAGAAAATACAAGTGTCAGCCCCCAATATCACAAAAAGAAAATACTTATGCTAAAGAGGGAATAGGTTCAAGTGGTTCTGATTTGCCCTGAGTAAGGGGATATTTTCCAATATGTACACCAAATGATCAAAGACCACCACGCAGCAGAGCCCCACAAGTGGAACTCTGTGAAAGAGGCCAGGGAGGCCAACAAGGCCAGGAGCATTCCCGTAAAGAGCGTGAAGACTGGAAAACAGCAGAGTCTGTTCACTAGGGCAGAAGGACCAATTGCTGTCTCCCAAGTGGATCGGATGGATCAGTGCAGATGTAAAGAAGTGATGAATGGAGAGCCCGAGGTGAGAGACCACTGAGAGTGGAGAAGAAGGGGCAGTCGAACAGCTCAAGTCCCACAAAAGGTCCCACGGGCTGAAATTCCTTAAGAGCTGCTTATTTTTTAAAATGTTATCCATGTCATAATCTTTGAGAGAGACCCAACCTCTGTCATCAAGTTGGCTCTAGTAAAGCAGCAGGCTCCTATGCAGTGGCTGAGGGGACCACGCAGGGCAAACACCACAGAAGGAAGGGGAAGACGTGCAGGCTTGCCTCTAAAAGAAAAGAGCACTGGACATGTGAAGAACCCTTCCAAGGATGGACATCAGTTCTAGAGACAACCACGTAACGATCGTTGTCCTTTTTCCTAAAACTCTATACAGGATGCACATACAGTCTAACACAACAATATGGAATGTGAAACCCTAAACTAAAAAAGAAAAACTAATATAATCATCAGCACTGGGCCAGAGAAAAACCTCATGTGTTTACAAGCAAACTGTTTAGAAAATATTTTTTAACCCAGACAACCTGAAGTCTTGGGGTCATATCCAGAAAAGCACACAAGGCTGGAGCGGGGAGGCGGTGGGGAGCGATGTGCATTATTTTTTTTTAATATTTATTTGGCAGCACCGTGTCTTAGTTGTGGCACGCGGGATCTTGGTTGCGGCATGCGAGATCTTTTAGTTGCAGCATGCGGGATGTTTAGTTGTGGCATGCAAACTCTTAGTTGCGGCATGTGGGATCTAGTTCCCTGAGCAGGGATCAAACCCAGGCCCCCTGCATTGGGAGCACGGAGTCTTAGCCACTGGACCACGAGGGAAGTCCTGCGATGTGCGTTATTAATGGACATTTTCTGTAAAGAGTCTGAAGAGCACAGGAAATTTTAACAGGCAGAGAATGGGTGAAGCAGAATAACAAAGGCAAAATATATATATATATATATACACATATATATATATATACTATGTTGTTATTTCTAATTCTCATATCAATACCTCTCAAAATGAGGAAGCCATTCACCTTTCATTTACAAGTTTTGCTTCAAAAGTTCATCTATTAAAAAATACATATATATATATATATTTTTTTAATATTTATTTATTTAGGCAGCACTGGGTCTTAGTTGCGGCACGGGGGATCTTCATTGCGTCATGCAGACTTCTTAGTTGCGGCATGCGGACTCTTAATTGCGGCATGCATGTGGGATCTAGTTCCCCGACCAGGGGTCTAACCGAGGCCCCCTGCATTGGGAGTGCGGAGTCTTACCCACTGGATCACCAGGGAGGTATCCATATATTTTTAAGTGTCCATGGAGGGAAGATGAAACAAGAACGGCAGGATATAGGTGGACTGTTGAGGTGAGGGGTACACTGGGTGCATTTGGCTGGTGTCTACATATGTGTGAAAATTTCCATTATAAAAATAAATTTTTAATATTTGTTAAGTTAGTGTTTGGGAACACATACTTCAATTTCCCATACAAATAATGTACCCTATGCATACGTAGATTGCCAGACAGGCCCCCAGAAGTCTATTTTCCTCATAAGGTGGCTGACATCCTCATCTTTGCAAAAACAAACTGATGGAAAAATAAAATGTTTCCACATGACAGGGATGATAAGAGCTGCTCAGACAGTGTCCCTTGGCAGTGAGGTGGAGAGGCAAATGTGAACACGCAAAGAAATCTTGCAGCCACACCCTTCTTGGAAGAGAAGGGCCCTTCCTCACTTGAGGGAGGCAACCACTATAAATGCAGAACACCACATGTAACGATTCCAGAGGAATGAAAACAGTCTCACAAGAGAAGAAACACTGTGCATATTGAAATGTGAAAACAAGAAAGCAGGCTACACAAAAAAGGTAGGGTCTCATACTCACCTGGACAGACTCCTCTGAGGGCCTCCCTGCCCACGGGTTCCCAGGGATCAAGGCCCCATGGCAGTTCCCCTCACTCCAGCTGAGAGACCAGAACAGGTCTGGTGAACGAAAAAGCTGCCCAGGGAGAAAGAAACAGGAAAACAAAGGTAGAGGGAATCATGCAGCAAGGTCACCTCTCAGCCCTCTTTTTCTCCAGTGAGCCAGGTGAGGAGAAACAAAGTGAAGTCAGCCTGTGCATCTTAGAGGACAGAAAATTCCCACAAAGCAGGACAGAGTCTTGGAATAATCCTCTACTCAAGTTCCAAATATTCAGAGAACTTGAAGACGGAGGCAAAGGCTCTGGTGAGCTCCTGACAGCTCTTCATTTCCCTCCATGCATGGGGCAGAGTCCCTCCCAGGGTTAGAGGATAGTGATTTCAAAACCTGGGAACCCAGGGCTCTCCCAACCCAGTAGCCTCTGGGGAGCTCAGCCTCCAGAGCAACTGCCCACAAGGGTTATTAGAGACCCCACAAAGTCAAAGGAAGAAAGAAGGCAGGATGCTCAAAGGGCAGAGGCAGAGAAGAGCAGGGAGAAAAGATATCTCACCCAGGGAAGTCACATTTGCATAATTCTCCAGCATCACCTCCCTGTACAAGGCCCTCTGCACAGGATCCAGGATGACCCATTCATTCTGGGTGAAGTACACAGTCACATCCTCAAAGGTCACTGGCTCCTGAAACAAGAGGTTCTTGCTCCAGCCCTGTGTGAGGGCAGAGGAGCCTAAGTAAAGGGCAGAGACTCACTGGGGCTGGTGTTATTGCCGAGGACAGCTGTCCAGTGCTCAAGCCCCCTACACCCCTCTCCGCAGGGGCCAGCCCTCAGCCAGCATTGCCCTCATCAATAGGGGAGCCCTAGACTCACTGCATCCCTTGTGGTCATCCCCAGCGAACAGCCCTTCCTTCACCTGCTGATCTCTGTGTCGACTCTGCTGTGTCCTGCTCCGTGTGCCTATGGGTCCCTCTGGCTCCTCTCCCCTACGTGGGTTTTGTGTGAACATGCACAGGGGAAATCTGTATAAACACAGCCCACAGAACTTTTGTACTGATCTCTACTCCCTCCCTAATCCCGCTAAGGTCACTGGAACACAAAGGCCCAACAGGAGAAGAGTCAAATCAGACTAGAGGTATTAACAGAATTTTGAAAGGCAGAGAAAGGATAAATGGTAACTGACACAGAAGAGAAGGGAAAGCTGAATCTTAACTGCTGGTGCGGGAGGAAGCAAACAAAAAGGAGCCTGATTCACACCACGGAACAAAGGATGAGCTCTGGATATTTTTAAAGTGTGAACTGCTTTTTTGTAACTTGGGAAAATATTCTTTTTTCTTTTTTTATTTATTTAAAAGGAAGTTTGTTTTTTGTTTTGGGTTTTTTTTTTTTGTTTTCTGATTGAAGTATAGTTGATTTATAACTTGGTAACACATTCTGTTTCAAAGCACCAGGGAGGAGAGAGGACCCCCAGAGTATATAAGGAATGAATGAAAAATACCTACACAAAAGCACATCACTGAGAAGCCTCAGAAAAAGAGACTTAAAAAAAGATCCTAAAGGCTTTCAGAGAAGGAAAACAACACACACATGAAGACTTGGGAGTCGAGATGGCAAAGTAAAAGGAGTTATGTTTTTTAAATGCTGAGGAAAAACGTGCACTTCTTATCTAGATGGAGTCAAAGGGAACAGATTTATCCTCCTGCCTGAACCAAAATAAGACAAGTTACATAAAACAATGGTTTTCAAGATACTGGGTATGAGGCAATGAAGGACAGCAATTCCTGAGAGATGGCAAGCAGAGAGGTGAGCCCTGGGATTCTACAAAAACACTACTAGAATTGCTTTATCCAAGCAAAGACTTTTTCAATCTTGTGGACAGAAGTGAAAAGGGTCTTCCTTGTATGCTGTGATGCAGATTTCCACTTTTTAGTGCATTTCCATTTTTCAGCCCAAACTGCCAAATCTATCCCAATCAATCCCCCACACTCACTTGTTTTTTCCATCTTGATTATGTCTTAGTTTGGGAATTCTCATTTCTCCACTCCCCTTAACTCCTCCCCTTCCCCCAAACACACCCGACAATGACAGATGCACAACGGAAGCCACAGGCCTGGACCTGGATCTGGGTGCAGAGCTGACACCTGCTCTTTTGACATCAAAAGGGTGAGAGGGCAGGGAAGGGGAGCCACAGAGGCTGAAAGGATGCTCGCTCACTGGGCGCCAGGTGATCTGGAGCATGGCAGGCGTCTCTGCTTCGCACACTGCCCTCCAGGTCCTGAGATGTGACACTGAAAGGAAAATACAGAGGTACGGGTAAGAGTGATGCTGCCTCGCACCCTGCAAATACCTCTGTCCGCCTCGGCCCCTTTCCATTCCGCTACCCCCTCACCACAAAGGCAAAGGGTTTGGAGAACCCGGTACTACACCCGGGGAAAGGGAATCTGTTACCCGGACACCGGCACCCGCATCCCAGGAAGCCACTAACCCCACACAGTGCAAGCGAAGAGAAAGCATGGGACTGCAGCCAGCCTCTGGGAAAGCTTCCAACAGGTTCAGCGGCAAGTGCGGTAACCGTCTCCCCTCCTCTCTAGGAACCTGGGAAGTTTCCCATCTCTGTGGTTCCCTATCGCAGCCGCAGCCGTCCAGCCCCTACTTTGGGAGATGGCAAAGGACAGAGCTGCTGGCCGGAGGCTCGGGTCCCGCAGCGCCCCCATTCGGTAGCTCCTCCGGGGGATGTAGGCCGGCTGGCTCAAGCCACAGAATGGTTTCAATCCTGGGAATTACCCAGGGTTCTCTGGCGTTCACTACTTCTGGTTGCCCTTCCAGGTACTGAGGGGACCATTGCTCCACATATGCCCAAGAGGCCTGGGTTCTGTGGCTACACCAATGTGCGAGGATTGGAAATTGGAAGAGTGGAGCCCATCACTTCAACCGCCAGATGTGTATGCGTTGAGAGCATAGAGCACCTGGTCCAAAAACCTGGCCGCTGTACCACTTACTAGCTGTGGGACCAGCAGCAAGTTGCCTTGCCTGTTTCATTGTTAAATGGGTATGATGGAGGTACCAACCACAAAGGGCTGTTGAAGGATAATAATTAAATGAATTCATGGACTGACAAAGTGTTTACAGTAGTGCCTGGCACGTAATAAGTGCTTACAAGTTTGTGCTGTTTATAGAGATACAAGTGCTGCTTGGGCTCCAATGTGTGACACAGTGTAGGGAAACAGCTATTAACATTTAGCCTTAGAGCCCTTTCCCACCATATACCCGGATGTGTGTTCCAGGCCCAACCTGGAGAAATTCAGTGCTTCTACCCAGAAAGGTTTTAATTACAAAGGCATCTTCAATTAGTTCAACTACATGACAGAGGGCCTGCACAGTAAAAGGAATGGCTTCTCTTCTGTAACCACATGTGCTACAGTATCCAGAGACTTTCCTCTGCTGTCTCAAATGCCCAATGATGGGGGCCTTTCACGCACCATGTAACCAGTCTCCTGCACTTAGGCATCTGCTGCACATTGCTCCAGCCCAGTCCCTTTTGTAACTACACATATAAATAGATATTGAAACCAAACAGAATCATCTAGACAGCAACCGCAATCCAAAAGGAAGAACTAATATTTTTTTAAATACATTAAACAAATGTATTACTTTGTTGCAATCAATTCATATTCATTAATTAAACTTCCTTGCACTAGTCACTTAAATAGTCTTTATATAATAGCTAAGATTTATGGGAGCTTAATAGGTGCTAGAAACTGTGCTAAGGCTCTGTAAGCATCATCACTTTTCATTTTCACTTCTGAGACTGGTACTGTTACGTTCCTCATTTTACAACTGAGGAAACTGAAGCCAAAGAGGTTTAGAAGTAATCCGAGGCCACACAGCTAGAAAAGCCCATTAACCAATACCCGTGCAGTTTCTCCTGGGAGCTGGGAAGCATTTTAAACACCATGGAAACATGACACAGAATTCTCTGGCTCCACACCCCACAGCCTCTGCTGCACTACTCAGTCCTCCTTTATTTCCCCAATAATTGTCGGAACTGCCTAATGTCATTGGTTTTGCAGTCCTCCTCCTGCCCCTCCTAGATTCATGCTCTACTCATCTAGCATCCCCAGGGTGTCTTCCAAATTCTTCTAAGTTCCATGGCCTCCAAGGACAGTTGCAAACTACTGGCACAGGAGACCTGCCTCTTGGTAGACTTCATCTGTAGAAACTGATGTGGATTTGTAGCTCCCAGAAAATTTTACTGGCAGTGCTTCCAACTCATGCAATTAAAGGGATCTTCTGAAAATCATGTCCTCTCTGTAGACAAAGGTATCTCCCACTGGGGATAATCTCATCTCACCTCAAACCACTTTTCCCCAAACACACCCTCACCCGCATAGACACACATCCACAGCTGCCTGGCAAAGGGGAACCCAAGTCAGGCCCGAGTCTGGCATAGACTTCTCTGAGAGCTGATCTAAGAAAAGCTGTCAGGAAGCCGGCTCACCTGGGACCACGCTGTCTGAAACATGGCTGCCGTCCCCTGGCTTCCGGCACTGCTCTCTGATTTGGGAAGAGGAAGAGTCTCAGATCTAAGGAGAAAAGAGCTCCAAGGGAAACTGCCCCTCTCTCGCAGCCCGTACGTGCATTACTCCCCTTCACATCTCTCACCACCATCCCTGGGCTCCCTTAACTCTTAGGACAATGACTGCCCTACCACTCCATGGCAGCCCGGCCCCTCCCCTCACCCACAGAGTTATAACTGCTCCATCCACTTGCTGGCAAGGCACAAGGCTTCTCAAAATATGCCACAACACTACATTATCCAGAACTGAGTCTCGGCTAGAGGAGAATCCTGGCCTCAGTGACTGCTTGGGTTGGAACAGAAAATTTTTACTTAATATGTCCTGTGACCCTGACCAGTGACAAAGATTCTGTCCTTGACCAGACTCTTGGCAGGCTCCCCTGAGCCCCTTCTCCGCTAGGCCTTCAAATCCTGGCCTATGAAGACATGAACAAGACATTAACATCATCTCTAACGTTCAAGGCCACATCCCTAGGATGACCTTACCCCCTCTTAGAGGGTCTGCTTGAGAAAATTCAAGGTTGTCTAAATAATATAGTGCTTGTTCCACCCAACTCCTGAAGATAGGGCCTCTGTCTCCCAGTCTCTGTGGGAGGGGGTAGGAGCCTAACTTCCATAAGCGCCAGTTAGCAAACCCAGACGGGTTTCACTTGACTTCCCTGCTTTACTGAGTCTCCACTCGCCCCCTCTCTACTCTCTCATTCTCCCTTTCAAAGACCGGGTCACCTCTGTACAAGTCGAAGCTGAGTTCAGTTCACCCTGGACACTTTGACACGATGACCAAGAGAGGTCTCCTCTGGAAAGAAAGGGGGCGCCTGGACCGAGAGGGGCTACAGCACAAAATGCTGGTGGAGGCTTGGCAGCGGGTCAAAACAGGAAAAAGAGATGCTCAAGTGGACCGGTGGGTGATGCTGGGCGCACGCCCGCTCGGAGCGGCGGGAAGCAGGCGACGCCGACATCTCCAGCCGCCAACGAAGAAGGCGGGCACAGAAAGCCCTTCGGAGGAAGACGAACGAACCCGTCACCGCGGGCAGGGGCGCGGGCCTCTTCGGCCAGGCTCTTCCAGATCAAGGCTCTCAAGCCAGCCAAGACCACGAATGCGCCGAGCCACCTCACCTCCAAGGCCGGGATCACCCCGGCGGACGATTAGCACAACGGTCCACCCTCCCGCCGGAGGGCGGGCTCCCCCAGCCAGCGCCGAGCCGGAAGGACGGCGGGAGCCCACCGTCCGCTCTAGGAAGCCCGGAGGTTTCCTCTCGGTGGTGCCGGTCCAGGGCGCTTACGTGACCCTCCCGCTTCGCCGGGCCCTATCTCCGCAAGTTGGAGATGGCCAGTGGCGGCAGCGACGGTCTTGTGGCAACCCTGCCTGCCTAGATCTCAGCGGCTGGCTGCAGATGGGGCCGCAGCAGGGCTGGTGCAACTGTGATCGAAAAGCGGGGATTCTTGGCCTCCAGGATGTGACATCATATATGGAAACAAATGTTTGTATCTCTTCTTAATCCCTCCCTATTCCTGGGACACAGTCCAAGGGTGGACTGGTAAAGATTAACCTAACAGTCTGAAGTTGGCTCAATCGCTGTTCCTTCTAACTTGTTAACAAGGCAAAATTTCACATACTAAGTGCTAACTTTCCCGGAGAAGGCTAGAAACTAGAGAATTAGCTCGATTTCACACTATAAATGCTGAGGACTGTCAGCGGAGCGCATTACAATTTAAACTGAACCGTAGGAGCAGACAGAAGTTTGCCTCACAGCTTGCCTAATCTCTGTTATGTGTAGGGTACAGGGAGTGCACAGAATGAGATCTCCCTGAAGGTGCTGCTTAGAAGTCTCAGCTTGGCGGGATGAGGGCAGGGGCGGGGGCAGTTAAGGGAGATGCAGGGAATACCCTGCTGGAGGCTTATTCCTTCAGGAGGTGTGGCAGTGTTAGCTAGATTAAGGGAGAAATCACGCAGCCACATTGTTTTTCTGATCAACAACCCAGCTTCCACTTTGGAGTGACTGTGAACAGAGAAGGAAAAGTGGGAGAACTATAACCAGAAATGAACTAGATGGAGAGCTATAACCAGGGAGCCAGCGTTGCCACTGCTGGGTCAACTACACACATACACCTCAAAGGAAAAGGCCCAAGAGCCACAGAGATTCACCCTCACTCAACCCATGGCCAGAAATACCTGTCTACCCCAAACACAGAGCACAGAGGAAATCAGAGGGGTTATCACTTCACATAACCCCACCAGCAAATCCACCCCCAAACCAGCCAGTCACAAGCCAACAATAAACGAAAGTCTGAATGCACAGACCGAGCCTACTGTGAGCCAGGAAACGTTAATGGAGGATGATCAACACATCCAATGGAAGACTATCGAAGATAAATTGCCCAGGGCTTCCCTGGTGGCCCAGTGGTTGAGAGTCCGCCTGCCGATGCAGGGGACACGGGTTCGTGCCCCGGTCCGGGAAGATCCCACATGCCGCGGAGCGGCTGGGCCCGTGAGCCGTGGCCGCTGAGCCTGCGCGTCCGGAGCCTGTGCTCCGCAACGGGAGAGGCTACAGCAGTGAGAGGCCCGCGTACCGAAAAAAAAAAAAAAAAGATAAATTGCCCAAAGATTCCAGGCTGTAGGGAAAAAAATATCCTGAAGTTATCTTCCTTGCCAGGAGACATGGAGCAACAGAAATGAAGGAAAAGATTGTAATCGAAGAAGTCAGCAACAGATACCTTTTGGATATTTGCCCCCTTACCACAAGGTGGGGCCCCAGCAGCCTCATTACACTGTATGAACCACCCCCCCCAACCCCCCACCAGAGGAGAGTAGGCCAGAAGTGAACACCGAAACTGGGCAATTCAGACTCTCCTAGGAATTTGGAATTAAGTCTGGGAGAGTCTCAATTCGGGCTGGTCCCTGGAGTGGAGTTGTAAACTGTGGGACCTGTGGCAACTTCTGCCTTGTGCCTGGGGGTGAAGAAAACAGGAATTCCAAGAGGGGAGAGGAGATGGGAAGCGAGGAGCCTGCTGACATTGAGCCCGACTGTGCCGCCTGTGGTTCTGATTGCTTGGGTTTCCAGCCCCCGGACCTCCTGGCTGCAATCTTGCCCTTGGATGTCAGGATGCACACAGGAGTCCTTATAATAAATTAAGTATATTTTAGTTAATTCAAGTAGGTCTCTGCTATTCTGAAACAGAGTCCTACATAACGTACTAAGCCAAGTCACTGGTAAAGGTAAAAGTCTCAAAACTGAATTAACTCAGGTAAAATGGCACCCACATACCTTTCCAGAGGGAAGCAGGCAGTCCTCATGCAAATTGGGGGGTGTGGGGCAGTCAGCTGGTTATAATGTTATTTCACTTTCAGAGAAAATAGAAACTCCTGAAAGAATACTAAGTTATTTTTTAAAATTTATTTAATTTACTTTTGGCTGCATTGGGTCTTCATTGCTGTGCATGGGCTTTCTCTAGTTGCGGTGAGGTCTACTCTTCGTTGCGCTATGCGGGTTTCTCAGTGTGGTGACTTCTCTTGTTGTGGAGCACAGGCTCTAGGCATGCAGCCTCAGTAGTTGTGGTGCACGGGCTTAGTTGCTCTGTGGCATGTGGGATCTTCCCGGACCAGGGCTAGAACCTGTGTCCCCTGCATTGGCAGACGGATTCTTAACCACTACACCACCAGGGAAGCCCCAGAACACTAAGTTATGTGTGAGTTTATTTTTACACGTGTCCTTTCTGTGAGCTACATTATGGCCCTTTTCAAAAAAACTCCTGAGTGTCTAATTAAGTGCCAGACACCTGGCAATGCTGGTCCCTGCATCAGATAGGACAGCACGTCGCTCACCTTTCAGCACCTAGTAGGTGCTGTGGAGGCTGTGTAATAACATTCAATTAACAACAGGAAAAAGCTCTAAATGCCTGTTGAATTAATGAATAAAGGAAGAAATAAATGAGAAAATAAAAGTCACCAAAGTCAGAAACCCATAAATCTCTTTGTTGTGAGCACTCAAAAGCCACTTTCAGCCCAGAGCAGATCTGTTTACTTTTCCCTCACTCCTTGCTTTCTTCTCATGGTATAATCTGCTCCTTTCCAAACTATATTTAAAAGTTCCCCTTTTCTGAAGTCTGGCTAGTTTAGAGTCTCTCACCCCCACCCTTCCTTGCTATAATCCTCCCAGGTGCCCTTCCTTGCTATAATCCTCCCAGGAGCCCCTTCCTGTTTAATGGTGTTTTAGGAAAATAAATAGGACAAAATTTACATAGTTATCCACATATATATACACACATACATATAGATACACACATTACATATAAATATATATTATTATGTTTTTGACACACACATATATATGTGTGCATGTGTCAGAAATATGTGTGATAAAGAAACCACCGTTATTGTCATTTTCCTATATTTTGACTGCTTTTCTTAACAATGATTCTGGATAAGGCATCTTTGCATATTCTGGAAGCTCTGACCACAGCTGGGTAAGTAAGTTTGGTTTCTGCCTTTTAGTCCGCTGAATTCTATGTATTGCACAAACTTTATCAAGGAATGAAAATAAAGAAAATATCCTTAACATCCTGCCAAACTTTTAACTTTCTCCCTGTGCTGAGGGAGCTTTTTGGGGTAATAGAACTTTTCTGTATCTTGGTTACACAAATGTATTCAGTTGTCAAAACTCACCAAACTGTATACTTTAAAAGGGTGAATTTTACTGTCTATAAAGTATATCTCAATAAGCCTGACCAAAACCAAAACCAAAACCAAAACCACCCTTCTTTACCCTCCCTTAGAGACAATTTTATGGTGTTATAATGACAATGTATGTATCCTTTTCTTAGTACTTATCCCCATGTAATTATTTAAAGTACCCTTCCACATCACTACACTGTCCTAAAGCAGTGATTCTGAGAAAGGTCAGGGCCTCTAACCACTGGATGGACAGTCTGGCCAAGCCAGTGAGATCATAACATCTGGTAAGATTAGCGTCCTTTAAAGTCTTCTCTCTGGTGTTACCAAAGTCGTTCATTAGGAAATTAATTCAAAAGCACCACCCGTCACAAATGAATGATAGGGGACGTGGAGTAGGTGTGATAACAGGCTGAGGCACGCATGGTAACTGATCAGGAATGAGCTCTCTTCTAAGGCAGGAGCTACAGCAAGTCACTGTTGGGTTTCTCTTCTCCTTCCCTCTGGTGTTCCCCAGTGTGATGCCAACAGCATCACCCCATGTATAATTTAGGTATACACCCAGGCACCTGCCCTCAATTGCACAAGCCCAAGTCACTTTTTGTACCTACATAGTTGAGTGGACACTAAAAGTAAACAATGATATGGATGGGAACAGCAAAGAAACCCAAACAGAAAAAGCACATCCCCTTTCAATCATATTCTTGTCACTGATTACTTCCTTGCACTACAGCTTAGTTACACAAGATCCTCATAATGGTCATTATCAAGGTAATAGAAAACCCAAGGCTCAGATTCCCCACAATGAAATTTGCTACTAGCCCCACCAAATGGCCCTCCTTAAATACTGAAGGTAATCATTGGATACTTTTTCTGATTACTTCCTCCCACAGACTCTGCATTTTCCCTACTTGTTGAATTACTATGGCTCATCTCATTGTAATGACATCCCCCTAAAGCCCAAAATGTTCTGCCAACTCTTCCAACTCTAGTAGCCCCAGAAGGCAGGAGCAGACTGATGGTAGGCCAAAACTAGGCATGATAAAGAGCAAATACTACAGGGAGTTCCCTGGTGGGCTAGGGGTTAGGATTCCTGGCTTTCACTGCTGTGGTCTGGGTTCAATCCCTGGTCAGGGAACTGAGATCCTGCAAACTGTGAGGCATGCCCCCCCCCCCAAAAAATATATACTACCGTTTGCTACCCAGGGGATAGAAGAGGGTAATCAAACACGGTCCTTAAGCATGAAACTTAAATGGAGCTGGGAAAACAATAATGATTTACTTATGGAAGACCAGAAGAGTATCATTAAAGACATGACCAGGAGACCAGAGGAAAGTCTGCTACCCTAGGGACAATGGAGTTGAGAACATGAGGGAGCTCAGGGGGAATGAGATAAAGGGTTCAGGCTATGAGGGGATGACTTCCCAGGAGAAGCAAGATCCTGAAAGAAATGCATGATTTGGACAGGTGAAGACTTGGCCATTTCAGATGAGGGGAGCAGCATGAAGAGAGGCACAGAGGAAGGAAGTAGCACTGCACATGGAGAAGACGGGGGAGACCCTGGCATGGCTGGGGCAGGGCTCTCATGTTGGGGAGGTGGAGGGGAGAGGACTGAAGTGGGGCAGTGGGGCTTAACGAGGGACGGCCCTGTAACTTGGGCAGGTTTCTTCCTAGTATGCAGTTTCTGATGCTGAATGAAACTTGTGCTCCATTTGAAAGATTTCCCGCACACCTTACACTCGTAAGGTTTCTCCCCAGTGTGAACTCGCTGGTGCTGAACCAGGGTGATTTTCTGATTGAACGCCTTCCCACACTCCTGGCATTCATAAGGTTTCTCCCCGGTGTGGATTCTCTGATGTATTATAAAGCGTGAGCTACAACTGAAAGTTTTCCAACATTCATGACACTTATAGAGTTTTTCCCCAGTGTGGAACCTCTGGTGTTGGAGAAATACCGAACTCCGGCAGAAAGCCTTGCCGCACTCTTTACATTCGTAAGGTTTCTCCCCAGTGTGGATTCTCTGATGCTGAATCAGGACTGAATTCAAGCTGAAGCTTTTCCTACACTCCTTACATTCGTATGGCTTCTCCCCAGTGTGGACTCGCTCATGGATGACGCAGTCATAGCTACACTGAAAGGCCTTCCCACATTCCTTACATTTAAAGGGTTTCTCCCCAGTGTGGATTCGATGATGCCGGATAAGTTTTGAGTTGTAGCTGAAGGTTTCCCCACAGTCCCTACATTCATAGGGTTTCTCTCCCCCATGGAGTTTCTGATGCTGAAGGAGGTGGGAGTTTTGACTGAAGGCTTGTCCACATTCCTGGCACGGGTACGGTTTCTCCCCAGTGTGGACTTTCTGGTGCCGTGACAGTTTTGAGTTATATCTGAAGGCTTTCCCACATTCTTTGCATTTGTAGGGCTTCTCATTCGTGTGAATTCTCTGATGCTGGTGAAGGTCTGAACGTTGGTTGAAATATCTGCCACGCTCATCACATTTATAAAATACCTGTTCTCTAGGGAGGTCCTGCTTTGCAATGAGATGTGTGTGGACACCACATCTTCCTTCCAGTTGTCTGGCTATCTCTTCTCTTTCAACAGTGGAAGATGTATGATCCTGGACTGGCAAATCTGTGAAATCGCCATTCTTTGAGTTTGTTTTCTTCCCCATGTCATACAGCTTCAGCTTCTCTAAGCTGTTCTCAAAGTGAGGGTGCTGGGGAACATCCACCAGCAGTACCTCCATTATCGGTCTGTGTGACTCTGGTCCTTTAGAAATGTTCAGCTCTGGAGTTTGCCCTCCATTCTCAGTCTTGGTTTTACAACCTAGCATGATAAAAAGAAAACATAATATAACTGAATCACATTGCTGTACACCTGAAACTAACACAACATTGTTAATCAACTATACTCCAATATAAAGTAAAAATTAAAATAAATAAATACACACACACACACAGAGAAAGTGAAGGGATGGAAAAAGATATTCCATGCAAATGGAAACAAAAAGAAAGCTGAAGTAGCAATACTCATACCAGCTGGAGTAGCAATACTCATACCAGAGAGAATATAGTTTAAAACAAAGACTGACAAAAAAACAAAGAAGGGCATTACATAAAGATAAAGGTATCAAAGAAAAAAAAAAGAAAAGAAAAAAGAAAACATAACAGTCACTTATTTATGCTAGAAGGAGAAAGGGATTAAGCAGTACTAGCTTGCCCGGGACATATATACTTTTTGGAGGGAGACATAGCCTCCTGATGGTGCCCTGAAGGAACAGTTAAAAATACTGGAGGTGGGGCTTCCCTGGTGGCGCAGTGGTTGAGAGTCCGCCTGCCGATGCAGGGGACACGGGTTCGTGTCCCAGTCCGGGAAGATCCCACATGCTGCGGAGTGGCTAGGCCCGTGAGCCATGGCCGCTGAGCCTGCGCGTCTGGAGCCTGTGCTCCGCAACGGGAGAGGTTACAACAGTGAGAGGCCCACATACCGAAAAAGAAAAAATACTGGAGGTGGAGAAGTAAAGCAATGCCATTAAGACAACAAAACCAGTGCAGACAGCAGAAACTGTTAATGGAGACGAATGGAAGAAGAAAAATGGGAATGGGGTGGAGAAATTGCTGGAATGGAAAGGAATTAAGAAAAGTAGAGGGAGGGAATTCCCTGGTGGTTCAGTAGTTAGAACTCAGCGCTTTCACTGCTGTGGGCCTGGGTTCAATCCCTGGTTGGGGAACTAAGATCCTGCAAGCCACACAGAGCAGCCAAAAAAAAAAAGGGAAAGCAGAGGGAGCTGAGGTAGAGGAAGGAGATCTTTGAATTACAGCAAAGAGAGCTGGGTAAGCAGCTCTCATGCCACACAGCATCCAGAGGGCTGGGAGATGCTGTCCACAACAGTGGATCTCAAGGCCCTGTCAAGGCAAGAAAGTCCAAATGCTTTAGAGTATTCTGTAATCTTCAAGGAGATGTGCTCTATAGCAAGTCTGACTGGGGCAAAAACGGTTTGTAACACTGCCGGTTGTAAGGGGTTCATAAAAGGACCGCAATTTCAAAACCTATGTGCTGTCCTCTGGGAGAGAGACTTACCCATGAAAGGAAAAAAGACATGGCTAGTCAAGACCCTTCTAGGACTGGAGAAGGCAACTGGCGGGCAAGGGAGACCTACACTCTCACTGGTGGCACTACAACAGGGAAGCCGTTTTTGCCTTTTCAGGCACCAAAAGTGAAACTTCTAGCTTAGTGTTTCTTGAGTTATTTTGATCATGACTCACTCAGTACACACATGCTTCCACACAAAAACGTATACACTCGTAGAAAACTGAAACAGAAACAAAAGTTTCGCAGAATGATACCCTTAAGAGTAATGAACGTATGACAGATTTTATACAAGTTTGGTCTATTTTATTTAAGCCTAGCACAGTCTAGTCTAATTTTTAAATGCTGAGCACAACTCATTGAGGAGTTGCAACCCAGAATTTTAAAAACACAGTTCAAGATTCTCAAGAACAGTGGTCCTCAAAGTGTGGTTCCAGGACCATCATTACCTGGGAGCTTGTTATAAATTCAGATTCTCAGGCCCTACCCCAATCTGCCAAATTAGGCTCTCTGGAGGTGGTGTCCAGCAGTCTGTGTTTTAACAAGCCCTGCAAGTGATTCTGATGCACACTAGGGTTTGAAACCCACTGATCTAGAAACTAAAAGAGGCAGTTGGAGGCTGTTTTTTCATGGTTTTAGGCTGTACTGTCTGATTAGGTGGTCACTAGCCACATGTGGCTACCTAAATTTAAATTAATTAAAATGGAACGAAATTAAAAATTCAGTTCCTCAGCTGCATTAGCCATATTTCAGGTGCTCATGTGCTCTAATGGCTACCATATTGGAGAGTGCAGATATGTAACACTTGCATCACTGTAGAAAGCTTTACTGGACAATGCTGGTTTAAAGCTGCTGGCAGGCTAACTAAATAATGTGTAGCTGTGGCAAAGGGAGACACTGACAATTGCAGGTGGGTCCCTGGGAAAGGGTTTCATCAAGGTGACCTGAAGTGCTGGAGTCAACCTAAAGGTACTGATGAAAACAGAGTGTGGGTGAATAATAAAGGGGCATTTGGTTTACAGAGGTTCTGAATAGCATTAGCGATTGAGAGAGTATAAGAACAGGGCCAATTGAATGAGAAAGGCTATACACCAAATCTCTGGATGGTTCTTTACATTTACTTCAATTCAATATCTTTCAAGAAAGGAAACCACTCATTCCCAATCATGCTTTCTGCAAACCAACCAATACTTCAAATTAATAGAATGAAAGAAGAGAATTGTATGATCATCTCAATAGATATAGAAAAAGCATTTCACAAAATTCAACATCCATACACGATAAAAACTCTTAACAAATTAGGCACAGAAAGAACATATCTCAACATAATAAATGCCATAAATGACATGCCCACAGCTAACATCATATTCAAGGGTGAAACATTGAAAGCTTTTCCTCTAAGATCAGGAATAAGACAAGGGTGCCCACTCTCACCACTCCTATTCAATACAATACTGGAAATCCTAGCTAGAGAAAACAGGCAAGAAAAAGAAATAAAAGGTACCAGAAATGGAAAGGAAGAAACAAAATTGTCTCTATTTGCAGATAACATGATTTTATATATAGAAAATTCTAAAGACTCAACAAAAAATTGTTAGATCTAATCAATTAATTCAGTAAAGTTGCAGGATATAAAATTAACATACAAAAATCTGAATAATTTCTATACACTGACAATGAGTTTTCTGAGAAATAACGAAATTGATCCCATTTACAACAGTATCAAAAACAATAAAATACTTAGGAACAAATTTAACCAAGGGAGTGAAAGATATCTACTCGGAAAACTACAAGATATTGAGGGAAAAAAAAATCAAAGAAGACACAAATAAATGGAAAGATATCCTGTGTTCATGAATTGGAAGAACTAATATTGTTAAAATGTCAATACTACCAAAAGTCATCTATAGACTCAATGCAATCCCTATCAAGATGCCAATAGCATTTTTTACAGAAGTAGAAAAAACACTCCCCAAAATAAACAGGCTTTCTTCCAAAAGCTAATTTATAACTTAGTGTTCAGGAATTCATAAACATTCCGTTCTCCTGTACAGTTTCACACACACCCATATAAAATATTCTTACAGAAACAAGTTCTTACTATATTCTGTTTATATTCTTAAGTTGACCAATAGAAACCTATTTTCACTACAAAAGGTTTGAAATCCTTTAGTTTTACAAAGAAAAATGACAGAAAATGAAATGTTTGGACTCGTCTTTTCCAGTTTGGGTCTGAAGCTCCAGCAAGGGAACCTTTTTCATGTTAAATCATTAAAAGACCGAAGGAGGCAAAGCTGAAGAGGAACATGGTAGGTTCTCCTGCTTACCTGTGCAGACACCTCTCACCTCTCTCCTGATGGGTGTCCAGGGATCCAGGCCCCCTGGTGCTTCCCCTCGCTCCAGCTGGAATATCAGATCTGGTTTGGGGAACGGAAATGCTGCTGAAGGAGAAAGAAAAGGAACAGGAAGCTGAGGAGAGTCTCCTCTGACCCCTCTCAGCCCACCCTCTGCTTTGCCAGGTGGAAAAAGAAGTGATGTCCTAGGAGATGAAGTGAGGCCAGTATGGAGAGATTCTGGGGTGTAAGGAGGGCTCAAACTGTTTTGCTCAGGAGGAAGTTTATTCTGGCTCTGAGAACAAAGAAAGTTCCCACTGTCATTGGAAGTGTGTATGGGGGAGCCCCAGGAGACTCTCACACAGAGGAGATGGGGCCAGAGTCTCCTCCAGGGAACTGAAAGAGTGAAGGAACAAACATGGAACCTTCTCAGTGCTCTGTGCCCAGAGCAAAGCCCCTCCCAGGAGAGTTCCCACAGGGAAAGGGGGGAAGTCTTTTTTTGGCCACACCTTGCAGCCTGTGGGAATCTTAGTTTCCTGACCAGGGGCTGAACCCGTGCCCTCAGCAGTAAAAGCGTGGAGTCCTAACCACTGGACCGCCAGGGAATTCCCGAGAAGTCTCGTTTAAAACCAAAGTGGCGACTTCCCTGGTGGTCCAGTAGCTAGGACTCCACGCTCCCAATGCAGGGGGCCCGGGTTCGGTCCCTGCTCAGGGAACTAGATCCCACATGCTGCAACTAAGAGTTCACATGTCACAACTAAAGATTTCACATGCAACTAAAGATCACGCATGCTGCAACTAAAGATCCTGCATGCCACAACTGAAGATCTCGCATGCCGCAACTAAGACCTGGCACAGACAAATAAATAATAATTAAAAAAAAAAAAAAAAACCAAAGTAAACCCAGATCTTTCTCTAGCAGCTACTCCTACAACTGGGGATTGGGGAGCTCAGCTCATGGAGCATCAATCCTGGTAGTATTAGAGATCCCAGATCCATTAAGGAGGAAACCAGGAGCCCACAATGGCAAAAGCTGAGTTTTAGGAAGGAAGGAGGACTCACCCAAGGAAGATACGTTTGCATAATTCTCCAGCATCACCTCCCTATACAGGGTCCTCTGCACAGAGTCCAGGCTGGCCCATTGGTTCTGGGTGAAGTACACGGCCACGTCCTCAAAGCTCACTGATTCCTGAAACAACAGGTTCCTGCTCAAGCCCTGGATGGGACAGAGGGAGTGGCCTGAACTCCAGGGAAGGGAGGAATCTCCTGGAGTCCCTGGCTCTGAGCCCTAGGGAGGGTGTGTACTGGAAAGAAGAGCCACACAGCACCCCAGTCAGGCACAGCCCTCAGCCAGCATCCCCATTTTCAATGTGCTTGCCTCTGGGGTCCCACTACTGTCATCCCAAGCACACAGTGCAGCACCTACTGTTGTCTGCCTGGTGATCACAGCAACCCTGCGTCTGGTTCCATGGGCTGGGTCCATCTTTCTGGCATGTTTTCTAAAATGACCACAGCAGGTATCTTTTGCCCAGGCTCCACCCATTCTGAAGCCCCCATCAGGGCCTCCCACTCAGTTCCTCTCTGGACGGCCCCCTCCATATCTTTTAGTATAGACAGAGGGGCGATTCCTCCTCTTCCCAACATCTTGCCTTATTAGGAAGCTGTTTGTCCTATGAAGGCAATGTCACCTTCTCCTTTCCTAACACATCTGACTCCAGGGACAGAAAGGCAGTCTCCATTCTTCAACATGGACCTGTCCCTGATCACCTAAGCTCTGTCCGACCTGCCAACACTGTCCTCTTCACCAGGTGTGTCTCTTCCTGCCTCTCACTGGGGCCGTTTCCACCTTCCCAAGGGAGAAGGAAAGTCATAGCTTGTTTAAGCCATTGTGCCTTGTCCCGTGTCAGTTACTTTCACATCAATTAGCTCAATCCTTAGAACACATCTGTGAAGTCAGAATTATTATTCCCATTTCTAGATGATGGGGATCAGTGATAGTAAGCACTTTCAAATAGACAAAAGTGAGACCTCTTTATCTGAGTATTTATTACAAGGCTGAATAAGGAAGCAAAAATTTCAAAAGGAACTGACCACTTACATAAATTAGTCCTACTATAATATCTCTCCCTGAATCACACTGTCCCCTATCCCAGTCTGTCATGACAACAACCGTCTCTTTGTTCTTAGTCCCTTATGGGTGGAAGAAATAACCAAAGAAGTATCGGAGCCGTCCGATACTTTACACGCCATCATTGTAAAGATTGGTTCAGACAAGAACCATCGCTGGATGCTAAATCTAGGCGGAAATTTTGATGAGAAGCAGGATATGTGTATGCTCTTAAATGTTTCCCAACGGATTTATCAGTTGCAAGGGGAAAATAATAACTGTACAGTGAAGAAATCAGATAACACCTTGACCAGGAAATCTCAACATGGCTAGTGTGACTGATGAACTGGATTTCTCATTTTAATTTAAATAGGCACCTGTAGCTAGTGGCTCCCTTACTGAACAGTGGAGAGAACAGACACTTTGCTGATCCTGAATGTAATATTCTGTCTTTACTTCCTTGAGAGTCAACAGCTGAGACCATGGTCCTGACCTTCTTCCTTCACATTATGGCTTCCACCCTCCTCTCCTCTCTAATTATCGATGCATCCTTCGTTCTTTGTTCTCTGCAACATTCAGCTTCTCAACATCCGGCTCCATCTCTCATCACTCTGCTTTGGTCCTTTGCTAGTACTTCCTCCTTCTCCATTATTAATCAACAGCGTTGCAGATTCCTCTCTGCGGGAAGCAGATAACAGAGCAGCACAGCATAACGGCTAACAGCACAGACTTTAGAGCTGTGCTTCTCAATGGGGGGCAGGGTGGGGGTGATACTGTGCTCAACAGGGAATATGTGGCAATGTCTGGAGATGGTTTTAGTTGTCACAATTGTCGGGTGGTGGTGATGCTACTGGCACCTAGTGGGTAGAGGCCAGGGACGGATGTTACTGTGGGGGACACAGGAGGGTCCCCCACAGCAAAGGGTTACCTGGACCAAAATGTCAACAGTGCTGAGGTTGACAAACCCTGCTCTAGAGCCAGACTCCCTAGGTTCAAATCCCATCCCTACAGCCATTAACTGTATGAACTTGGATGAGACACTTAACTTTTTGTGCCTCAGTTTCTTCATTTGGAAAACTGGGATAATAGCAGTACCTAGCTTATGGGGCTCTTGTAAGGATGGAATGAATTAATATGTGTAAAGCAAACATCACCTGGCACATGATGTTATATAAATCTCAGCACTTATTACAACCACAGATGAGATTAGGGGAACTTCCTAAAAGATTCCAAATAACAAATGTTTCTCATAGAGACTGGAGCAAAGGCTGACAGTTATATCTATCTATATATCTATCTATCTATCTCACCTCTGAGAGGTCCTAAAAGAGAGCAACTCAGCTGAGAGGTTTGAGTTTTTAGCATCTCTTCTAGCTGGAATGCACATGACAGCTGGAAATCAAGCGGCCACCTTGGATCATGAAGTAACCTTTGGCATGAGAGCCAGTGCTAGGACAGTGGAGCAGAAAGACGGAAAGAACATGGAGGACTTCCCTGGTGGCACAGTGGTTAAGAATCTGCCTGCCAATGCAGGGGACACGGGTTCGAGCCCTGGTCTGGGAAGATCCTACCTGCTGCCGAGCAACTAAGCCCGTGACCCACAACTACTGAGCCTGCACTCTAGAGCCTGCGAGCCAGAACTACTGAGCCTACATGCCACAACTACTGAAGCCTGCGTGCCTAGAGCCCGTGCTCTGCAACAAGAGAAGCCACCGCAATGAGAAGCCCGCACACCACAACGAAGAATAGTCCCCACTCGCTGCAACTAGAGAAAGCCCGCACGCAGCAAGGAGGAACCAGCACAACCGAAAATAAACAATTAATTTTAAAAACGAAAGTAATTTATTAAAAAAATAAAGGACCTGGATGTGTGATGACAGTGGAGCTGCCACACTAGCCCTAGGCTGCCTCTCCCAGACTTCTTTGCTGTGAGAGAGAAGCTTCTATCTTGTTTAAGCGACTATCGCTTGGGGTTCTCTTAGTGGAACATAATCCCCCATGACTACTATAGTCCAGACAAAGCACTTGGAGAGAACAGACTGTCCCCAAAGATGTTTAAACATTTCCTGACACAGAACTAATGTTGGCTTAAGTGCTGAAACAGAAGTGGATGGTCCAGTGTCCAGAAAAATGAACCAAGTACACATTGCTCTTAAATTTCTGGGATGGACCTTTCTCATTATATGATACATCCATTACATGATATACCCAGCTTTCTCATTACATGATGTAGGACTCTGGAGAAAAATTTACTGAAATTATCCTGTACCACTAAGAAAACTCTGGAGGGAAAACTTCCTCCAATGCTGCATGAATTTGTGCCAACAATGGATACAGCCTCTTACGCAGGTTAAGCTGCAGTCTTTGCAATGGGCTAGAGGCACTGGCTTCAGCTCCAAACTCAGCATTCCTCCAAGAATTCACCTCCTTCATCGATCCACACCCTCCAATGCTCCCTGTTTGGGCTTCATTGTACCCTGACTCCGTGGTCTGCAGAGTAAACTCCTCTTATGGGCGTGCCTGTTTAATCTTAGGAGGCAGCCTTCCTCTGTGTATTGTCACGCAGACTGGCACTCCCCAAATTTTAACTTGCCCATTAATTCCCCAGTTTGTACAAATGTATCTTCTGATTCAGGAGATCTGAGGTTCTGCCTTTCTAATGAGCCCCCCAGTGAGACCAAAGCTGCTCATCTGTGCACCGTACTTGCAGTTTGCATGGACATAGATTCTCAGTTTCTAGGAGAATTTCTTGGCCGGTGCTCCCCTCTTTCCCAACCTGATCCTCCCAAGTTTATCCTACTCTCCCTCATCAACTCCCGTAACACACTCCTTTGCCATACTCTTTGATGGATGCAAAGCTAAGCACAGGACTGTCCAAGGCAGGCTATGGGTCCTGCAAAGCCCTTTCATATCTGTTTTGAATATGGAAAGCTGGAAGAAAGCTCAGCTCACCTGGGACCATTTCTGGAGCATGGCTGATGACCCCTGGCTTCGTGCGGTGCCCTCTCTGTTTGGAAAAGCAAGAACCTGCAGAGCTAAGAGGGGAAAGAACCACAATGAGACTGAACCTGTGTTGTTTCCCACACTTGCCACCTCTTCCTCCCTCAGTCTCCTCGCCACTATCCTTGGAAACATACTCTTAGGACACTGTGGATGGCCTCACTGCACCCTTGCTGGGGATTCATTGTGTGCTGCAACTGCTCCTTTGTACACTCTACAAATTTGCCTGGTGAGGATGTAAATTCCTAGAAAGAATCTCTGAAGCAAGAGTCAAGGACTGCAGTGTATTCATGGTTTTTAAGAAAATCCCTGACCCACTGTGAATGCATTATTAAGTAGTCTGCACTGAATGCTTCTACTGATCATGAATGGCAGACTCTAAACAAGCTCCTGGAGAGAAAGTAGGGTAAAAGGGGTCCGTGGACCTCTGCACCGGCTGCGGAAAAAAATGCAAGGGGTGTTCTGACCCCGGGAGGAAAAGCTAAGACGTTCAACGTCCCAGTGGGCGATGCGGACCGGAGACCACATCCACATCTGGACACTCCACCCTGGGAAGCAGGCGACCCCAAACGTCACCTGACCCCACCTTGAGTACCCCGAATCAGAGGAGATCCGGCCGGCTCTTCGAGGCAGGAAGGTCTATCGCGCCTCTCCAGCAGAAGGCTGGGATCAGGCTCGTGGCGCCCCGAGGGCCCCTCCGCAGCGAGTGCCAGGCCCTGACGCCCGAGCTCCGGATGGGGAGGGCTGGGCCACTAGGGAGCAGGGTCACGTAATCCCCAGACGCTCGCTGAGCGCTGGCAGCCCAGCCGAACAGAGCCAAGGCGGAAGCGCTCCCGGCCGGCGCCCTGGGCGCCTCTCTAGGAAGCCGGGAGGCTGGCCCTTCTCCATGGTTCCCCCAAGCCAGACCTCAGCCGCTGCTCCCGCAGCGGCTCTTCCCTATGGCTGCTCACCCCAAGTTGACGATCACTTCCTCAAGGACAGTTACCACTTGTGATGACATTATATTTCTTGTGATGCTTCGAGTTCTGGCGCTAAGATTTGCTAGCAGCAACTTAACCTAATGAATGTAAAGCCCCATTCTCCCACTTTAGTGGCTGATGGCCTGGACTGTGACCTAAAGTCATGAAGTCAGGGGTCTGACTATCCAGGTTCAAATCCTGTCTCCACCATTTATTCACTGTATGGCCTTGTGCGAATTACTAACCTTTTCCTCAGTTTTTCAGTTGAGAATGGTAATAGTTTCAAACTCATAAATTCAATGGATTAACTGAGTCAATTCATGCAAAGCATAACAACTTCTGGTTCTAAACTATCACACAGATACAGGCTGTAATACTGTGATTTAAGAAATACATATTTGGGGAATTCCCTGGTGGTCCAGTGGTTACGACTCCTCGCTTCCACTGCAGGGGCGCAGGTTCATCCCTCATTGGGGAACTAAGATACCACATGCCACGCGGCCAAAAAATTTAAAAATTAAACAAATTAAATTAAAAAAAAGAAATGTTTGGTCTTCACTTCTGACACAAGAAGTTTCTAAAATCCTTGGAGTCTCCGGAGTAGTGAGACTGCCTTTGTGTTTCCTGGTTAAGTCAGCAGCTGGGGGCTCCTAACTTCGGGGGTGACAGTTGGGGGGTCCTCGTCACCAGAGGAATCCACCAGGGGATTGGGACCACGTGGCTTGAATGCTAACCCCTACCGCCTGGAGCAGAGAGGGGCTGGGGATCTAGCTAATCACCAATGGCCAATATTTTAACAAACATGCCTACCTAATGAACCTCCATAAAAACTCTCAAGGGATGGGGGGCTCAGAGAGCTTCCAGGATGAATACATGAAGGTGCTGGCAGGGTGGTAAGCTAGTGAGGGCAGGAAAGCTGTATGCCCCTTCCCCCCACACCTTGACCCATGCACTTCCACTTGGCTGTTCCCTAGTTTTATCTTTTGTGACAAACTGGTAACGTATTTCCCAGTTCTGCAATGAGCCTTAGCTCTAATAAACTGTTAAAACCTAAGGAAGGAGTCATGGGAACTCCAATTTTCAGCTGCACAGTGAGAAGTACAGGAGGCCTGGGACTTGCAATTGACGTCTGAAGTCGGGGCAGACCCCTTAACCTGAGGCTCACCTGGGTAGTTATGGGTCAGAATTTAACTGAAGTGTGGAGAATTACAGAAATGGTGTGGGGGAAAAAGCAAAACAAAAAAACCCATACATTCGCTATCAGATGTGCTGTAAAAACTCATAAGCACACAATAAAAATACTTTGACAAGCAAGCATTCAAAAGTTTATTACTCATGAATGCTACCTGGAATACTAGAGAATGCAGTTCATGAAACTTAAAAAAAAAAAAAAAATCCAAGAAAAGGTGGGACAGAAGCACTAGTGGTAAACCAAGAGACTAGTAGAAGACATCACTTATTTACATTAACATCAAGACTACCAAATGGCATCACCATTGCCACTTTATTTTGGACTCTTGTCAAGGTAAGGAATACGGCCAAGCTTGACACCATCTGACCTTCCCACTCTTGTTGCCTGGTTTCATTCAGTTCAACAGCACACGATCTGAATCTCAGGTATCACTCCATTTAAAAACACCCTATGGCTTCTTACACCCCACCTGCCCAACACAGACCCAACAACTGGCTTCCGGGTCCAGTGTCCTCTGGCCAGTCCTCTATATTCCTGAGGTTCATACCACCCTTCCCCTTACACCATCTTTCTTTTGGGTGGAAGCTGAAGATTCAACTTTAGACAACCCCCTCAGACAAGGACAGGTAACCCAAAATTGCCTGTATTTCCTCTATCACAGAAACTATTACACTGTTTCACCTGCCTATTAATACCACCAAGCAAAAAGGAGCTGTCCTCCTTGTCCCAGTGAGGCTCAGAAGCCAGCTTTTGATTAGAAATGATTGGGAACCAGAATCTTTAAGGAACCAATGTATAATGTATTTGTTTTCTTAGTTTATTTTTATAAGAAAATTTACTAAACTTGAGCATCAAAAGCAGCTGGGATTTTACTTATTTACGGGAAATATATTTGTACAAGGGAAAAAAAATTAACCCAGTGGTCTAATTATCACGATTTCCCATGAGAACATTACTTATGACTTTGTGTGATGACTTTGAGTCTGGGCAGAGTGGGACTAAGGAACTGATTCTCCAATGACAACATTAACAACCCTACCATCAATCTGACTCATAACCCCGGCCCCAGTAACAGACTTTAATCCATACATTAAACAGATTTGCCAGCATGTCAAAAAGAACCTTTATTCTGTTTATAACAGCCTCTTATGCTTTCTTGCCACATGCCTTTGGAGCAGGTGCTTTCTGGGCTGGAGCTTTCTGACACTTCTGAGCCTTTGGAGGAGGTGCTGCCTTCTGGCCTGCAGCTTTCTGGGCAGTAACCTTCTGGGCTGGAGCCTTCTTACCCGTAGCAGTCATCTTTTTTGCTGGAACCTTTGCAGCAGCTGCTGTAGCTGCCCCCTTAGCAGCAAGTGCTTTCTTGGGAGAAGCCTTCAGGAGAGCTGCCTTTTGAAGTTTCTTAACTTCAAGCTTGATTAGTCTGTTCCTCTGAAAAATTTCAATAGAAATGTTTATCATATATGCATACAAAACACATATCCATCTTATATGTGTGGAATATGTATGTATAGAAGACAACCCTTATGATGTCTAAGACTCCTATAAGTCAACTTTGGTCTGTAAGCTTAGGCAAGCAGAATTAACCAGACAAACTAGTTTAGGGTTAGAATACAACAATCTTGAATTAATTAAAAACTTACCATTTTCCTTGCCTTCATGACTTTATAACGATCAAAATCTGTCATCTTGGCTTT
This sequence comes from Globicephala melas, assembly GCF_963455315.2. Lineage (NCBI taxonomy): Eukaryota > Metazoa > Chordata > Mammalia > Artiodactyla > Delphinidae > Globicephala > Globicephala melas. The sequence goes on along the minus strand of NC_083324.2, from coordinate 43,837,270 downwards.
CTGTTAAAAAAAAAAAAAAAAATCTCTGTCATACCACCTTCTAATCTTCCCCAGAGAAGGTCCAAATTCAAATGACTCTAAATCATTACCTTTTCTCTGGCTTCAATCTTCTTGGCCCACCTTGTGGCTGCCCACTTTGCATTGATATCTGCCTTCTCCCAGGCTTTTCGGACATACTTCTGGCGGGCACTAGAAAGAGCCAATACCATAGATTAAGAAATCATCTTTGGGACATTCCTGGTGGCCCAGTGGCTAAGACTCCGTGCTCCCAATGCAGGGGGCCCAGGTTCGATTCCTGCTCAGGGAACTAGGTCCCACACGCATGCTGCAGCTAACACCTAGTATGGCCAAAAAATAAAATAAATAAACAGATATCATCTTTGAAACCACACAGATCCAAGGACAGCTTTTCATCCTCTGAAAAAGCACAATTTATACCCCTCAAATTAAAAAGCATAAGGAAAATGCCAAAAGAACCCTTCTCATTTTTTCTACTTCCAGTTCTAGTTGTCTCCATAGAAAACACACCACCTGGCACAATGTATCAATATCTTTTACTTGTTGGAACGGTGTTCACTAAGCCAGGATATCTTATAATCTCAAACAAAATTTTAATAAAAATATGCAAACCATTCCACTTTCTGGGTTTAAAAATCACCTGATCATGTATACAATATCACTCAACTAGTGGATGTGTAGAAAGCATTTTCCTTTTCATAAAGAATGATGTAAAGTAAATCGTTATGCCTTATGCTTTTATTTTGTACAATAACGCTTATAAAGATTTGTGTTCAAACACCATAAAATGGGATTATAATCATTTTGAAATTCCTTTCAAATATCAAAACCCAGTATGCTTAGAAAATAAACTAGCAATATGTCACAGCACATGTTCCATTGCAAACAACTGTCACTGCACAGCAACACACCATAGTGTTTAACTTCTATAACCAAAATCATGTCAAGAATCACAGAATGCCTTAATCCCTTACAAACAACTGGGAATAGAACCTCTTTGTGGCTGTCATAAGGAGATGATGTATATTAAATACTTAATAGCCGACACATACAAAAAGCTCAACTAATGATAGAGTTGCAAGAGACAATCGCTAGTTTTGTTCTGAAGCTAAAATGGACTAACATATGTTGGGGGAACCACATATACAGGGAGGCTTTTGTTGTGTAAAACCTGAAAGAAAGGGGAACAAGAGAAAAAGGGTGGGAAATCTGGATAGAGAGAAAGCCAGAGAACTACCAGACCACAGGGAATTTTAGAAGTAAATAATGCCTGTCCACTTCTACGATGTAAATCCCTCTTCTAAACTGCTCTCACTTTCACACTGCTTACTATGTTCTCAAGAGAAAAACAACAAAATAGCAAAAACATTTCTAAATTAAACTAAGCATGCTTTTGCTAGCATTAACAAAACTAGGGGAGGGGTGACGGTTGGTGGATAGTTACCTGTGTGGGAACTTAAGGATGAAGTCAGTGAGCTGCATGCATTTGAAAGGCATAGCCTGCCTCCTTACTTGAGTGCAAGGTCCATCCACCAAAGCCTAGAAGACGTAAAATCAAGGATCTCAGTGTAAAAAGGTAACAGCATTCAAAATGCAAATATTCTATATATTATTCCTTTCAGAATCATCAAATCTTTATATTTAAATGCTTTTCTTTAAAGGTTAAAAAGACTTAGCAACACCAGCACAGCATAAAACCCAACTACATATAATTTAAAATCTTTAATCCTTGCATTCCCAACAAATAACTTTATGATTATTCACAGCCTTTGGTCAATCCCTCAGTTGTGGTGCTCTAATAGTGACAATAGCAAATAATGGCTTTCTGTGTGCCTGGCTTTGTTCTAAACTTGCTTTAAACATAATAACTGATTTAAACCTCACCTATGTTTTAGCCCAGAATTAGTTAAAAACTCTGCCTAGCTGAAGGAGCATAAGTATTACTCAAACCCAGCAGTACCCACCAATTCAAGTCTGTACTCCTAACCCCTATCTGCGTTGGGTTTCCTAAAATAAAGCTACCACCCATAGTACTCCTATCCTAAGACGGCTGTTGGGACAATTACCATTATCATCTACACTGCATACCATCCACTGCCATGTGAAGCTGTGACACTCTTCCTTTGCACTTACCCTGTTCTGATCAATAACATCTACAATCGCGACCAGCCTCCCGGCATGAGGCCCAAAGGAGACGTAAGCCACCCGGCCAACCTCCACGAAGCGCCTGAACACCTAAAATTGAGAGGTGGGGGAGAGAAAATGATTAAACATACTCCCTAGTTTGTAAGGCTTTGCAGCTTAAAGGCAGGGTGGCTAACAACAGGGAAAAAGAATGTTGAGGGTAACACGCCCAGGTGCCATGGAACTTAGACGAAATCCGCAAAGGCGGCGGCAAAACCCAAGTTCTCGCTGGCCTACGGGGCCTGCACGGCCGGATCACCAGCCCCATCCCGGCCTGGCCCCAGCGGCCGGGCCAAGCGACTGGGCACACCAGCGGTCCGACGCAGGCGGCCGAAGCGCGCACGCGTGGCCCAGGCAGCGCCAGGCCTACCGGGCCCCACACGCGCTCGTCGGGCGCGCATCCGGAAAGCTGCCAACTCCATGTCCTGCCCAACCGAGGACCCTCACCGCGCGCTACCTAAGACCCACTGGGCGCCATTCCGCGCCTCCACTCCCCAACCCAAGTAGAGATGGAACAGCATGGCAGGCCGACCCAGAGCCCACGACCGGGACACTCACCATATTGGCGGCGTTAGGCGGAAAGGAAGAAAGCCCACCCTACTGTGCGCATGTGTAGAAGGCCGCCCCGCCCCTGCGATGCACGAGACGCCGACGTGGGCACTGATTGGTTGGGACGTTCGCCCGTACGCGCACGCATGCTCACTGGGAAAACAAGCTGGAGCTCGCCGGAGCGTGCGGAGGCCGCGCTCCTTTTCCCGGACTGGAATTGCTGGATTGGCTTAGTTGATACCGCGGGTAATTGTCCCCAAGTGGTAATATTTTACCATTGCTTTATCTTTTAATCTTTTTTTTTTTGAACCATTTGAGAGGAAATTGCAGACATGATGTTCCTTTATCTCTACACACTTAAATGTGATATTTCCTAAAAACAAGGACATTATTCTACATAATCAGTTCAGTGGTCGAACTCATTACATTAATAATAACATAGCGTTTGGAGGTTTTTTTGGCTACGGCACAGCTTGCGGGATCTTATTCCACGACCAGTGATCGAACCCGGCCCGGCAGTGAAATCCCAGAATCCTCATCAGCCAGGGAATTCCTACATAGTCTATTATTTAATCTGTACTCCTTTTTCAAGTATTATCAGTTGTTCCATTTATGTCATTTCCAGCAAATGAAAAAAAAATCTTCCTGGTCTATGATCTCATGAAGCGTTACAATTTGTATTTGGTTATCACGTCTAGTCTTAAAATCTGTAGTAAATCTTTCCTTGTCTTTCATAGTACTGACATTTAAAATTACAGGCTAGTTGTTTTGTAGATGGTCTCTCAATGTGGATTTGTTGTAGTTTTCATCATGATTAGATTCAGATTATACATTTTTTGGTAGAAATGCCGTGCCCTTGATGCATCACATCAGAACACCCGCAGGATATATCTTTGTCCCAATATGGCAATGTTAGCTTTCATCCTTAAGGTGTTGATCATTGTGCTGACAATTCCCAAATGTATTTCAGTCCTTTCCTCTAAGCTCTCTGCCAGTGTATATTCCCAGGACTGTTCTAGCAGCTTTCTAAGTGACCTGCCTTCTCCATTGGTCCCTTTACTCTGTTCTCTGCTCACCAGTTAGACGGATCTTTTTAAAAAGTAAATTGGATCACATCACTTTCTTTGTGTGTGTGTGTGTGTGTGTGTGTTTGTTTTAACATCTTTATTGGGGTATAATTGCTTTACAATGGTGTGTTAGTTTCTGCTTTATAACAAAGTGAATCAGTTATACATATACATATGTTTCATATCTCTTTCCTCTTACATCACTTTCTTTTTAAAGTACTTCAGGGAATTCCCTGGTGGTCCAGTGGTTAGGGCTCCACACTTCCACTGCAGGGGGCACAGGTTTGATCCCTGGTGGGGGAACTAAGATCCTGCAAGCCGCGCTGCGCAGCCAAATGAAAAGACAACCCACAGAACAGGAGAAAATATTTGCACATCAAATATCTGATAAGGGACTTGTGTCCAGAATATGTATAAATAAATAAATAAGTAAATACATAAAATATTTTAGTGGCTTTCTACAGTATTTAGAATAAAATCTAAACTCCTTACCCTGGCCTACAAGGCCCTGCATCATGTGTTCCTATATCCCAACACATCTTATGCCATCCCTCCTTCACCATTGTGCTTCTTCAGCCACACTGATCTTGACCAGGCCACCAAGAACTGTCTTGTGCTGTGACTTTTGTACATGGTGTCTCCCCTGCCAGGAATGCCCTTCCCTCTTCATACTCATTGAATAGCAGTAGCAACTTTCATCTTGTATTTTTTTCTAGATACCGCTTCTGAGACTTAACCTGACTACCTCATAAAAAAATTGCAGTTGTTCTACTTCTCCCTTTTCTAGCTCAGCTTTTTGTTTTCCTTAGAGCTATCATCATAATGGCAATTGTTCGACTGATTTTTCCATTCATTTAGGTTGTAGTTTTGTGCCAATTGACATAAGTTCCATAAAAGCAGAACCTTGAAATCTTTTCTTGGTACAGTACCTGAATAGGGAGGGACTCAGTAATTGGGTAGTCTTTAGGCCTTGGTATCCTGCTTTATAATTTATAAAGCAGAAGGCGTGAATAAAAATATTCATAGCAGCACTTCCTTGGTAACAGCCCCAAACTAGAAACTACCCAAAGGCCATAAACAAGAGAATGGATAAATTGTGGAAGTTTGCAGTGATGGAGTCAACAGCAACTACATGGGAACAGCATGGATGAATTTATACCCAACACTGGGAAAAATAAACCAGACAGAGTATATACTCTGTGATTTCATTTATAGAAAATTCAAAACAGGCAAACTAATCTATGATATTAGAAGCAGTCACTTTTACCCCTGGTGCAGTCAGCAATGGCTGGAGGGGGAAGGGGGGTTTCTGAGCTGCTGGAGAGTTTCTTTGTCTGGGTGTTAGTTACACAGAGTGTGTTCAGCTTGTGAACTTTCAAATCTCTACCTTTATGATTTGCACATTTCTTTCCCCCAAATGTGTTTCCTGGCTGTACAACCAGAGAATCTTGATTTGCAGGTCTGCGGAGGGTCAAGAATCTGCATGTAATAAACAAGCTCCCCAAGTGGTTCATTGAACACACTTTGGGAAAGACTGGGATTCTCCAGTTACAGAATTATTTTTCTAGAGTTCACTAAATGGTTATGTCACACTGGTTTAAAGTCCTCCAAAAGTCCATTTTTATCACCTAATCTACAGGATAAAGTCCAAACTCCTTAGCCATTCAAGGCCTTGCATAATCTCACCCCAACCCCCCTTCCTAGCTTCTTCTCTTTGGCCGTTCTGCGCCCCTCACCCCTAATCCCGCTATAGCTACGTTTCATGGCTTTTCATGCAGTCAACCCCCCTCTTCCTAGAATGTGGTCCCCATCTTTCTCCCTGAAAAATGACAGTGCATCCTTAAAGAAACATCTTTTTTTTTGAAAGGAATCCAGGATTTTCTTTTCTTTTTTTTTGGTACGCGGGCCTCTCACTGTTGTGGCCTCTCCCGTTGCGGAGTACAGGCTCCGGACGCGCAGGCCCAGCGGCCATGGCTCATGGGCCTAGTCGCTCCGTGGCATGTGGGATCTTCCCGGAGCGGGGCACGAACCCGTGTCCCCTGCATCGGCAGGCGGACTCTCAACCACTGCACCACCGGGGAAGCCCTTCTTTTCTTTTAAAATTTATTTTATTTTTTAATTTTATTTTTGGCTGCATTAGGTCTTTGTTGCTGTGCACAGGCTATCTCCAGTTGTGGTGAGCGGGGATACTCTTCGTTGCAGTGCACGGGCTTCTCATTGGGTGACTTCTCTTTGTTGCGGAGCACAGGCTCTAGGCGCGCAGGCTTCAGTAGTTGTGGCACGCGGGTTCAGTAGTTGTGGGGGGACTCATGTCCCCTGCACTGGCAGGCCGATTCTTAACCACTGCGCCACCCGGGAAGCCCATCCTTGAAGAAGCATCTTTTTTTTTTAAAAAAAAGGGCACACGGGTTCGAGCCCTGGTCCGGGAAGATCCCACATGCCGCGGAGCAACTAAGCCCGTGTGCTACAACTGAGCCTGCGCTCCAGAGGCCGTGAGCCACAACTACGGAAGCCCACGCCCCTAGAGCCCGTGCTCCACAATAAGAGAAGCCACCGCGATGAGAAGCCCGCGCACCGCACGAAGAGTAGCCCCCCGCTCGTCGCAACTAGAGAAAGCCCTCACACAGCAACAAAGACCCAACGTAGCCAAAAATAAAAATAAATAAATTTAAAAATATATATTTATTTATTTGGCTGCACCAGGTCTTAGTTGTGGCATGCGGGATCTTCGTGGCTGCATGCAGGATCTTTAGTTGCAGCATGCTAACTCTTAGTTGCAGCATGTGGGATCTAGATTCCTGACCAGGGATGGAACCCGGGCCCCCTGCATTGGGATTGCGGAGTTTTAGCCACTGGACCACCAGGGAAGTCCCTGAAGAAGCATCTTAAGACACCTTTCAAAGCAGCCCCAGACGGTTTTCAGAGTTCTTCAAAGCTTCATTATAATGGCAAGATAATTCTCCAAGCAAGCCTTCTCTACCTCGCTACATCGCCGGCGTCCAGTGATAAGCAAAAACATCTTAAGCATCTATATGGTTCAAACGCAAGAGAACCAGACGAAGCACACGCCCAGGTCTGGTTGGCCGGCTACGCCCCTTCCAGGACACCCAACCGGCTTGTCCAATCACCGGGAGGGAGGGCAAGTCGGGGACGACGCCAGGATCCAAGATGGCGTCCTGGCCCCACCCTTTATTTCGCGGGGCCTCTCCCTGCGGAGCCACGCCCCTGCCGTACGCCGTCCCTACGTGTCCAATCACTGAGAGGAAAGGCGGGTCAAGGTCCGTGCCTGCTACAAACATGGCGACCGCAGAACGCTCTGGAGCTCCAGTCTTTCGTCAGCTGTTGGCGTAAGCTGTGTTGGAAATTATGTTCCCCTGAAGCCGCGCGCCGCAGCGCCTGTCTGTGGCAAGAAGTGGATGTGAAGGGCAGGGCGGACGTCCTGCTTCGGGTTTCAGCGTTGAGGCTCCGAGCAGAGGGGTAGCGCTGATGTCGGCTCCAGGCCGGGCGATGTGGGGGAGGGCAGCAGCTCGCCCCCTTCCCCGCTGTTTCCAGAATCCCTGCGGGTGTCAGCGTGGCCAGAGCTGTCCACCTGTACACACTGGACCCCAGTATACCTGTCAGCTTCAGCTGAGTAGATGTATCTCGGGTTTTGTTTTTTTTTTTCCCTCAGTCATGAGGGATGGAGGCTTCAGTTTAGCAGACAAACTGTCTGGGGCCCAAAAGAGAAAAAAGTCTCAGCCTGTTCAAGAAGTGAAGCAAAAGCTACGCAGAACCCTGACATCCTTGTTCCTGTAACCTTTCTGAGTTATGAACCAATCCCGGTTATGATGGAACTGGCATGGCCGTCATATGTATGCCTACCTGGCATGATATATTTAGGAATGAAAAATGCACGTTACTTCTGTGAAGTGAAGAAACTGCACAACCTAAAAGTTGAGAATTATTTTTTATTTGGTGGCTTTTCTGAGCACCTAAGCCAGGAAGACAGCCTCTCAGATCGCTTTGGGGGACTGCTCCAAAGAGGCAAGGGAGGAGCCAGGATATATACGAGTTTTCCAGCAAAAACCAGGTAGTGGAACATCAAAAGATTACTGTTAATAAAACCAAAAACAACTATACCCCAATTGGAAAAAAAAAAAAAAAGAACAGACATTCCAAGTTAGTGAATTTAGGGCTTTTCTGTGTATGGGAAGTTGCAAGAGTCTGGGCTCATTGAAATTATTCCTTTGATATGCACCTTAGCTATCTAGGACCAATATACTGTTCTTTTTTCCATCCTGAATCCCCTCAGAGTGCACAGTTGGGATGGCTTTAGTGGTTGATGGGTTGATGGCCGCAATAGCCTTTGTTGACTGATATGTCAAGCAACATTTTTCATTCACACATCTATTTTCAAAATTTTCATCTTAGGAGCCTGGAAGCTGAACATGACAGGGTCCAAGCCCAATCAACCTAAGACCGCTAAGAAGAGAGAGGGTTATAGGATTGTGGGGAGATGTGAAGTTTAGATGAAATTTAAATGAAACACTGTTTTGATAGACTCAAAGGAAAGCAGGACTTTCTAAAGTGGTCAACATCAGCCCTAGACAGCAAAATGAACCCATGGTCCTGTTTCTTTGAAAATGTTGTCCAGAAACCCCTTTTCTGAAGCTTTGCCCCTGGGTTGTAAATTGAAACTTTCATTCATACTGATAAAATGTAAAACATCAAAGTTTCTGAGAATCTTTGATTTTAGAGAACAAAGTTTCTCAATAAGTAAGAAATCAGTAGTTACTCAAAGAAGAGGGTTATTATGACCCTTCATAGATGTAGCATTCATTGGCAGAAATATTGTTTCCTGTTAACTTTACAGTTGTCTTTATTTATATCTGTTTTTCCTGCCCAGTGACTAGCCATGCAGGTTTTACTTTCTCAGTCAGAGCTAACTTTAAAAAAATATTTATTTATTTATTTATTTATTTTGGCTGTGCCGGATATTAGTTGCATCACGTGGACTTAGTTGCAGCATGTGGGATCTAGTTCCCCCACTAGGGGCTGAACCCAGGCCCCCTGCGTTGGGAGCTCAGAGTCTTACCCACTGGACCACCAGGGAAGTCCCCAGAGCTAACTTTTACTTAACAAATGTTGACGATATAGCAGGAAGGTACCCTGAGGGTTTCATCAATGGGGAAATTTTAGATCTTTTCTGTTGCAAAGCAGGAGGTAAACTCACCACAGGTGATGACATAAACTTGGATGAGCAAGATGTCCATCATGAGGAGGACATTGGCCTATTAAATCACAGGAACCTGAGTGAGATCAAATGAAGCTTACTTAGCAAGCCAGTGGTTGCTCACTTCCAACTTCAAGTTCCCAAAGAGGTTGATGGACCCTGAAATGGGTCAGGACTCTTGGGATACAGTGCCCAGTTTCTTTCAGTAGTGCAAGTTTGTCTAATACTCCAAATGCCTGGATGGGGTATTTTGTGGTTTGTCTTTTCTGTTTAATAACCAAGGAGTTAGTGTTGGTTTCTGTGCCAATACAAATTGGTCCAGTGTCAAGAAAAGATTTCAGGAAATATGGTGATAGAACAAGGGGATTAGCAGATGATGCTAACTATTATACATAGAATGGATAAGCAACAAGGTCCTATTGTATAGCACAGGGAACTATCACTTTGCTATACAGCAGAAGTTAACACAACACTGTAAATCAACTATACTTCAATAAAATAATTTAAAAAAATACTTGGGAAACATATCAGATCTAAGGAACATGGTGAGGCCACAGCAAAGTTGGTGGCTTTTGTTGCCTTTGAGTATTAGAAGCTGTTGACAAACAGTTGTCATGCTCTAAAATAGATCATTAAACTCATTTTCTGTGAAACACAGAATATTCTGTTGCATAGAAGGCTCACTAACACCAAGGTTACATATGCATTCTCACATTATATTACAGAACTGAAGCCAGTTTTGAAAGAGAAAATTAGCTACATGGTGCTCGAAATAGCTGAAGAAATGCAGAATGAACTAACAGGCTAACAGGCCTCCAAACCCAGAACAAGTTCCCGGAGCTGGTAAAAGCAGCCGAATTCTTGAGTGTGATCGTAGATGGGAACACTGGTATCTCTTCCAAAGAAAATCTCTCCCTCTTTGTGTGCCGTTTTCACCAGACTGAAGAAGGTAAGTGGAGTTTTATTTAATATCTGATTGATTTCGTAGAGGCTGTTGACATGACTGAGAATCTCCCGACAGAATGCTTCTTGCAGAGAATAGCAGTCTGCGGTTTACCAAAGGAATTACTGCAGGGTTTCTGTGATCAGAGGGTGATTCCATGAATGGCCAGCTGGAAGGATTTGTTCTTGGCTTCTAAGATGCAGGAGCTGGACTCAGCTATTATTTGGTCCTGTGCAGTGGAGCCAGTCACCAAACTTATAGACGCTGTGGGCAAAGTGATGGTACGCTAAAGGCATTCTCAGAGCACTTCACAGCTCAGCTGGGTTTGCTGCAGGCATTCCTGAGTGAAGGGGGTGAACACTGGGAGGAGGAAGAGGAGTGGGATGTCGTGATTTATAAGGAAAATATATATGTGGTCATCCAGATGGCCAGAACCCTTGGAATTTCCTAAATGTTCAGAGTGGTAAAGGTGTCTCTTGTTGTGTTAATGAGGTGACTTTTAGAAGTAGGATGGGGGTGGGTTGCCAGGAAAGAACCAACTCTGTGATTAGAGGGTTGGAACTTTCAGTCCCACCCCCTGATTTTCAGGAAGAGGGGAGAGGAGCCTGAGATTGACTCAGTTGCCATTGGCCAATGATTTAGTCAATTGTAGGTATGTAATGAAGCCTCTATGAAAACCCAGAAGGACAGCTTTTGGTCCCATTTTTGGAGAGCTTCCACGTGGAGAGCGACAGTGCTTCCTCATGCTCATATGAGGACCCCATGCTCTAAGAGGCCAGAAGTGCCTTTGTTGGGTACCTCGCCGTATGTCTTTTCATCTGGCTGTTAATTTGTATCCTTTAATATCCTTTTATAATAAATCAGTCATCTGGTGAGTACATGGGTTTTCCTGAGTTCTGTGAGTCGTTTTAGCAGGTCATTTGGACCCGAGGAGGATGTCCTGGGAACCTCTGATTTGTAGCCAGTTGGTCAGAAGCACAGGTAAGGACCTGGGCTTGCGACTGGCGTCTGAAGTGAAGGGTGGTCTTGTGAGACTGAGCCCTTTACCTGGGTAGCTAGTGTCAGAACTGAGTTGATTTCTCAGACACCTGCTGGTGTCTAAGAATTTCTTGTTGGTGTGGGGAAGCCTCCACACACACACATGTTGGAATTGATTCTGGGAACCCTTTTCAAGGAGGAACAGAGTAGTATCAGAGAAAATACCAGGTGGACAGCATCTCAGTGTCTGTGTCTTTTCAAGGCTAAGTGTACAGTCATCCTCAAAGTTTTGCAGGAAATAGGCACGCACAGGGTGCTGAAAGACCTTTTTTTTATTCCATCACCAAGTTTGACTTCCTAGTGATGATGGTGTGTTGAATAAACCCTTTCACACACCAACTCCTTGCCTCAGGACATGCAGCAGGCTGATACTGACCTCATTGACTTGTTTAATGAAGCCACCTTGTAATCCAGAGGTTCCTGAAAATGAAGGACAGTGAGACCCAGGCTTGATGTCCTTGTACAATGAAGTAAAGCATGGGAAGAGAAGAATTTCCTCCTACTCTGCCCATGTTTTGTGGCCAAAAATTTCCCCACAGTGTCTTCACAGCCACAGGCCTCCAGGAGAGCCCCAGAAAGGCCTTGTTCGTTCCCCTTCTGAACCATGTCATTTTTGAAGTGCAGGAACAGCAAAGTTCTTGCTGTGATTAATTTCTTAGTCCCTCATTCCAAGCAATCTGTGTTTGCTGGAGAATGGTGAGGCCGAGGTGTCACTGTATGAGGCTTTCAAGGGAGATATGCTCCCTACATGGCCAGGTGTAAAGCACAGCTGGAGAGGTAGATGGCTGGGTAGATGGATGTTCCCAGGCAAGAACAACCAAATAATAGCCTTGCTGCACTGTAACACTTGAACCTCATCTCCTACCCCAGCATTAATGCAGCCCTCTCCATTCTGGCCACTATTTTGGCCACTATACCTGTCTATGTCCTGCCTGGAGGGTGGAGAGTATCAGAATCTGAAAGAAGCACTCTGGAAGGAAGCAAGAGCTTGCCTGGGCTGCCCCTGACATGTATTCCTCAGGACAGCTGATATGCATGAGGTCTTGGATGACTTTGACCCATATTCACACTGACCGTGGTTGGAATGTTTTCTGAGTTGCTGAATATACGGGTACTTGGAACTTGCCCCAGGGCAAACGTGTCAGCTGAACATGTTTTTGGGATTTGCTGTCTGTTTTATAAGATTGTTTTAGGGAATTCCCTGATGGTCCAGTGGTTAGGACTGCATGCTTTCACTGCTGTGGCCGGGGTTCAATCCCTGGTCGGGGAACTAAGATCCCACAAGCTGCGCAGTGCGGTCAAAAAAAAAAAAGTTTTAAAAAGGCTTTCCAGTAAATGGAGTTTGTACTTGTACTAGGGGAAGTAGTTTTACCAAGGAAATGGCAATTCCTCGGTTCTTGTCCTCCCGAAGAAAAGAATGCAATCGAGAGATGTAGAGCAGTTTTTAAGCAGCACGAGTTTTATTAAGCAAAATGAAAGTATGTTCCCGGGAAAGGAGAGCAGGCTGTCTGGAAACCAGAAGCAGCCTCGCAATGGGAATAGGGTTGGGTTTTTTAGGGTGGTGGTCCCTCCCTGTGTCCTGTTATTTGACAAGTTGATTGACTGACAGCTTTAGCTTATATAACTTTTCTCCTGTGCGCAGGCGCTTACCCAAGTGAAACCCACGGGGTTGGGGGTGTGTGCAAAACTGCAATGTTAATTTATTACAAATATGGCATCATGAACCCCAGGTTACTTTGTGCTACTTTTTAGTTTTTGGTGCACCTGCGTCAGCCTGTGCTGCTCGTTTTATCTTGCTTGATCCTGATGAGGCTGGAAACTTAGTGGTCCTTGACCACAAAATGGAGGATCTCTGGGTGTGTTCTGATCACCAGTGTCCAGGTGGGGGGAGGGAACGATGACCCTGTCCAGGACGGGGTGGGGACCTGCTCATGTCTGACTAACTACTTAACAGTAGATTCTGCAAAACTTTAGTGCAGTTAGATTGAGAGAAAATAGCATAAGAGGCAGGCAGGGGTGTTCAATACATTTGAAATCCAATCACTGTGGTTCAGTAAAGAAAACAAGTTGTGTGCAGATCTCTTAAATGCAAGTGGCCTTTTAAATTTTCTTTACCTTCTGTTATTAGAACATGAAACTTTGCAGAGAAACCTTGGGTAGAAACTCAGGCACACTTGTTAAAAAGGCAACAGTATCTAGTATAGAATCATTAGTACAGTCAAGGAATCCTTTTTTTGGAACCTGAGACAGGGGAGAGGGAGGAAAAGTGAGACCTTTAGGGAGAAGGGAAGAGATAGAGAAAAAAGAAGGGCATGCCTGTGGCGTGGCAAGGAGTGGGCAGACACATTCAGTCGTTGCTTCTGGTTCTCTGGCAGAAACACAGGCTGTTGAGTCCTCTCTGGGTTCACCCCTGCCCCCTGGCAGTGTGATGTTGGGCTGAGTTACTTAAATCTCTTAATCTCCTTTCCTCTGTGAAATGGGGTTTAAAAGCTTTCTCTATTTCCCTAAACATTGTTGGTAGGGTGAATTTAGATAGGGGATGTGAAAAATAATTTGTAATGATAAGACTGTATATGTGTTTAACTACCCTGGTGCTGAAAGGTTTGTAATGAGACCATGTTTTTTGATTAATTTATTTAGCAAACGCTTATGAACACATAACGATCATAGCTCTTATTTGTTGGACATATTTTTTTGTGCCAAACCCTGTGCTAAGTAGGCCCTGTGGGCAATAAGACATGCCCTGCCCTCAAAAAACTCTATCCTGGGACGACTCTTTGCTCTAGCCTCTGATAGCTCAGTGCTGCAGCCTGGGATGAATTCACCTGACTGGACCCTGTATCCTAGCTTGGGACTGCCTTTCCCTCTGGAGAGTTGGATCTGGTTTACTCTTGCCTTTGTGCTCATTTGAGCCTGGGAATGAGGGCTTTTCCTCAGTGTGGGCTGGCAGAACTCTGGCAGAGACGGACAAGAGTGTCCTTTATGATGGCTGTGTTGAACCAACTGTAGAATGAATTTACCTCAGAAGGTCAGGCTTTCTGCTGGATGAAGGGGTGATAGAGATGTAGGGGGAATTTGTGGGAAGGAGTAGAGTGTTGGTTGGGATCCCAGAACAAGGTTGGTGCTCCTGCACCAGTGGACAGGGTCACTTCTGAAAAAGTAAAGGGACAAAGATACATGGGATGACCTTTAGCTCCAGTGAGAGTACTCATGATATCTTGGCTGGCTCAATACTTAAATACCTTGGAATTCTATGACCTACTGTGTCCTCTCATTGATTCCTTACAAGACAAAGTTCCCATGAGGTGGGGAAATGACTCTAACAGGAGACCCTATGTTATTGTCAAAAGACAGTTTTATCATGTTCCCAATACTTAATGTCTGTGAATTTGGGCAAGTCATTTGCCTTCTCTAAACCTCAGTTTCCCTTGTGGTAAAATAAAGGTGAAAAATGTCAACTTCCAAGGGCTGTTAGGACTAAAAGGAATAATCTATATCAGGAATCAGCAAACTTTCCTTGTAAAGGGCGTCATAGTGAATATGTTAGAATTTTTGGCCATAGAATCTCAGCCACAACTATTCATCTCATTCGTTTTAGTGCAAAAGCAGCCATAGATAACACAAAAATGAATGGGTGTGGCTCTGCTCCTATAAGCTATTTACCAAAACAGGCAGTGGCTGGAATTAACCCATGGGCCATGGTCTGCCAACCCCTGGTCTAGATGAGGTCCTTAACCTATCACAGAATCCATCTTCAATTAGTCTCTGTAATGTATTGAATAATTAAGAGCTCTAATTAAGAGCTTCTTAAAAAAATGTGTTCTAAGAGCTTTTTAAATAATTAATTAATTAATTAATTAATTTTTGGCTGTGTTGGGTCTTCGTTGCTGCGCTCAGGCTTTCTCTAGTTGCAGCAAGCCGGGGCTACTCTTCGTTGTGGTGTGCGGGCTTCTCATTGTGGTGGCTTCTTCTGTTGTGGAGCACGGGCTCTAGGTGCACGGGCTTCAGTAGTTGTGGCACATGGGCTCTAGAGCGCAGGCTCAGTAGTTGTGGCACATAGGCTTAGTTGCTCCGTGGCATGTGGGATCTTTCCAGACCAGGGCTCGAACCCATGTACCCTACATTGGTAGGCGGATTCTTAACCGCTGCACCACCAGGGAAGCCCTGAAGACTGGTTTTAGAATTCTTTTGTCTTTTCGCTCCTTTTCCCCATTCCTTTCTCTCCTCTCCTCTTTTTAAATTGAGGTATAGTTGATTTACAATGTTGTGCTAATTTCTGCTGTACAGCAAAGTGATTCAGTTATACATATATATATACACATTCTTTTTAAAATATATATATTTATTTATTTGTTTATTTTATTTTTGGCTGCGTTGGGTCTTCATTGATGCTCTCGGGCTTTCTCTAGTTGCGGCAAGCAGGGGCTATTCTTTGTTGCGGTGCACGGGCTTCTCATTGCGGTGGCTTCTCTTGTTGCAGAGCATGGGCTCTAGGTGCATGGGCTTCACTAGTTACAGCACACGGGCTCAGTAGTTGTGGCTCGCAGGCTCTAGAGCGCAGGCTCAATAGTTGTGGCGCATGGGCTTAGTTGCTCTGCGGCATGTGGGATCTTCCCAGACCAGGGCTTGAACCTGTGTCTCCTGCATTGGCAGGTGGATTCTTAACCACTGTGCCACCAGAGAAGTCCCTATATATACATTCATTTTTTTAATGTTCTTTTCCAGCATTGTTTATCATAGGATACTGAATATAATTTTCTGTGCTATACAGTAGGACTTTGTTGTTTATCTATTCCATATATAATAGCTTACATCTGCTAACCCCAACCTCCGACTCCATTTCCCCCCCAACTCCTCCGCCTTGGCGACCACAAGTCTGTTCTCTACATCCGTGAGTCTGTTTCTGTTTTGTAAATATGTTCCTTTGTGTCATATTTTAGATTCACATATAAGTGGTATCATATGGTATTTGTCTTTCTCTTTCTGACTTACTTCACTTAGTATGATACTCTCTAGTTGCATCCATGTTGTTGCAAATGGCATTATTTCATTCTTTTTAATGGCTGAGTAGTATTCCATCGTATATATGTACCACATCTTCTTTATGCATTCATCTGTCGATGGACATTTAGGTTATTTCCATGTCTTGGCTATTGTGAATAGTGCCGCTATGAACATAGGGGTGCATGTATCTTTTTTTTTTAATAGATCTTAATTGGAGTATAATTGCATCACAATACTGTGTTAGTTTCTGTTGCACAACAAAGCGAATCAGCCATATGCATACACATGTCCCCATATTCCCTCCCCCTTAAGCCTCCCTCCCATCCCCCCATCCCACCCTTCTAGGTCATCACAAAGCACCGAGCCAACCTCCCTGTGCTATGCTGCTGCTTCCCACTAGCCAAATACTTGGCATTCAGTAGTGTATATATGTCAATGCTACTCTCACTTCGCCCCACCTTCACCCTTCCATCCCATGTCCTCAAGTCCATTTTCTATGTCTACCTCTTTATTCCTGCCCTGCGATTAGGTTCATCAGTACCTTTTTTTTTAGATCCCATATATATGTGTTAGGATATGGTATTTGTTTTTCTCTCTCTGACTTACTTCACCCTGTGTGACAGACTCTGGGTTCATCCACTTCACTACAAATAACTCAATTTCGATTCTTTTTATGGCTGAGTAATATTCCATTTTATATATGTGCCACATCTTCTTTAGCCATTCATCTGTCTATGGACATTTAGGTTGCTGCCATGTCCTGGCTATTGTAAATAGTGCTGCAATGAACATTGTGGTACATGTCTCTTTTTGAATTATGGTTTTCTCAGGGTATATGCCTGGTAGTGGGATTGCTGGGTCATATGGTAGTTATATTTTTAGTTTTTTAAGGAACCTCCATACTGTTCTCCATAGTGGCTGTATCAATTTACATTCCCACCAACAGTGCAGGAGGGTTCCCTTTTCACCACACCCTTTCCAGCATTTATTGTTTCTAGATTTTTTGATGATGGCCATTCTGACTGGTGTGAAATGATATCTCATTGTAGTTTTGATTTGCATTTCTCTAATGATTAATGACGTTGAGCATTCTTTCATGTGTTTGTTGGCAGTGTGTATATCTTCTTAGGAGAAATATCTATTTAGGTCTTCTGCCCATTTTTGGATTGGGTTGTTTGTTTTTTTGTTATTGAGCTGCATGAGCTGCTTGTAAATTTTGGAAATTAATCCTTTGTCAGTTGCTTGATTTGCAAATATTTTCTCCCATTCTGAGGGTTGTCTTTTGGTCTTGTTTATGGTTTCCTTTGCTGTGCAAAAGCTTTGAAGTTTCATTAGGTTCCATTTGTTTATTTTTGTTTTTATTTTCATTTCTCTAGGAGGTGGGTCAAAAAGGATCTTGCTGTGATTTATGTCATAGAGTGTTCTGCCTATGTTTTACTCTAAGAGTTTGATAGTTTCTGGCCTTACATTTAGGTCTTTCCATTTTGAGCTTATTTTTGTGTATGGTATTAGGGAGTGATCTAATCTCATACTTTTACATGTACCTGTCCTGTTTGCCCAGCATCACTTATTGAAGAGGCTGTCCTTTCTCCACTGTACATTCCTGCCTCCTTTATTAAACATAAGGTGACCATATGTGCGTGGGTTTATCTCTGGGCTTTCTATCCTGTTCCATTGTTCTATCTTTCTGTTTTTGTGCCAGTACCATACTGTCTTGATTACTGTAGCTTTGTAGTATAGTCTGAAATCAGGGAGCCTGATTCCTCCAGCTTCGTTTTTCATTCTCAATATTGCTTTGGCTATTCGGGGTGTTTTGTGTCTCCATACAAATTGTGAAGTTTTTTGTTCTAGTTCTGTGAAAAATGCCAGGGGTAGTTTGATAGGGATTGCATTGAATCTGTAGATTGCTTTGGGTAGTAGAGTCATTTTCACAATGTTGATTCTTCCAATCCAAGAACATGGTATATCTCTCCATCTATTTGTATCATCTTTAATTTCTTTCATCACTGTCTTATAATTTTCTGCATACAGGTCTTTTGTCTCCTTAGGTAGGTTTATTCCTAGATATTTTATTCTTTTTGTTACAATGGTAAATGGGAGTGTTTTCTTGATTTCACTTTCAGATTTTTCATCATTAGTGTGTAGGAATGCCAGAGATTTCTGTGCATTAATTTTGTATCCTGCTACTTTACGAAATTCATTGATTAGCTCTAGTAGTTTTCTGGTAGCATCTTTAGGATTCTCTATGTATAGTATCATGTGATCTGCAAACAGTGACAGCTTTACTTCTTTTCCGATTTGGATTCCTTTTATTTCCTTTTCTTCTCTGATTGCTGCGGCTCAAACTTCCAAAACTATATTGAATAAGAGTGGTGAGAGTGGGCAACCTTGTCTTGTTCCTGATCTTAGTGGAAATGCTTTCAGTTTTTCACCATTGAGGACGATGTTGGCTGTGGGTTTGTCATATATGGCCTTTATTATGTTGAGGAAAGTTCCCTCTATGCCTACTTTCTGCAGGGTTTTTATCATAACTGGGTGTTGAATTTTGTCAAAAGTTTTCTCTGCATCTATTGAGATGATCATATGGGTTTTCTCCTTCAATTTGTTAATATGGTGTATCACATTGATTGATTTGCGTATATTGAAGAATCCTTGCATTCTGGAATAAATCCCCCTTGATCATGGTGTATGATCCTTTTAATGTGCTGTTGGATTCTGTTTGCTAGCATTTTGTTGAGGATTTTTGCATCTATGTTCATCAGTGATATTGGCCTGTAGTTTTCTTTCTTTGTGACATCCTTGTTTGGTTTTGGTATCAAGGTGATGGTGGCCTCGTAGAATGAGGTTGGGAGTGTTCCTCCCTCTGCTATATTTAAGAAGAGTTTGAGAAGGATAGTTGTTAGCTCTTTTCTAAATATTTGATAGAATTCGCCTGTGAAGCCATCTGGTCCTGGACTTTTGTTTGTTGGAAGATTTTTAATCACAGTTTCAGTTTCAGTGCTTGTGATTGGTCTGTTCATATTTTCTGTTTCTTCCTGATTCAGTCTTGGCAGGTTGTGCATTTCTAAGAATTTGTCCATTTCTTCCAGGTTGTCCATTTTATTGGCATAGAGTTGCTTGTAGTAATCTCTCATGATCTTTTGTATTTCTGCAGTGTCAGTTGTTACTTCTGCTTTTTCATTTCTAATTCTATTGATTTGAGTCTTCTCCCTTTTTTTCTTGATGAGTCTGGCTAATGGTTTATCAATTTTGTTTATCTTCTCAGAGAACCAGCTTTTAGTTCTATTGATCTTTGCTATCATTTCCTTCATTTCTTTTTCATTTATTTCTGATCTGATTTGTATGATTACTTTTCTTCTGCTAACTTTGGGGTTTTTTTTGTTCTTCTTTCTCTAATTGCTTTAGGTGAAAGGTTAGGTTGTTTATTCGAGATGTTTCCTGTTTCTTACGGTAGGATTGTATTGCTATAAACTTCCCTCTTAGGACTGCTTTTGCTGCATCCCATAGGTTTTGGGTCGTCATGTCTCCATTGTCATTTGTTTCTCGGTATTTTTTTATTTCCTCTTTGATTTCTTCAGTGATCACTTTGTTATTAAGTAGTGTATTGTTTAGCCTCCATGTGTTTGTATTTTTTACAGATCTTTTCCTGTAATTGATATCTAGTTTCATAGCGTTGTGGTCGGAAAAGATACTTGATACAATTTCAATTTTCCTAAATTTACCAAGGCTTGATTTGTGACCCAAGATATGATCTATCCTGGAGAATGTTCCATGAGCACTTGAGAAAAATGTGTATTCTGTAGTTTTTGGATGGAATGTCCTATAAATATCAATTAAGTCCATCTTGTTTAATGTATCATTTAAAGCTTGTGTTTCCTTATTTATTTTCATTTTGGATCACCTGTCCATTGGTGAATGTGGGGTGTTAAAGTCCCCTACTATGAATGTGTTGCTGTCGATTTCCCCTTTTATGGCTGTTAGTATTTGCCTTATGTATTGAGGTGCTCCTATGTTGGGTGCATAAATATTTACAATTGTTATATCTTCTTCTTGGATTGATCCCTTGATCATTATGTAGTGTCCTTCTTTATCTCTTGTAATAGTCTTTATTTTAAAGTCTATTATGTCTGATATGAGAATTGCTACTCCAGCTTTCTTTCGGTTTCCATTTGCATGGAATATCTTTTTGCATCCCCTTACTATCAGTCTGTATGTGTCTCTAGGTCTGAAGTGGGTCTCTTGTAGACAGCAAATATATGGGTCTTGTTTTTGTATCCATTCAGCCAACCTGTGTCTTTTGGTGGGAGCATTTAGTCCATTTACATTTAAGGTAATTATCGATATGTATGTTCCTATTCCCATTTTCTTAATTGTTTTGGGTTTGTTATTATAGGTCTTTTCCTTCTCTTGTGTTTCTTGCCTAGAGAAGTTCCTTTAGCAGTTGTTGTAGATCTGGTTTGGTGGTGTTGAACTCTCTCAGCTTTTGCTTGTCTGTAAAGGTTTTAATTTCTCTGTCGAATCTGAATGAGATGCTTGCTGGGTAGAGCAATCTTGGTTGCAGGTTTTTCTCCTTCATCACTTTAGATATGTCCTGCCAGTCCCTTCTGGCTTGCAGAGTTTCTGCTGAAAGATCAGCTGTTAACCTTATGGGGATTCCCTTGTGTGTTATTTGTTGTTTTTCCCTTGCTGCTTTTAATATGTTTTCTTCGTATTTAATTTTTGACAGTTTGATTAATATGTGTCTTGGCGTATTTCTCCTTGGATTTATCCTGTATGGGACTCTCTGTGTTTCCTGGACTTGATTAACTATTTCCTTTCTTATATTAGGGAAGTTTTCAACTATAATCTCTTCAAATATTTTCTCAGTCCCTTTCTTTTTCTCTTCTTCTTCTGGAACCCCTATAATTTGAATGTTGGTGCATTTAATGTTGTCCCAGAGGTCTCTGAGACTGTCCTCAGTTCTTTTCCTTCTTTTTTCTTTATTCTGCTCTGCAGTAGTTATTTCCACTATTTTATCTTCCAGGTCACTTATCTGTTCTTCTGCCTCAGTTATTCTGCTATTGATCCCATCTAGAGTATTTTTAATTTCATTTATTGTGTTGTTCATCGTTGCTTGTTTCATCTTTAGTTCTTCTAGGTCCTTGTTAAATGTTTCTTGCATTTTCTCTATCCTATTTCCAAGATTTTGGATCATCTTTACTATCATTATTCTGAATTCTTTTTCAGGTAGACTGCCTATTTCCTCTTCATTTGTTAGGTCTGGTGGGTTTTTATCTTGCTCCTTCAACTGCTGTGTGTTTTTCTGTCTTCTCATTTTGCTTATCTTACTGTGTTTGGGGTCTCCTTTTTGCAGGCTGCAGGTTCGTAATTCCCGTTGTTTTTGGTGTCTGTCCCCAGTGGCTAAGGTTGGTTCAGTGGGTTGTGTAGGCTTCCTGGTGGAGGGGACTAGTGCCTGTGTTCTGGTGGATGAGGCTGGATCTTGTCTTTCTGGTGGGCAAGTCCACGTCTGTTGGTGTGTTTTGGGGTGTCTGTGGACTTATTATGATTTTAGGCAGCCTCTGTGCTAAGGGGTGGGGTTGTGTTCCTGTCTTGCTAGTTGTTTGGCATAGGGTGTCCAGCACTTTAGCTTGCTGGTCGTTGAGTGAAGCTGGCTGCTGGTGTTGAGATGGAGATCTCTGGGGGAGTTTCACCGTTTGATATTATGTGGAGCTGGGAGGTCTCTTGTGGACCAGTGTCCTGAAGTTGGCTCTCCCACCTCAGAGGTACAGCACTGACTCCTGGCTGCAGCACCAAGAGCCTTTCATCCACACGGCTCAGAATAAAAGGGAGAAAAAGTAGAAAGAAAGAATTAATAGAAGAAGAAAGAAAGAAAGAAAGAAAGAAAAAGAAAGGGAGGGAGGGAGGAAGGAAGGAAGGAGGGAAGGAAGGAAAAAAGAAAGAAAGAAGATAAAGTAAAATAAAATAAAGTAAGATAAAATAAAGATTAAAATAAAAAATAATTAAGAAGAAAAATTTAAAAAAAAATAATGGACGGATAGAACCCTAGGACAAATGGTGGAAGCAAAGCTATACAGACAAAATCTCACACAGAAACATATACATACACACTCACGAAAAGAGGAAAAGGGGAAAAAATCATCAATCTTGCTCTCAAAGTCCACCTCCTCAATTTGGGATGATTCGTTGTCTATTCAATGTATTCCATAGATGCAGGGTACATCAAGTTGATTGTGGAGCTTTAATCCGCTTCTTCTGAGGCTGCCGGGAGAGATTTCCCTTTCTCTTCTTTGTTCTCACAGCTCCCAGGGACTCAGCTTTGGATTTGGCCCCGCCTCTGCGTGTAGGTCGCCGGAGGGCGTATGTTCTTAGCGCAGACAGGACGGGCTTAAAGGAGCAGCTGCTTTGGGGACTCTGGCTCACTCAGGCCGGGGGTAGGGAGAGGTACGGAGTGCAGGGCGAGCCTGCGGCGGCAGAGGCCAGCGGGACGTTGCACCAGCCTGAGGTGCGCCATGCGTTCTCCCGGGGAAGTTGTCCCTGGATCCCGGGACCCTGGCAGTGGCGGGCTGTATAGGCTCCCCGCAAGGGGCGTGTGGATAGTGACCTGTGCTGGCACAGAGGCTTCTTGGTGGCGGCAGCAACAGCCTTAGCGTCTCATGCCCGTCTCTGGGGTCCGCGCTTTTAGCCGCGGCTCGCGCCCGTCTCTGGAGCTCCTTTAAGCAGCGCTCTTAATCCCCTCTCCTCGCGCACCAGGAAACAAAGAGGGAAGAAAAAGTCTCTTGTCTCTTCAGCAGGTCCAGACTTTTCCCTGGACTCCCTCCCGGCTAGCCATGGTGCAGTAACCCCTTCAGGCTGTGTTCACGCTGCCAACCCCAGTCCTCTCCTGGCGCTCCGACCGAAGCACGAGCCTCCAGCTCCCAGACCTGCCCGCGCCGGCGGGTGAGCAGACAAGCCTCTCGGGCTGGTGAGTGCCGGTCGGCACCGATCCTCTGTGCGGGAATCTCTCTGCTTTGCCATCCGCACCCGTTTCTGTGCTCTCCTCCATGTCTCCGAAGCTTTCCCCCTCCGCCACCCGCAGTCTCCGCCCTCCCACTGGTGCAGGTCCCATCCCTATCCTTTTGTCTCTGTTTATTCTTTTGCCCTACCGAGGTACGTGGGGAGTTTCTTGCCTTTTGGGAGGTCTGAGGTTTTCTGCCAGCGTTCAGTAGGTGTTCTGTAGGAGTTGTTCCACGTGTAGATGTATTTCTGGTGTATCTGTGGGGAGGAAGGTGATCTCCGCGTCTTACTCTTCCGCCATCTTAACAACCCCCCACCCCCTCTAGTGGTTTTAAGTGTAGGGTTAGATTGTTTATTTGAGATTTTTCTTGTTTCTTGAGATGAGATTGTATTGCCATAAACTTCCCTTTTAGAACTGCTTTTGCTGCATCCCATAGGTTTTGGGTTGTCGTGTTTTCATTGTCATTTGTTTCTATGTAGTTTTTAATTTCTTCTTTGATTTCTTCAGTGATCTGGTTATTTAGTAGTGCACTGTTTAGCCCCCATGTATTTGTGTTTTTTACAGTTTTTTTTCCCTGTAATTGATTTCCAATCTCATAATGTTGTGGTCAGAAAAGATACTTGATACAATTTCAATTTTCTTAAATTTTCTGAGGCTTTATTTGTAACCCAAGATGTGATCTATCCTGGAGAATGTTCCATGTGCACTTGAGAAGAAAGTGTATTCTGCCACTTTTGGGTGGAATGTTCTATAAATATCAATTAGATCTATCTGGTCTATTGTGTCATTTAAAGCTTGTGTTTCCTTAATTTTTTTTTGTTTGGATGATCTGTCCATTGGTGTGAGTGGGGTGTTAAAAGTTGCCTACCATTATTGTGTTAACTGATGATTTCTACTTTCATGGTTGTTAACATTTGCCTTGTGTATTGAGGTGCTCCTATGTTGGGTGCATAAACATTTATAACTGTTATATCTTCTTCTTGGATTGATTCCCTTGATCATTATGTAGTGTCCTTCCTTATCTCTTGTAACAGTCTTTAAAGTCTATTTCATCTGATATGAGTATTGCTACTCCAGCTTTCTTTTGATTTCCATTTGCATGGAATATATTTTTCCATCCCTTCACTTTCAGTCTATATGTGTTCGTACGTCTGAAGTGGGTCTCTTGTAGACAGTATATATATGGGTCTTGTTTTTGTATCCATTCAGCTAGTGTGTGTCTTTTGGTTAGGGCATTTAATCCATTTACATTCAAGGTGTTTATCGATATGTATGTTCCTTACCATTTTCTTAATTGCTTTCGGTTTGTTTTTGTGGGTCTTTTTCTTCTCTTTTGTTTCTCGCCTAGAGAAGTTTCTTTAGCATTTGTTGTAAAGCTAGTTTGGTGGTGCTGAATTCTGTTAGCTTTTGCTTGTTTGAAAACCTTTTGACTTCTCTATTGAATCTGAATGAGATCCTTGCGGGGGTAGAGTAATCTTGGTTGTAGGTTTTTCTCTTTCATCACATTAAGTATATCCTGCCACTCCCTTCTGGCCTGCAGAGTTTCTGATGAAGAATCAGCTGATAACCTTATGGGGATTCCTTTGTATGTTATTTTTTGTTTTCCTTTGCTGCTTTTAATATTTTTTCTTTGAATTTAATTCTTGTTAGTTTGATTAATATATGTCTTGGTGTGTTTTTCCTGGGGTTCATCCTGTATGGGACTCTCTGTGCTTCCTGGACTTGGGTGACTATTTCCTTTCTCATGTTAGGCAAGTTTTTGACTATAATCTCTTCAAATATTTTCTTAGACCCTTTCTTTTTCTCTTCTTCTTCTGGGACCCCTATAATTCGAATGTTGGTGCGTTTAGTGTTGTCACAGAGGTCTCTGAGATTGTCTTCAATTCTTTTCATTCTTTTTTCTTTATTCTGTTCCTCGGCAGTTATTTCCACCATTTTGTCTTCCAGCTCACTTATTCGTTCTTCTGTCAATGGATGTTTAGGTTGTTTCCATGTCTTGGTTATTGTGAATAGTGCCTCTATGAACATAGGAGTGCATGTATCTTTTTGGATTAGAGTTTTGTCTGGATATATGCCCAAGAGAGGGATTGCTGGATCATACGGTAATTCTGTTTTTGGTTTTCTGAGGAACCTCCATACTGTTTTCCATAATAGCTGTACCCACTTACATTCTCACCAACAGTGTAGGAGGGTTCCCTTTTCTCCATGTCCTTTCCAGCATTTGTTATTTGTAGAGTTTTTAATGATGGCCATTCTGGCTGGTGTGAGACCATTCCTTTGTCTTTTCTCTACTTTCTGAGGGTTTACCTCAATGTTATCTTCCAACCCTTCTAGTTAGCTTTTTTTTAACGTCTGCTATCAGGTTTTTAATTTTCAAGAGTTATTTTTTCTGAATCCCACCTACCTTTTTAAAAAATTTGTCACAGGACTTCCTGGTGATCCAGTGGTTAAGAATCCCCCTTCCAGTGCAGGGGATGTGGGTTCGATCCCTGGTCAGGGAACTAAGATCCCACATGCCACAGGGCAGCTAAGCCCGTGCACGCTGCAACTACTGAGTCCGCATGCCACAACTAGAGAGCCCAAGCGCTCTGGAGCCTGCACACTGCAACAAAAGATTCCCTCATGCCGCAATGAAGATCTGATGCAGCCAAATAAGTAAATAAATACATTTTAAAAAATTTATTTATTTTATTTATTTACTTTTGGCTGCATTGGTTCTTTGTCGCTGTGCACAGGCTTTCTCTAGTTGTGGCGAGCTGGATCTACTCTTTGTTGTGGTGCAGGGGCTTCTCATTGCGGTGGCTTCTCTTATTGCGGAGCACGGGCTCTAGGTGCACAGGCTTCAACAGTTGTGATGCATGGGCTCAGTAGTTGTGGCTTGCAGGCTCTAGAGCACAGGCTCAGTAGTTGTGGCACACGGGCTTAGTTGCTCCATGGCATGTGGGCTTTTCCCAGACCAGGGCCCAAACCCATGTCCCCTGCATTGACAGGCACATTCTTAACCACTGCGCCACCAGGGAAGTCGTAATAAATACATACATATATATATATATATATATATACACATATATATATATTTTTTTTTTGTGGTACATGGGCCTCTCACTGTTGTGGCCTCTCCCGTTGCGGAGCACAGGCTCCGGACGCGCAGGCTCAGTGGCCATGGCTCACGGGTCCAGCCGCTCCATGGCATGTGGGATCTTCCCGGACTGGGGCACGAACCCATATCCCCTGCATTGGCAGGCAGACTCTCAACCACTGTACCACCAGGGAAGCCCATAAATACATATTTTTAAAAAATTGTTGCTATTTCATAGAAGCAATATCTTCTTTTATTTCTCTGAGGATATTAATCAAAATTTCCTTTTTTGTTTAAAATTTTCTGTTCCATGCATAGTTTATATTTCTTTCAATTCACTTTCTCCTGTTAATTTGTTTTGTTCTTTATCCTTATATTCCAGCTAATAGATGTCAATTGGCAGGCTATTAGATATATAAATCTGGAGTCAGTGGGAGAGGTCAGAGGATACAAATTTTATCAACCTCTTATAGCTGTTGAGAATATTAGCACAGAGCCAGGAATATAATTAGACTACAAATGTTAGATGTTACTTTTATTTTACTATTTAGTGACTGCATACAGCACATAGATGAACATAATTAACTTAACCAGTCCTCTGTCCTCTATTGTTACCAGCACTGAGCCTTTTTTCCTCAGTTTTTACTATAAACAGGAATGAACACCTTTTTGAAAACAGCTTTATTCATATATTTTAAAACTTTTATTATGGAAAATTTCAGTCATATACAAAAGTATAGAAAATGATATAATGAACTCCTGTGTACCCATCACCTAGTTTCAATAATTACCCCTTTATGGTCAGTCATCCAAACATGTTCATGTTTAATGGAAAGTTTTGTTTTATTGATAGTATACAGTCATCCCTTGGTATCCATGGGGGATTGGTTCCAGGACCTCCACAGATACCAAAATCTGCAAAGGTTCAAGTACCTTTTAAAAAATGATGTAGTATTTGCATATAACTTACATACACATCTTCCTGTATGTATACTGTAAATTATTCCTAGATTACTTATAATAACCTAACACAATGTAAATGCTATGTAAATGGTTGTAAATACATTTGACCCTTAAACAACATGAGTTTGAACTGCAGGGGTATACTTATATTTGAATATTTTTAAATAGTGAATACTACAGTACCGCACGATTCACAGTTGGTTGAATCCATAGCTTGGGACGTCAAATTTGCAATAATCATGAATGTGGAGGGCCAACTCTAAGTTACACAGTACTCAGATTTTCCACTGCTCGGAGGGTTGGGACCCCTAAGCCTAGGGTTGTTGAAGGGTCACCTGTTCTATGTAAATCATTAATAGCACATGTCTAATTCAAATTTGCTTTTTGGAACTTTCTGGAATTTTGTTTTTCCTGAATATTTTTGATCTGAGATTGGTGAAATCCGAAGGGTGTTGGAACCTGCAGATATGGAGAGCTGACTGTATATAGATTTTATACCAGTGCTGTCCAATAGAAACATAATGTAAACCACAAATGCAAGCCACAGTTATAATTAAAAATGTTACTTAAATGTGATTTAAAATTTTCTAGTAGCTACATTTGAAAAAGAAAAGAAATAGGTGAAATTAATTTTAATGATATATTTTATTTTTCCAGTATATCCAAAATATTATTTCAATATATAACCAGTATGCAAGTTATTAATGACATATTTTACCTTTTCTTTTTGGTATCAAGTCTTCAAAATCTAGTATGTAGGGACTTCCCTGGTGGTTCAGTGGTTAAGACTCTCTGCTCCCAATGCAGGGGGCCAGGGTTCAATCTCCGGTCAGGGAACTAGATCCTGCATGCTACAACAAAGATCCTGTGCGTGGCAGTGAAGGTCCTGCGTACCACAACTAAGACCCGGTGCAACCAAATAAATAAATATTTTTTTAAAAATCCAGTGTGTGTTATACATTTATAGCACATTTAAATGGGACTATGTACTTAGTGGCTTCCATATGAGAAAATGTATACATACCCGCAAAATATTATTTTGAAGCAAGTATTAGACATTGTATCAATATATCCATAAACACTTCAGTATGTATCACTAATAATAATGTTCACATTAAAAAATTTCCTTAGTATAAATTTCTAGAAGTTAGAAATTGTTGGGTTGCTCATTTAAAATCTTGCAGCTTGAGGCTTCCCTAGTGGCACAGTGGTTGAGAGTCCGCCTGCCGATGCAGGGGACATGGGTTCGTGCCCCAGTCTGGGAAGATCCCACATGCTGCAGAGCGGCTAGGCCCGTGAGCCATGGCCGCTGAGCCTGTGCGTCCGGAGCCTGTGCTCCGCAATGGGAGAGGCCACAGCAGTGAGAGGCCCGCGTACCGCAGGAAAAAAAAAAATCTTGCAGCATATTACCAATAATTTTCCAGAATGTTGACACCAATTTACATCCCATCAGGAGTGCTTGATGGAGCCCACATCACCCCTGACCACACACCAGGAGTGTGTTTTTATCCCTGACCATGGTTCTGAAATCCAGAGAAAAGCAATATGACTTTCCCCCTGAAGAAAGGTCAGTTCTAAGTTCTAAGATGATTCAGAGGTGAGTTTTAGGCAGACAAGAACAAAGGAACAAAATCAGCGGCCTCTTAGAATATCACTTTTTTTTTTTTTTTTTAAGGAAAGAATAGGGCAAAGGACAAAAGGTAGAGGGGTGGTAAGAATAACAACAGACAGACTCTGGGTAAAGATGTATGATAGAACCCAAACATCTAATTGTATTCTTTCCTGACACTCCAGTAAAAGTAAAATAAGGCTCTGCTTAGATACTTGACAGTCCTTGTTTATCATCTCATTTTTAAGCGTGGGTAGGATAAAAAGGTGATGTAAGTTCTGAGTTGTTGACTCAAGCTTCACTATCGGATGACCTGACTGTGGAACTCCAGATGTCAGCACATTTTGTCCTTTCTCCTGGGCTGTTTGGGTTCCCCTTATATAGAAAACTCTTCTAAAGGCCTGTTTGGAGGGAGAGTTAGCCAGAACCTGAGGGTTGATGGGGTTAGTGGGCTTGAGGTCTAAACACTGAATATGCTCTGGTTCTCTAAATCCTACTGTTTTGGGTATGACACCTCCAACCTCAACTGTAACTTGTGCTTTCCAGTCCTCTTCCTGAGTTAGGGAGAGGTAGTCATCCATTAGCAAAGAGTGGGAGAAGGGATTAGGGAGCTACTAATTCTTAAACAACTTTAAACTGTTTTAATCTTTAATCTTTTGATCATCCTTATTTTATACCCACCAACCCAGCTTCCAGCTGTACATGATACCATGAACTCCTGAGCTTTCTGAAGATGCTGCTGTTTAAAATGGTTGATTCTCAATTTCCTCATTGATTTAGGATTAGGCTTTCTTGGTTTGCTAACCCATTAACCCTGGTCCATCAGCTTTTTATGTGTCAAATATGTTGTTGCCATTTTCTTCCCTCCTGTTCTCCCATGCTTGTGGATTTGTGCTGGTAGAAGCAGACTTTTAAAAAGCAGTCTGGATCCTAACCTCCTCCTTATTAAACTCGCTCCCTCTGCTGCATTCACTGCTCAGTTAATGGCAACCCCATATTTCCAGTTGCTCAGGCAAAAATTTTGGAATAATCCTAGACTCCTTCCCTCTCTCACCCCACGTACACACATCAGCAAATCCTGTGGGCTCTATTTTCAAATACATGTAGGATCTAACGGTTGCTCAGAGCCTCTAGCATTACCACCCTGGTCTATACTACCAGCATCTTTTGTCTGGGTGATTCTAATAGGCTACCAATTGGTTTTCTTGTTTCTGCCCTTGCCCCTTTCACTTTATTTTTGTCACTGCAGCTAGAGAGTAAACCCTCTAAACCAGAAGCCAGATAGATGTCCCTCCTTTGTTCAAAACCCCCTAATGACTGTATCTTGCATAGTCTACTTCCTGCTAACTCTCTGACCTCATTTCCCACATCTTCTACTTTTTCATTCGGCTCCAATCACTTTGGCCTCCTCTCTGTACCTTGTGCTCCTACCGCAGGGCCTTTGCATATGCCGTTTCCTTTCCTTAGAATGCTCTTCTAACAAATATTCAAATGGCTGACACCTTCACTTTCTTCAAGTCTTTGTTCAAATGTCACCTTATCAGAAAAGACTTTGCTGACTTATTTGTGTGAAGTAGGAATCCCTGCACTCCCTATCCCCTTTACTATGCTTCATTTTTCTCTGGATTAGTTGTGACCCCCTATACAATATGTATTTAGTTTCTTAGTGTCAGTTTCCTCCACAGATGTCAGTTCATGATGGCAAGGACTTTGTCTATTTTGTTTATTAGTGTAGCCACGGCACCAAGAACAGGATCTGGCTCACAGGACGCTCACAATATTAGCTGAATGAATGAATACATTAAAAGAAACTGAGCAATAGAGAGACTAAGAAGTTTAGACCAAGGTCACTCAGCAACAAATAGCAGAACTGGGATTCAAACCAGGTTTCTGTGATGTCAGAGCCTGAGTTATTAATCATTTTATTTGATATTTGGGAAGAAGTTTTAATGAGATGTGTAACTGCTAATGGTATAATGCTATGAAAGAAGTAGATATAAAGATATAACTCTAGCATGACCTTAACTATGTGAAAACGTATAGAGAAAAAGATCCAGAAAGAAAGATATCATATATAAAGCAGAGTTTCTGAGTGCTTTTAAAGTATATTTTAAAACCCTCTTATTGTAGAAAATTGTGAAATACACAAAGCAGATAGAAACTATAGCAAACCTCCATGTACCCATCACCCCAGCCTCAAGGACCATCAAACCATGGACTAGTCCTGTCCCATCTGCATTCTCCCTTCCATGTTATTTTGAATCAATTCACAGATGTGATGGTCAGTTTTATGTTTCACCTTGGCTAGACTACAGTCCTCCATTATTCATTAACCTAATGTGATTAAAACCATAATCAGTCATTTTTAAGTAAGGGAGGTTATCCTACGTAATCTAAGTGAGGCTGCCCTGTGAGTTTCATACTTGCCTCACTAGCCCCAACAATCACATAATCCAATTTCTTTCAAAAACAATTTCTTATGAAATTGAAATTATATATATCAATGTATCTCCTATTGGTTCTATTTCTCGGATTAAATCCTGACTGCTGTACTGCACATACATCATTTCATCTGAAGTAGTTTAGCAAGTTTCTAAACAGTAAGGATTCTTGAAAAAAATCCACAATACCATTATCTTACCTAAACAAAACTTAACAGCAATTCATTGATAATATCAAATGTTTAAATTTCGAATTGTCTCATTATTTTATAAAATTTAAAAAAAACCTTTTTTTTGGCCACACCACATGGCATGTGGGATCTTAGTTCCCTGGACAGAAATCGAACCTGTGCTCCCTGCAGTGGAAGCACAGAGTCTTAACCACTGGACCACCAGGGAAGTCCCTGAAAATGTTTTTGAACTATGAGTTTTTTTCAGCATTTTAGTTATGGAGAGAAAAAAAGTGCACAACCAGGAAGGATTTTCTCCATGGCTCCAGCAGGGGGTGGCAGTGTCTCGTGTTTCAAGAGGAAAGTAACGTATCATTTCTCTCCCAGCCTTAGTCTCCCCGTCCAGGGCTTACTTAGCACATGATACACTTTTGGTAAATGTATGATGAGTGAATAAATAAATGGGTGAAGGAAATACTTTTTTATACTTTTATTCATTGGCTATACTCTGTGCCAGGTACTAGCTGAGTGCTAAATTTTCTCTTTTAAAAAAATTTACCATGAGGTACCTATTATCCCCATTATACATGAAAAAATCTAAGGGTCAAAGAGATTGAAAGACTTTGTGAAGATCATAGAGGTAGCAAGTAGCAAATCCTTGAGTTACCCCAGATCTGTATTTTATTTGTAAATGCCATATAGGACATACAGAAAGCATATGAATGGTTGAAAAAAGAGAACACCTGTAACTATACCCAGTTATAGAACATCACTGTCACCCCAGAGGTCTTGTTGTTATGGACTGAATGCTTGTATGCCACCAATACTCGTATGCTGAAAGCATACCCCTAGTGTGGTAGTGTTTGGGTATGGGGCCTTTGGGAGGTAATTAGGATTAGATGAGGTTATGAGGGGGGTCCACTGATGATGACGGGATTAGTTCCCTTATAAAAAGAGAGCGCTCACTCTCCCTTTCTGCATAAGCAAAGAGGGAAGGTCAGCGAGAAGGTAGCTGTATACAAACCAGAGAGCTCTCACCAGTACCTGAATTGGCCAGCACCTTGATCCTGGACTTCCCAGTTTCCAGCACAGTGAGAAAATAAATTTCCGTTGTTTAAGCAACCAAGTCTATGGTAGTTTATTATGGCAGCCCTAGCCAACTATGACATCTGTTTATCTCTTTCCAAACACAACCCCTATCTTCCTCCAAATTTAAGAGTAATAATTTCCTTGCTTTTCCTTAGAGTTTACCTTCTTTGTTTAGTTTTACCTGTTTTTGAACTTTATATAGATGGAATTATTCTATCTACCTACCTACTTTATGACTTGCTTTTTAACCTCAACATTATGTTTGTAGGATCCATCCACATTGAGCATATATTTGTAGTTCTTACGTTTTTATGCTGTATGGTATTTTCTAGTACAAATATATTACTATTTATTCTTCCATTTTATGGAATGGGCATCTTGGTTGCTGGTAAGAACATTCTTAGGCATGTATCCTAATGTACATTAGAACACACATCTCAAAGGTATATATACCTTGGCCTGGAATTTCTGGGCTATCTGGTATGCATATCTTCAACATTATTAGACAATAGCACAGGTTCCCAGAGTGGTTGCACTAATTTACATTCCCACCTGCTGTAAGAGAGTTCCATTTTTCTATACTTTCACTAACACTTGGTATTGTCAGGCTTTTATATTTTGCCAGACTAATGGGTATATTGTGCTATCTTGTTATAGTTTTAATTTGCATTACCCTTATCTATTTAATGAGATTGAGCACCTTTTTATATTTATTGGACATTTAGATTTCTTCTTTTGTAAAATGTCTTTTCAAGCCTTTTGCCCACTGAGAAAAACTGGATCATCTGCCTTCTTCTCACTGATTTATAGCTCTTCATACAATCTGGTCCTTTATCCGTTATATATGTTGTAAATACCTTCTTCCACTCTATGGCTTGTCCTTTTACTCTTTTAATGGTGTATTTTGTTGAACAGAAGTTCTTAATCTAATGTAATCAACCATACCCAGTATTCTCTTATGGTTAATGCTTTTTATATAGTGTTTGAGAAACCCTTCCCTTATTCAAGATCTTAAATTTTTTTCCCCCATTCTATCCTAAAACCTTTGTAGGTTTATCTTTCACACTTATGTCTTTCACACTTACTACCTGGGAATGATTTTTGAAAATGTAAGAGGAAGGGGTTGAATTTCCTTTTTTCTCCATATGGAAATCCAATTGTCCCACATTTTTCACTACTGCTGTGATGTGACATCTCTGTCATAAATCATGCAATTGTATGTGAATGGGTATGTTGGACTACAAAATTCTAAAGTCGAACTCCTAAGTGCCACGATACTGCCTTTGTCTGTGAAAGGAAATATGATGGACATAATGCATTTTAGACTTAACTAGAATCTCAACTCACAATCTCCATCTCCAAAAGTGCTTCCAGCTGGTGATGCTGGCATGTTATTTTACCTCTGAGCCCATGTTTTTCTTGCATGGTTATTGTAAGGAAGAGGCACAATTTGTGACACCTAATCATTTTATCATTACTACATATTTCAAATGTAAGCACTTGCTCTGTTTGGAGCCTTGGGGCTTGGAGTTCTGTAGTTTTATTAATTTTCTATGGCTGTGTTACAAGTGGCCACAAACTTAGTGGCCTACAACAGCACCCAT
This sequence comes from Globicephala melas, assembly GCF_963455315.2. NCBI lineage: Eukaryota > Metazoa > Chordata > Mammalia > Artiodactyla > Delphinidae > Globicephala > Globicephala melas. The sequence goes on along the minus strand of NC_083324.2, from coordinate 43,803,306 downwards.
TTCTGACCTTGCAACTCTGAAGTTCAGAAGTATGGGTGGGTTCTCTGCTTAGGGGCTCACAGGCTGAAATGAACATGTCAGCTGGGTCAATCTCTTATTTTGAGGCTCTGGGGAGACCTGCTTCCAAGTTCATTTAGGTTGTTGACTGAACCCTGTTCTTTGAAGTTGTAGGACAGAGGTCCCTCTTCCTTGCTGGATGTCAGCCAGGGGTTGCTCTTAGTTCCTAGGGGCTGCTCTCAGGCCCTTTCTACCTAGCTTTCTCCATCTTCAAGTTAGCAATAGTCAAATCCTCCTCATGCTTTGAATATGACTTCCTTTTCTGGAGAAAATACTCTGCCTTTAACGAGCTCATGTGATACGATTAGGCCTACCTGGATAATCTCTCCATTTTAAGGTCAACTGATTAATATCTGCACATCCCTTGTGCCATGTAATGATGTAATCTCAGGAGTAACACCAGAGGGTGTTACTTAGCCTTTTGCCTACCATAGTAGTGCCAGATACATTACTTAGCCTGCAGATCTCGAGATGGTCTGTCTGAAAAGAATTCTTTGGTGTATGTCAGAAAACTCAAAATACTTCATCAGTTCATTCCAAATTCCCAAATTGGCTAGAAATGTTGACTACAACTCGTCTTCATGGAGCTTTGACCCTCTTTCCTGCACAGACATATCTTTTTATTTGCAAACTCTTGGTGACTTGGATGCTATTTTATCTGATATCTCTAGAGCTTACTGCCCACCCTTCAGTCATTTATGGAACCATCAATCAACAAATATGTTGAGTATATAATACAGTCATAGCACTTATCCAAATCTGAGATCACACTTGGCAAGGTGTCAGGCCCATAGTAGGTATTTCTTAAATATCTGTTGAATGAATGTGTGAGTGATGAATTGCCCTTATGTAGCCTACTGTGTATTTTAGAATAAGCTATATGCACACACAAAGATAAGCAACAATATAAGAATTTATGTAGTTAGTTTTTTAAAAGCAGTCCAAGAGATAGATCATTTGTGTGTGTGTGTGTGTGTGTGTGTGTGCGCGTGTGCACATTTGTGTTTAAGGAATGCTTTGTGGAAGAAGTAGAGCTAGGATTGGGCCTTTAGAAATATGATTATTTGGATGGGTGGGAGGATGACCCACAGTCTAGGTAGGAAGAACTGTGTGAACAAAGGTGCACTTTGGGATGGGAGCAGCCATTTTGGGTGGGAATCAAGGTATGAGTGGCAGGTTGTAGCCTCACAGAAGCTTTGCAATGTCAAAAAAAGTAGAGAAATGTTTGACTCAGTTATTTCAAGGAAACAAAGATTTATTAAAGTGAAGCACTTTGAACTCTCTGGAATAAAGGTGATATTAATGCATGACTTTCTTAATGCACTAGGAACGTTTCCTTAAGAAATTTTTTTTAGTTTTTAAAGCTTCCTTTCATAAATGCCACCTTGGGCCCTTAGGAGAAAGAGTACCATATGCAAGGTAACAAACACACACACTGCAAGTCACAATAAAATAAGAGTCATTTATTCTGTATTCAGCGAACAAACTATAATCTGAAAGAATGTTTATTTTTAATTTGTAGCCATTGGACTTGCTAGAGTTCTTTCCCATCCCACTTTGGAGTTAAATGTCCCCGTAGCTTTCTTTTCTTTTCCCAAAGTCAAGAACTGTGGCTACTATGCAGAGGCCTACCATCTAGGAAAGTACTGATAATTGGTAAGCAAATCATAGAAGAGGATGTCTTGTGACAACATCAGGTGCACCTGTCGGAATGGTGGGTGAAATGCATATGGTGCTAACGATGGAAAGCCAACCATAAGCAAAAGCCTAGCAAAGGCAGAATGATCTGGAACATGATAGCCTTGCTAGGAATAAACGTTTTACAGGGGGACACAGCAATGGGAAGGGGAGGCAAGGAGGATGGTACACACACAGGTGGCGATCTAACGAGCAGAGCCCTGAGTGGGAATCCCACTTCAGGAACGGCTTGTCGTTTTCTGGTAGACATTGTGCGTGTCTCTGTCCTTCAGGTTCTGCCTACATGACAAGCTTGGCTGGGGCCACTGTCCTTGGGGTAAAGGAGGCTTTTCCCCCAGATACAACGTTCTCCCAGTCTGAGGGAGCTCAATGTTTTGGGGGTTGTTAAGGAAAGTCTTAGTTAAGGACCAATGAGAGGAAGCCATAAAATGAGATATCTGATGGGGCCAGATGCTTTACTAGACACCTGACAGCTTCCAAACTCTCTGGGAGAAATACGGCATTTTTGAAGGAGGGAAAATGCAAACTGAGCCCTGAGGTCAATTCTTCAACGTTAAACTGGCATATTCTTCAACATTAAACTGTCATATTCTCAACTTACTCTTCCTCTGGGGCACTTGGATGAAAGAGCCTGACCTTGATGGCCTGTCTCTCCTCTGTTCCCCAATAGGTCAGCTAGTGGGTGGTGGGGTCTCTAGAGGAGCAATGTACACAGAACAGTTGAGAGACTCCCCAAGAGGTGCTTTGGCATAAATCAGTATCTGAGAGGCACACAGGCATTGGACTTTAGCTGTGTTTCCTGAAGATGGACATTTTGCTTGCATTGTTTGGTGCCCCCCAGGCTGATTATGGGCAGCCCTCAGGCTCCAGGAGCCACATTGTGAGGCTCACTCAGAGTCCACTGTGTTGTCCAAGGCATGCTGGGAGCGCCTCTGGTTCCTGGATGACACACACAGGTACATAAGATATGTCAGACACAGCAAGGCCACTGCTGTGAAGAAGGTGAGGGTGCCCATAAAGGCAGACGGCTTGATGGGCAGGCGAATCAGGGGGCTTTCGGCTGGGATCTGGTTGGTCAGGCTGAGCATGTAGCCAAGAGACCAGGCTATGCTGCTGTTCCCCACCTGTGGAGTAGAGGAGATGGCTCAGTTCTCAGGGCTGGGCTTGAGGCACGGATTACATCCCCAGGGCACACCATGGTCACCCTCCTGAGACACCCCCAGGAAACTGTGGCCTAAGGAGGTCAAAGGACTTGCCTAATTTCAGACACTGCAGAGACTGGGCTAGAACCCAGGTCACTGTGACCACAAAGGCTTGAGGGCCCAATCTCCCACACTGCAGAGAAAACAGCCGGAAGAACTAATCCTCATGGCCTCGTCACAGCCAAGCGTGAAGAGGGCACAGTTAATAACAGTGAAGGTTTCTCTGTCATCGGGTACAGAAGTGTCTATAGCTAAAGAAAGAGGGTGATGCATGTTTTACTGAACCCAGGACCAGTTTCTAAGAAAAAATGGTCAGGGGACTTCCCTGGTGGTCCAGTGATTAAGGCTCCACCCTGAATGCAGGCGGCCCTGGTTCAATCCCTGGTCAGGGGACTAGATCCTGCATGCTGCAACTAAGAGCCCGCGTGCCGCAACTAAAAAAAAGATCCCACGTGCCAAAACCAAAAAAAAGATCCCACATGTCGCAACTAAAGATCCCACACACTGCAACTAAGATCCCGCACACAGCAATGAAGGTCCTGCGTGCCGCAATTAAGACCTGGTGCAGCCAAATAAATATCCAAAAAAAAAAAACATAAAAAAAAAGAAAAGGTCAGTTTAAGTGGGAAGCAGACTTAGTCAGTTTCATCTGGTAGTTCCATCAATTTTTGTTTACATGTTTTTCAGCTATTTTATTAGATGTATAAATGTTTCAAATTTGCAATCTTCTATCCTCTCTATCTCAAATGATGCTCTTTATCTTAGACTATTTTGTCAGATATTAAAAAGCTACACCAATTTTTTTTTGTGTAGTATTTGCCTGATAGTTAAAAAATTTTTTTTTAACTTTCAAATTTTCCATGTCCTTTGAAAATGAACAAAACAGAAACAGACTCACAGACATAGAGAAGAGATTTGTGGTTGCCAAGGGAGAGGGAGGTGGGGGAGGGATGGATTGGGAGTTTGGGATTAGCAGATGAAAACTATTATATATAGGATGGCTGAACAACAAGGTCCTACTGTATAGCACAGGGAACTATATTCAATATCCTGTGATAAACCATAATGGAAACAAATATGAAAGAGAATATATATATATGTATAACAATCATTTTGCTGTACAGCAGAAATTAACACAACATTGTAAATCAACTATACTTCAATAAAATTTTTAAAAAACCCAAAAAACGTTTCATGTCCTTAAAGACGGTTTCTCTTATAAACAACATACACTTCATTTAAAAAAATCCAATCTGACAGTGCCTTTTAACTGGTAGGTTTAGTCCATTTATGATTATTGTGATTATTGATATATTTGGACTGCTTTCTAATACCTTAGTTTTAAATTTTCAATAAGTGCTATTTCCCTATGTTTATTTTTTTCATTTATTGCCTTAAAAATGATATAAATATGTTCCACTTTACATGATGAGTGTTTCAGGCCACTCTTATGTCCCTGTATCCTATGACCCTCAACCATACCCCCATCACATTGGATATTAGCTATACTAGAATTCTGGATTGTTATAAATGCATTCTTCTCTTTTACTTTTCTTTGGTGTTAGTTTTCTTTTTTCGTTTTTAATATAAATTTTAAGCCACAAAATCATTTATTCTTACTTCCTATATTTTTATACATCTGGATTTATTTCTCTTCTTATTTGATCACTTCCTCCAAAAATATTTTGGATGTAAATCTTTGCATGGCAAATCTTCTGAAGTCTATTTATACCCTCACATTTGAATACTAATTTGACTGAGTATTAAATTCTTTATAAATAAAGGAAAGGAACTTGAAACCTAGAATTCTGTATCTCCCCAAATTGGTATTTAATGGAAAATCATTCCCCATTCTCATAATTTACTTTCCTGGTAATTAGATTAATTAGAAACAAAGCTTGGAGAGTACATGCCACCAACAGTCCTTAAACATCTCCAGACATCCTTAATTTTTATAGATGACTCAGTTTTATCTATGTAAAAGTAAACAGTCACAGGCCTAATGCTGGATATTGCTTGCTTTAATCTAATTATTGCCGAAGCTAACATCGAACAGACTGACTCCAGACATACTTCAGGCTTTACATCTGCTATTCTTGAAATGAGAAAACCCTCCCAGAATCTGGGGAACAGAGTGCTGGATGAAAATATCAGCAAGGCTGCGTCATAAAAGCAAGGTACAGAGGCCCCTCACCAAATAGTCACCTCGTAAGAGCTGTCATTCCAGCACTGGACCATTCTGGACACTTGAGAGTGAATACAGTGACCTCAGACTCATTCTAAGATCAAATTCTTATTTAATGCTGCTTATTTAATCCCTATTCTCTGAAGCATAGATCTCACTCTGACATTTGTGTAAAATGGAGAGCAATTAGTTACTATTCTCTTAACAAAATTGTTACATTTGAAGCTTCTTGTCAGGATGAAAAGTCTCTGTTCCTTAACATATTTATGTATTCACTCAACAACATTTACTAAGCACCTTCCATGTTCTCAGCCCTGTGCTGAATGCTAGGAATATGAGGATGATAAAACAAGTGCTGCCACCACGGATCTCAGAGTCCACGGTTCTTGGCATCCAATCCTTAACTCATGTGGAAGGTTTCTGATGACCACTTCCTCTGAATTCTCCATCATCTCTTCTCATAAGCTCACCAGGGATCAAGTCTCATTGGCTCCATTTAGCAAGTTAAACCCCAAGTCCCACTTACCTTCTACATTTCGTTCACACACATACACACAAGCATCTGTTTTGAGAGAAAGAGGAGGAAACAGTTTGTGCTTTGACTTACCTCTTTTTTAAAATGTATTTGGGGCCAGGTGTTCTCGGTGAATTTGTATCCATTTACAAGCAAGTGGTAGATATAATGGGCTGAGAAGCAGTAGGAGCGAGCGTACTCCTCATCAAACCGGGGGAGCAGCAGTGGGAGCTGAAGGCAGGTTCAAAACAGGGAGGAGGCAGGTTTTAAAACACACATTTCAGGGACTTCCCTGGTGGCGCAGTGGTTGAGAATCTGCCTGCCAATGCAGGGGTCACGGGTTCGACCCCTGGTCCGGGAAGATCCCACATGCCGTGGAGCAACTAAGCCCGTGTGCCACAACTATTGAGCCTGCGCTCTAGAGCCCGTGAGCCACAACTACTGAGTCCGTGCGCCACAGTTACTGAAGCCCACACGCCTAGAGCCCATGCTCCACAACAAGAGAAGCCACTGCAATGAGAAGCCTGCACACTGCAACGAAGAGTAGTCCCCGCTCGCCGCAACTAGAGAAAGCCCGCACGCAGCAATGAAGACCCAACGCAGCCAAAAAAAAAAAAAAAAACCATTTCAGAACAGCTTAGGTCAGCTGTCATATTTTAAAGAATCTTATCACCCAGAATTTAATAATTAAAATTACTATAAAATAAATACAATGATAAAAATATCCCTGTTTTATGTTCATTTGTTTTATTTATTTTTTATGTTATTCCACATATACGTGATAACGTACAGTATTTGTCTTCCTCCGTCTGACTTATTTCACTAAGCATAATACCCTCCAGGTCCACTCATGTTGTTGCAAATGGCAAAATTTCATTATTCTTTATGGCTGAGTGATATTCCATTGTACATATACACCATATCTCCTATATTCCCCCCCACCAGATCCCTATACAACATCACAGAAGAACAGTCTAAGTTTATAGAGTGCTTATGACGTGCCAAACACTGTTATAACCATTGTGCCCATGGTTAGAACATTAATCCACAACGCAGCTATGAGGTGGGGTCCCTTACTATCCCCATCTTATGGATATGGTGAAAGGAGGACAGCATAAAAGTCAAATTCACATACATACACATGCACACAAATGGAATCTACTCTGCTGTACTGTTTCGTACCAATATGGATCCTTTCTCTTTGAATACTGACCTTACCCCAATTCTGTGAGCAGAAATTCCAGGTGCTTGAGTTGAAGGTGTGCAGGGAAAAACTACCCGAAAGGTTGAAAGCACTGGCTGTGTAGTAGAATCCTGCAAAAGCCTGTAAGGAAGTCGTGCAGAAGGAAATAAGTTCTCAGAATGGGATATAATATGGAGATTTCAGAATGGGATATAATATGGAGGTTTCAGGGTACTGAATAAGAAAGTGGGAAACAGCTCAGCAGAGGAAAAAACAGAAAGGTGAGAAAGAAAAATTCAATGGGGAAAAAAAGGAATCTTTCCATAGTTTTGCCCTTACCAGAAATGACCTTTTAACTTTTGGCTGATATACGCCATTGAAGGAACAGACTTCTCGGTCATGGCAAGCACTGAAGTTAAATAGGGAAGCCACCTTTTCCCTACACAGTGATGGGTCCCCGGTTCCTTCAAAAGTGATGATGTTGTTGGGATCATAACTTTCAGGTCTCAGGTCCTCTGTACACAGGCTGCCAAACACATATGCCTCAGTGAAGGTGGTGTTGTAATTCCGAGGGTAACAGGGGTTGGCAAATGTGGTTTCAGTGGTATAATTCTGTAGGTACAAGAGTGAGGTGTTAGATATCACTGTTTTGTGGAGGCCCAAGTACAAATCCTCAGTGCAAATCCTTACTGTTGTCCCCCACCAATGCCGAGAGAGAAACGGAAAAAAGGCCATTCTGCGTCAATGTAGAAGGGAACTCCCAGGTTGTCTAGATAACTCAAGTCAGGGTGGGGGGATGATCACCCTGCACCAGGCACAACACTAGGCTCTTGCTTACACTGTCTGCTCCAGCCCTTACCACAGCCCTGTGAAGCAGGTTTTATGAACTCCATTTTGATGAGAAAACAAGATATGTTTAGATTCATTGACCATTTTGAAGAGAATGTTATCTATCCACCTAAAAAAATAATTCAAAAGGTACAAATAAATATATTATGAAAATTAAGGCTCCCTCCCATCCACTTTCCCCACCCTTATTCCCTCCCTGGAAGTAACCACTATTGCCAGTTTTGTGTATTCTACCAGAGATTCTGTGTATACTTCTTGTATGCATGTGCAAATATATTTTCTTTTCTCCTCTCTTTCTTTTTAAAATTTAAAAATTAAAAAAAAACTTTTGTTTTTAATAAAGTTATTTATTTATTTTTGGCTGCATTGGGTCTTCGTTGCTGTGTGCAGGCTTTCTCTAGTTGTGGCAAGTGGGGGCTACTCTTCATTGTGGTGCGTGGGCTTCTCATTGCGGTGACTTCACTCTTGTTGCTGAGCACAGGCTCTAGGCACGCAGGCTTCAGTAGTTGTGGCACGAGGGCTCAGTAGTTGTGGCTCGCGGGCTCTAGAGCTCAGGCTCAGTAGTTGTGCCTCATGGGCTTAGTTGCTTTGTGGCATGTGGGATCTTCCCGGACCAGGGCTCGAACCCATGTACCCTGTATTGGCAGGCGGATTCTTATCCACTGCACCACCAGGGAAGTCCCTAAAATTTTTAAATCATAAATGGCAGTACTGTATACACACTGTTCTGCCCCTTGCTTTTCTTACTTAAAAATATATCTTTGAGATTTTCCTTTCATTGTAAGTGTAAGAGTGGGTTTTTAGTAGCTGCATAGCACTCTACTGTACAAATAAACTATAATTTATTTAGTGAGTCCCCTCTAGAGGAAAACTTAGGTAGTTTCCAATCATTTGCCTTTACAAAACAATGCTGTAATAAATATCGCATTACACAGAAATCTTCGATCCATTTGTAATTAATTTGGTATTAAGATTGGGATTTGATTTTACTTTTTGCAGATGATTATCCAATTTTTATCTATGGTCAAAAATGTTCCCTTTATCAAATGCTGAATTCCAAAATGTGTTTGGTTCTATTTATGGACTCTCTTTTCCAAGAAATTGGATTCAAACTCTAATTTCAAAGCTACTAAGGCATATTTTACCCCCTACAGTAAAATCTTGACCCAGAAAACACTTAGCCCAACTCTTTCATTTTACTGCTGAGGAAACTGAGGTACATATCAAAATAATGTAATCATTTAACAAAAGGCAGTGGTAGGATTCTACACAGAATCCTACAGAAGTCCAACACTCATCCAGTATAACTGACATGAGTGTTCTGCAGAAAGATCTTCATATGACTCTGTGGAGGCAGCAAACAGGCCCCCTTCTGCCTTAATGGTGTGAAAAAATCTATGGTGTTCAAAAGGTCTTATGTCTAATTTGTAACGTATCATGCCATGGTCACCCTATGGCTGAAATATTCGTTAAAAGAAAAAAATCAAATCAACCAAATGATTATTTAGTTTCTCCCTCCAAAGCTGCCTTATACTTTTAAAATAATTAAATCATTTCTGGCTTGGCTTGGAGAAGAAGCAAGATAATATAAATTATTTCTGGCAGAAGAAGCTCAGTAAAGATTATTTCACTTCTCTTTTTGGAGTGTGAATTATTTGTTATGGCATTCCTTAAATATAATTTGCCAGTGTGCCAAGTTGCTTAGGCCCTCAACATTCAATAAATCTTCCCTGAATTTAGTGTTTTCAGGGCACTGGCATGAAAGGGTCATGTACTTTCTTTTATAATAAAATGACCAATATAGTTTTTCTTTTTATATAATGGTATTTGGAGTATTATGCACCTATAAAAGTATTAATTTCAAAAGATGTTTAACAACACAGGAAACTGCTCACAATATATTGTTAGATTAAAAAAAAGCTGGATATAAAATTATATGTAAACCATATGAAGCCAAATTTGTAAATACTATACACATTCCTGCATGAAAAAAAAAACTGGAAGAAAATGCAATACTGTGTTGATGGTGGCTAATTCCAGGTTTTGTTTATTATTTATATTTTTTATGTCTGTATTTTCTAATTTTTTTTTTCACTGAACATGTGTTACTTTAAAAACAGAAGAGGACTTCCCTGGTGGCACAGTGGTTAAGAATCCACCTGCCAGGGCTTCCCTGGTGGCACAGTAGTTGAGAGTCCACCTGCCGATGCAGGGGACGCGGGTTCGTGCCCCGGTCTGGGACGATCCACATGCCGCGGAGCGGCTGGGCCCGTGAGCCATGGCCGCTGAGCCTGCGTGTCCGGAGCCTGTGCTCCGCAATGGGAGAGGCCACAGCAGTGAGGGGCCCGCGTACCGCAAAAAAAAAAAAAAAAAAAAAAAAAAGAATCCACCTGCCAATGCAGGGGACATGGGTTCAACCCCTGGTCCGGGAAGATCCCACATGCCGCGGAGCAACTAAGCCCATGAGGCACAAGTACTGAGTCTGAGCTCTAGAGCCCGCGAGCCACAACTACTGAGCCCTCGTGCCACAACTACTGAAGCCCGCGTGCCTAGAGCCCATGCTCCACAACAAAGAGAGGCCACTTCAGTGAGAAGCCCACGCACCATAACGAGGAGTTGCCCCCGCGAGCCACAGCTAGAGAAATCCAGCATGCAGCAATGAAGACTCAACGCAGCCAAAAATAAATAAATACTTAAGTATTACTTTAAGTGTTACTTTAAGTAATACTTACGTCTTACTTAAAGAGGAAGAGAAAGTGAATTCATGTCCCTAACGTCTAACATGCTCTCAGAGTGAGACTTGAGCCCTGGGGTGACTGGAGACTCCTTTTTAAGAAAATAATTTGCAAAGTGTATATCTAGGTGTCACTCTCACCACACTCTGTAGCCCCTTATATTACAGACCGGGAAACGAGTCCTGGACTGGTGGCATTTACTCAGCCAGTTTATGATGCAGTAATCTTTGGGAACCTTCTAAGTTGGGGCTTGGCAACACATCTTTGGGACATGAAAGTATTGGTCAGGCAAGTCGGGACATGCATTTGTGGGTGATCCTCATCACACCTGGATTCTTCCCCTCACCTGAGTCAGAAGGCTTACAGTGCAGAGCCACCCTCTCAGGCATCCAGATGTTATCAGGCAAGTTGTAGACACACCCTGTCCCTGTGACCTGACTATCTGTAGTGAGGGGCTGGGGTCTCCCACCTCTGCCCCCAGTCCTGGGCTCACACCTTGAGACCTGCATTCTCAAACCCAAATGAGACCCCATCCAGGTGGAGTATTCACTTCTCTACTGTAGACTGTTGGGTACATAGACATTCTTTAATAAACATTGTAGGCGTGTGTGCATAAAGACACACACACACACACACACACACACTCTTCCTCAGTGTCAGTCAAATTTAAGAGGTTAGCTTCTCAAACCTCCACTCATTCTGGAAAAAAGGTGATTTCACCTGCTTCCCTTTTCCTGTCTAAAGTTCAGAGGAGCCCCTGCTCCACCCTCCACCCCCACCAGGGCCAGAGCTGGAGGAAGGGGCAATAAGTATTGCTAAAAATAAAAGGAGAGAGAGAAAAGAGGAGCCCCAGTTAACGAGGGTTGGTTAAGCTCCATGTGGGGTTTGGTTTGGCTGAGTGTAGGGTGGATATGAGGGTCTGGAGTGGGCACTGAGTCTTCTGAGCCATGGAAGTGTAGCTCAGGGCTGCCTGCAGGGTCCCCGCTCTGTCCTTCCCAGGAGTGCTCAGGCTCTCCCAACAATACATGTGGCATGCATGTGTAGTGGGGCTCCAGCCTTTCCTGTGAGGCTGAAAGAGAAGTTTTGGGAAGAGGGCCAGACCTGGAGGGTGAATTCTCACCACCTACCTTGCATGACTACTCAGTAAATATGGGGATCTGAAGATATGACTTCTGCTGATGACACTTTTGTAAACCAGCCCAATTTTCTACAGGCTAATGGCTGGGGAATACTGCTTCCTTCTTCAGTGACCAAAGTAGGTTGCAGTGGTGGGGCTTAAGCTACTGATGCTGTGTCCACTATGTTCATAGGCTGACCCAGCTCTTGTCTCCTTCCCCTGGGCCCCATCAGAAGCCAGGATCTGTGGCCTCCGGTTGGCCCCATGCCCCTCTAGGTGATCAAGCCTCCTTCCCTTCGTGTTCCCTTCATCTTCATCTTCCCTTCTCAGCCATGGCTGAGATTGATGTCCCCTTAGCACTGGAGTTTGGGATCTCAGGTCGCATCCATGGTGCTAGTGCCCTTGCTGACACATACAGTACTAATGTCAAGTTCATATTAGTGACAGCCTTCTAGTTGATGCCTGAAGTAGCCATCTGTGCCATGGAACATTTACCATATGAATTACTGACTGATGTGATGGAATTCGGCTGCTCTAAGACCCCAACATATAAAGGGCATGAAATCTGCCTAATATAGGCTCATGTAAAAGAAGCCTGAGCCTGGGGAGGGCTCTGCCCTCTCCCCTGTCAGCAAGCATTTCCCATATGATCACTTTTATTATTTTGTCTGCACTCAGGGGAGTCTCAACATTCTCAGGTTTATTTAGCTACTGGTTTAAAACAGCTTGTGTCCATAAAGGGATCTCAAGTCCTGAATCATTTATAAAACATCTGGAGCTCTGGAATTTCCCTGGACTTCTGACTCAGATACACTGGAAATGGTCAACACATCAGAGAGAGAGAGAGAGAGAGAGCGCTTGGACGCCCACAAGTAAACAGGAAAATGCTGCTGTTTCCATCCATCTTCTAATTGGAGTAGAAAGGACAGACCCCAGAAGGCAAGGCATCTTCCTCTCAGCTAAGACCCCCGAGGGAATACCCGTTGCCCCCTGGCTCAGGTACCTGAAGGAGAATTGCCAGAAACCTCTTCTCAGCCTCATTCCGGCCATAACACTGGAAGCTATGCGTGTAGAGTGTGTACTCATAGCCATACAGGGACACCTTCACGATGTCACTGGTGTTCAGCCCCACGTTCTCTTCTACCGCGAAGGATATTTGGGTGGAGGCACCGCCTAAATCCAGGGCACCTGTGGTCTCCTTTCCGTTCGGATGCACCCACATATGCCACAGGCTCTTCTACACAGTAGGAAAAGGAAACAAGAAAAAAGACCAAAGGTACCATCTCTGATTGGCTAGGGTTCTTCACCCAAGACCCATCTCTTATTGCTAAGAAATATGACATAGGAAGCATTCAGGGCCAGATCTCTCCTTTATTTCAGGGGTGGTGAACTGAAATGCTTACAGGGACTGTACAGGCAACATAAATGAGTGAGTAGACAATAGGGAATGAGGTGTATACAATAGGGAATGAGGTGTATACAGTAGGGAATGGTGGGGCCTGGGGCAAACTGGGGAATGCATGAGCTATACTCTGTTCCAGTTGGTTGTTGCCATGCAGGAATGTGAGTCTGCTGTGACCAGCTCCTCCAACTTTTGGGGAGTGAGGGGGGCAGGAGAAGCTAGAAATGTGGATTTTTATGTGAATTTTCCAAAATATTAACTAATTTAATTTAATTAAAAATGTATTCAAGGGGGAAGAAAATAGGTCTTAGACTGAACATAGTATGGTGTCCTCTGCACCAAAGGAGCAGGGAGTATGGAGACTGGAATGTGAGGAGACCTGAGGACACAGAATGAGTTGGGAAGAAAGCTGCCTGAGGGCTCTGTAAATTCCAGATGGCTGTGTGGGGCTTCTTGGAAGGGTCATTTTCCAGGTGTCCTTCAAAAGACTCATAGCCCACTGCTAGATTTAGATCCTTCCCTGCCTCTAATTTCTTATTAGCTAGTAAAATGATGATATTCCCCCTCCCCCATGCATTTGGTCCTGTTTAGGATCCACGGCTTTGTCCTAGCTATACATGTCTTTTCTTAGCTGTTGTATCATAGATGTTTCCCTAATTCATTACATGATAGAAACAATGCAGGACACGTGGCCCTGTTGGCATGTACCTCAGCTTAAGTTACCAAGCACAGGGGACAGGATAAACAGCAAGATTAAAAACCATGCATTTGTTTTCACACACCTCCAGGAAATTTCCCATTAAATAGTTGGCTGTAATCCATCCATAAATCCCTTCCTCTTGCCCAGAAATGATTTGAGCATCCCTAAAATCAAAGGGCTGAGACTCGAAGTAGTTTTGGATGCTCGCAATGACTTCATTAGCTGCTGTTTCGTTTTGCAACCTATGCAAGGCACAGAACACAAAAGGCTGAGTGCCCAGACAACGATCTTAAAATAACCCCTCCACCCACTTCAGGCAGGGACAGTTTTCCAGATGTATATAAGACATGGCAACCCCCTGTACAAGTTGAAGCCTCCCAGGCAAGGCAGGATGCACCTGTTACCTGTCAAACTGCTAAGCAGGAAAACAGCTACCAGTAAAAATACCACTTGTTCTCTCTGCCCCTACCTGTTCCTGTCCCTCTCTCTAGCAACCAGCTAATGAAAAGAGCCTCCTACTCAGTCACCATTGCTCTGTCTCAGATCAGCAGAGGAAAGGAGATCGGTGAAGGCATAGGAGTGGCATAAGTATCTCTTGGGGCACCATATAAAGAAGCCCTCATCAGGCCAGAAGGAAGGGGAGCTTAGGAGGGAGGGGGAAAGGAAGAGGGATGAGTTTTCAGCTGTCCCAGCTTTGCTCTTTGGGAGGGCTTCATCATGAGGGGATATGATGGCCATCATGACTGTCATTGAATTGAAATTCATTAGTGTGCTGACCCATGGAGGAGTGGTAACATAGTGTTCATATCACCCATGATGTAGAGTAATAATATCGTTCATCTGCTGCCATTTTATGAAAGAAATCTCACTTGGGAGACTCTTTTCCCTTTCATCAGTGGGTTAAGAAAGCCAGGGGCACTGGCTCACTCTTGGCTGAAGAAGAAGAAAGAGAAATGCTACAAGCAGAAGTCCATTCCAGTTCAGTAGCAAATTATCACTGCTTGGAAAATAATTAAGAATTTTCCTAGTTTTATTAATTCCCATCCCAGAGATTCTCAAATTATTGTTTTTTTAATATTTGACTTTTCTAGCAATTAAAATATCAACTAGTTCCTCAGAAGAAATGGATCACCATCAGAAAGTTTCACAAGGAGGCATTAATATTTAATTTATTCAAATGCGACATTCACTTTTTCCCCAACTGGCAAACTTTTGTATTCCATGGTTTTTGTCATGGGCTATAAATTACAGAGCCTTTGAATGATTTCTCGCGGAGAGGACTGGGAGAAAAAAGCAACCAAGAAAGTTGGGTTCTTTGTTTCCATAAGAAAGAAAAGGCAGAAGAAGGGAATTTCTATGACATTTCTATTTCAGGTAAACGCAATTATTTTGAAAACACACTGCAGATTCCAAGAGTAAGCAAAGAAATCTGACTTCTTTCTGCATTCTACTTGGTCAACCAGGACACAGGAATAGAAAAAAGGAGAGGAAAACTACAAGGAAAGGGCTCAGTCCAATTGAGAGTGCTTCATGATTTTTTTTGATGATCATCTTAAAGTGACTCTGTTGTTCCTTTGTATTTTCTTCATGCCCACATGAAGAAAATACATGTAATTTTACATTCCTGGGATCACAGACAAAGTGGCTTTGAAGCAGAATGAGTGTCATCTTTTGGGGAGAAAGCCTTATTTTCAAAGTTTAGGGCAGCATCTACCCTTTAATTTAGGTAGATTTAAGTTTGATGGGTTTTTTAAAAAAACTATTTTTCTTTTAATTCAAGGTCAAGGAAGTATTATCATGGAGAAAAAAAAATGAAGAGAAAGGACATTCAAAAACAACGCAACTGGGCTAAAAGTCATGGCTACAAATTTAGAAGGAACTGCTTAATTGAATGAAATGAGATGTTTGTTTTTATGTAATGCCAAAGGCTTTGGGGTGAGGAGCAGAAATCCCATTATTTGAAAGCAGATCTCAGTGACATTTTGTACATGGGTAGAAGCTACACAGCTTAGTAGTATAGTGGGTTGCATTTAGTGGAGCCGGTTGTCCACAGGTGTTAAAATACCAGGAGTCAGGGCTTCCCTGGTGGCGCAGTGGTTGGGAGTCCGCCTGCCGGTGCAAGGGACGCGGGTTCCTGCCCGGTCCGGGAGGATCCCACGTGCCGTGGAGCGGCTGGGCCCGTAAGCCATAGCCGCTGGGCCTGCGCATCCGCAGCCTGTGCTCCGCAACGGGAGAGGCTACAGCAGTGAGAGGGCCGCGTACCTCAAAAAAAATACCAGGAGTCAAAAACAGTTTCTACTTTTCTAGAAAACTAGAGGTACATCCCATGATTAGATTTCATGTCACTTTCCTTTATTTTCCAAGCTCTCAGTAAAATCACCATGGAGAAGGGAATCAAATATAGAACTGTTTCTTTCTGAGTATTAAGATAAAGACTAAAAGTTTCCCAACTTTTAAAGCCTAAATTTATGGCAGAATATGGGCTTCTTTCTTTTGGATTTATTCCCAGAAATAGAGTTACATTCTTGGAAAGAATTCAACACATTCCTGGTTATTTTGGTCCAAAGGGCTCCTTTGTGCCATTCCAGCCCTTACCTCAGCAAGCGCATCCCAGCTGTGGCCCCCAGGTAAATGCAGGTGGATCCATGGAGGTGGGCTGGAATGTGCCCCTTGACTTCTTGCATGCAGTCCTCAAAGGCTTTGGGGGCATCTTGAGGGTTTTCCCCATAGCTGGAGATCCCAGAGCCTGAAGAGCAAGCAGTCAGCACTTCTTAGCCTTCCCAGGAACCAACAAGAGCAGTACAACTTTTAAATATAAGATAAATCAGCTCTGGAAATTAATGGGTTTTTGTAGGGGGCTGAAAATTGTGTATGTGCTAAGTTCCATGTGGTCACACAGATGAGTCAATTCCCAAAATATGGAAGGAAAGAATTATAAAGGTGAAAAAAGTAATGAGCCAAGACCTGCTTTTAAAAAAAAGTTCTCATCATGGAAATTTCAAATATAAATAAAAGTAGGGAGAAGAGTATAACAAACCCATGCACCCATCTTCCAGTTTCAACAATGATCAATCTTGCTCCATCTGCACTCTCACATTCTCTCATCATGAAGCAAACTGCAGACATGGTATCATTCCATTCTATAAATATTTCAGTATGTATCATTAAAAGATAAGAATTCTTTTAAAGAAACATAACCATAGTCTCATTATTCCACCTAAAAATCTTAAAAATAATCCCTTAATATAATTAAATATCTAATTAAGTTTCACGTTTCCTTCATATTCATATTTTTTCTCTCCCTCTCTCTCCCTCCACCTCTCTCTTTCTATCTAGTTTGTTTGAACTAGGGCCCAAATAAATTCCATCCATTATAATTGGTTGGCATGTCTCAAGTCTCTTTTAATATATAGATTCTGCCCCCCCTTTCTAATTTTTCTTTGTAATTAAACATTTTTTTCCTTGCAATTTCATTTGTCTTATAGTTTCCCACAGTCTAGAATTTGCTGATTGCAGCCCCATGATTCACTTAACATGTTATTTGGTCCCAGTTTTTCTCTATAAATTGATAACTGAATGCAGAGGTTTAATCAGATTCAGGTTTGAACTTTTTCAGAAAGAGTAGTTTATAGGGATGTGCATTTCCAATAAGACGCACAAGCATCTGGTTGTTTCTCTCTTTGTGCTGTTAACAGGCATCAGTGATCATTGCTTAGGTCCATTCATTACTCCATTAGGGTTTATGAAACGCTGATATTTTATTTCCATCATTCTTGCTTCACTTTTTACCTAAAATGCTTTTATAAGAGGAAAACTTCCTCATCGTTAACTATTTGATTACCCTATACAGTTTGTATAGGGAAGGCAGTGGATAAGTGCTTGATTCTTTCCCTTTATTTACCAGCTTAAAAAATATAGATTGCATCTCTAGTATCTACCTAATTTAACCAATAAGGGATTTTGTTCGTTTGTTTGTTTAAGGGCATATGAATCTAAAGATATATTTGATATGTTTCAATTCATTGCAGTTACTATTCTTATTGGTGGCCTATCTTGTCCAGTGGCGCTCTCTTCAATTTGGCAGCTGAATCCTTTTGACATGATCCCAGAAACCTTTAAGAACTTTTCTGCTTTCTGATATGATGAGATGTATCAGTGACCTATAAATTTCCTGCCCCAGGTCTGGAGTCTGCTGTTTTTCCAAGGAATCTTGGTTTCTTTTATTGAGTAATGGTATTTAGCATTCAAAATTTGGAAGCTAGGTTGCTTACTGAAAGGCTTTCCAGAAGACAGACTTAGAGCAAACTTTATTTCAAGAGAAAACACATCATGAATTCTTAGTGGTATTTCTAATTCAAAACTTCAAGTTCTTCCTTGAATTCATTGATCTTGTATCTTTATCTTCCTTTTACTAGCCTGTTTCCCAGCCCCTCCAACTTAATAACTCATTAGCTTTATTTCACAATCCACACACAACAGTCTCAGTATGACAATGACAATACCAGCACTACCACCAATTATAGGATTATTGAAAACAATTTAAGATTTTTTGAAGTTCTTTTTGTCCTTATGGTATATCCTATTAGGCATGTACAAGTGTCCATAAATGAAGCTTTCTTGAAATACATACATGCTAATTTGTCTGCATATTGTCTATGGCTGCTTTCATGCTAAAGTGGGAGAGTTAAATGGTTACAACAGAGATCATATAGCCAACAAATGAAAAATATTTATCCTCTAGCTCTTTACAGGAAAAGTTTGCTGTCCATTGACTTAGATGATTTATAGGCATCTCCAGCTTGATATATTTGAAACCAAATTCCTTAATCCCTGCCATGGCTCCAACCTACTTACCCTCAGTGTTGCCCACTCTAAGGAGATGGTACCTTCATCCATGCAGTTACTCAGGTCAGAACTAATGTTCAGGCACCATCAACCAGAATGCTGCATATTGAATCTATCATAAAATCTTTTTGGCTCTACTTTCAAAATACTTCTCAAATCTGAGCACTTCTCACTCCCTTCCCCAGAACTATTCTCAATCAGTGTTTCTCAACCTCAGCACTACTGAAGTTTTGGGCTGGATTATTCTTTGTTTTGTGGGCTGTCCTGTGAGTTATGTAATGGTTAGCAGCATCCTTGTTCTCTACTACTAGATGCCAGCAGCACGGCCAGCCCCAGTTATGAAAACCAAAAAATGTCCCAGACATTGATAAATGTTCCCTGGGGGGCAACATTGCCCCATGTTGAGAAGCACCAGTCTAGGCCAGAACACCAAAACGTCACCTCCCACTTGCACTGCTCTAATAGCCCTGGTTTTCCTGCTTCTAATCTTAAGTCTCTTGACTACGTATTCTACATTGACAGAGTGACCCGTTAAAATTATGTCGTATCGTGTTAGTTCCCTGATCAGAATCTCCTAATGGCTTCCCAATATACTTTGAAGAAAATTCATTTGAGTAAATGTCAAACCCCTTACTGCATCTCAGGGTCCTCTGGGAGCTGGCCTCGGTGACAGCTTTGGCCTCATTTCTCACTTTTGTTTCTCTTACTCGTTCTGCTCCAGCCACATCGGCCCCTTTGCTCTTCCTCGAAAATGCTGAGCAGCTGTCACCCTTGGCATTTTCTTTTGCCACGCCCTCTGCTCAGCACATTCTTCCCTCAAACAGGTGCGCGGCTCACTCTCTCATCTCAATTTGGCCTCTGCTTAGCTATCACCTTCTTTGCTCTCCCATGAAATAGAATGATCACTCTATATCCACCTAGCTGGCTTAGTTTCTCCTCACAGCACTTCTCCCTGATATCATATACCCATTTATTTATTCTGTCTCCTTCATTAGACTGTAAGTTCTGTAACAGCAGAGACTTTGTATATTTTGGTTATTTTAGAATTCCCAGTGTCAAGAACACTTACTGGCAGACAGCAGGCACCCAATAAATATTTATTAAGTACAGGAATCAAGCAATCAATCAATCAATGAGATTTTCACATCAGCTCACAATACTATAGTAAGGGGATTGTGTAGTCCAATCTAGAGCAAACAAAATATATTCTGCCAGAGCTAGTCTCTGGATAGGAACTGGTTAGGAGCCTTGCTAGAATGTGGAAATATGGGGTATTTGAGCATGTCCCTCGGGGGCCTATTTGCATAAGTTTCCTTAAGCCTCCCAGAGGGAAAAGGAGATTGGATTCATAGGTTCATGGGATACTGGGATTCACAACCCCAAGAAAAGAGCTATAACTGCTATTCCAATCTGGGAAGAGAGGGTTGGACAGCTGGCACAAGACTTACTTGAGGTCGGACAAAAGCAAAAGACATGGGCAAGGGATGCTTTCCAACACTGTAGTGGCCTGGTCCCTAGAGCAACTCTTTAAGGTATTTCGGTGGAGGAGATGGTTAAGTTTAGGCTCTAGTGGAGTTTAAAGAATTTTTAACTGCTGGTTTAAAGGGAAAACATGAATGCCGCCTGTGAGAGAAGGCAGCAGGTACCCTGAGCAGTGCCTCCTGCAGAAGAGATGAGGGGCAGGCAAGGAACAAGTGACCCGGAGGGAATGGCTTTAAAACAAGCAGCCAGAGCAATAGGCACCAGCATGGGGACCAGCAGCTAAAGCAGCACCCAGTGAACTCACGGAAAACAGCACCTGAGGACTGGATACTCACCAGGGACCCCCTGAGAAAGAAATTTCTGAGGCCCTGGGCATTCGGGAAACACTGTAGGGCAAAAAAGCATTCACCAACCCCTCAAACTGGCCAAGGCAGGGGAGACCTGGGGAAATTTGCAACTTAGAAACTAGAAACCCAAATTATGCTTGGCGAAGCTGCCTGTCTTTCAGGGGATGACACTTGCCAAACTTTAACTCTGTAATTTGAGCTGTAATTTGTGGTCTTCTGGTCATTGTGAGTATATATGGATCCCTGAGGCTACCGTGATCAAAGGGAAGATCCATTTATGGATGTGGTGTGGGCTCCATGACCCTGCCCCTCCCCTAAATCACATCCAGGGTGGGCCAAGGGCCCCTACCCCTGAGAGACTGCCTGGGTCTCTCCCCATGAAAGTGCCACCTCTTTCTACAGCCCGAGGCCATCAGGACTGACTTGGCTGAATTGCCCTCCCGGGTATAGAGGCAGATCTTACAACTATGTTAGAATAACCTTTTAGCAAGAATATCCACTAGGAACTCTAAAGTGTGGTGCCCCATAATTAATAATAACTAACACTTATTGAATGCCTACTGTATGCCAGGGATTTGCTACCTGCTTTATATATATATTATGTCATTTAATCTTCAAATAATACCTGTGGGGTGGGTATTACTATTATTATGCTTTTTAGTTTAGAGATAAGTGAGTCAAGACTCAGGTTAGATAATTTTCTAGAGTTCCCACAGTAGGGATAGGGTGACGTCTTAATCACTGTCGTACATTATCCTCTCCACTTGGAGTGACTGGTCTCTCTTTCCTAAAGAAAGCATCCTCTTTGCTGCTTGGGGGTGAAGAAATGGCTCAGAAGTTAGGAGAACAGAGATGGGATCTCTGGCTGAAGTTTGAGCGACGGTGCTGCCGCTTATGAATTGTGGGTAACAATGCAAGCAGTACTCAGAAAACATGGAAGTCCCCTGTTGCGAGGAGCCCAGAGAGGTGCCGTGCAGATGCCTCTTCAAAGAAAGGCTTAGTGTCTCAGCGGTTAGCTCCTTTGGGGTTTGCCTCAGCTGCAGAGAGCTGCCTTGCTCAACATCTTCCCAGGATGGCAACATCCAATGACTGACAGTGATGGGGGGACCACAGCCCAGCCATTTCAGGCCATTCATACCCAATGCAGGACATCTCTAATTGGCTGGAGCCCTGTCAGGCCTGGGCTGCAATCTGACTTCTCTTTCTGTCCAATCCTCCTTCTTCTGCCTTTCTTCAATGGGTGCGGATTGCTAATCACTCCCTTGCATCCCAGACTCTGTCTGGACATCTTAACTGTGACACCTATGTCCCAGGGAAGGCGAGCTCCTGGTGCCCTCCATGGAAGGGCAGATGATCAGAATGCACCCTGGTTATACAGAGAAGACTCTTGGTCTCCCTATGGGAAAGGCTAATTCTGCTTCCCAACTTTTTCCATGCCATCACTTGCAAGAAAGTATTCTATATGGGCAGCTCATTAAGGGAAATGAAGGAGGTTGCTTGGGTTGGGAGGACTGGTTCAGAGTCTATAACTTGTCCTATAGGCTGAGGGTATCCCTGGAACCCATTCAGGACATACTGGTTGGGAAGATCCAGGCCAAGTCAAAGATCATAATGCTCTAAAGAGGGTGGTGCATACATACACACTCACTAACTGGGCTTGACTATGTGGACTAAAGGCTTAATTGTAAAAGGCAAAATTATAAAACTTTTTTTTTTTTTTTGGCTGCTCCATGCGGCATGTAGGATCTTAGTTCCCTGACCAGGGATTGAACCCGTGCTCCCTGCAGTGGAAGCATGGAGTCTTAACCACTGGACCACCAGGGAAGTCCAAAACTTTTGATAGAAGAATATCTTTATGACCTCAGGATAGGGAAGGATTTCTTAAATAAAACGTACAAAGTGCAAACCAAAAGGGAGAAGATTGATAATTGTACCTACATAAAAATTAAGAACTTCTCAGAAGATATCATGAAGAAATTAAAAAGACAAACCATAAACTGTGAGAGGATATTAGCAACAATATGATAATAATACTAGCAAAGCATTCATATTCAGAATATAGATAAAGAATTCCTAGGACTCAAAAGGAAAAATTCAAGCAATTTGGTAGAAAAATGAGCAAAAGACATGAACAGGCATTTCACAGAAATAGAAAGAGTCATAAATATATAAAAAGATACTTATTAGTTACCAGGGAAACACAAATATTCATCAACAGCTAAAAATGAACCAGATATTGCTACTCATTGCAGCATAGATGAATCTTAAAAACCCAGTGGTAGTGAACAAAGCAAATTACAGAATAAATGTTTGCTTCTAATTAAATAAATATGTGCTTGATTCCATTTTCAAAACCAGGAAAAACTAAATGCATAAGGACAAAACTAAAGAAGAACAAGTAAACCATCAATCTAACATTCAGAATATGTTGTGGAGGAGGCAGGGAGTGCGTGGAGGGTCATTAAAGATGTTGATGCTGTTCTGTGTCAAGAGTCGGGAGCTCACTGGCCATATACAGTTCACCACCTTCTATTATACAGCCTGTGAGCTAAGATATTCTTACATTATTTTTAAATGGTGGGGAAAATCTTTTTTTAATATATTTTGTGGCATTTGAGAATTATTTGAAATTCAAACTTTCAGGGTCCATAAAGAAAGCTTTACTGGAACAGAGCCACAAACGCCTACTGGTTTACAGATTGTCCATCTCTGTCTATCTCTTCCTACCCACCTCCCCATCATATACAGCCAACTGGAATATAATTTTCCTATTGGAATACAGTTTTCCTTGAGTTTCTCATGTT
Organism: Globicephala melas; assembly: GCF_963455315.2. NCBI lineage: Eukaryota > Metazoa > Chordata > Mammalia > Artiodactyla > Delphinidae > Globicephala > Globicephala melas. The sequence goes on along the minus strand of NC_083324.2, from coordinate 43,780,186 downwards.
TATGCATTATGAGCAGAGGCACTGACTGCCTTTGTTCTGGACTATTTTTTCAAGGATATTTGCATAATGAACAGGCTCAGAAGATATAGTGTTTCCCTCCAGAGCAAAAGGCAGGTACCCATTATAAATGTTTCAGATTCCCTAATCTCAGGGTTCCTCTTCTGTAACATAACCCACTGTGTGAGCAGGTACCATCTGGCCCTTTTTACATCATCTTGTACAAATTGGGGCTCAGAACCAGCACAAGAAAATGCTGATACTCGGGCTACAGCTGTTTCTGTGAGTAATAAACTCTCCTTTGTTTCTGACCCAGGAGTCTTGGGTCTTCCACCAGCATCCATGAAAGTGCGGCAGGGTAGAATCTCACACCATTCACAGTTCTTGACACCCGCCCCCCACCATTTTACAGATGAGAAATCTGAAACCCAGAGAAGGGAAGGGACTGGCCTGAGGTCACTGTACTGATGAGTAGCAGCACCATCTCAAGGTCTCATATTTCCATGACACCCAGCCCAGTGCTCAGTCCTTGCCTCTGGGCAGCATCTCAGGACTCCTGCAGGCCTCTGAAGGACATTAGGACATTCCCTGTCTTCCCTTGGGCCTTACCTTTCACGCTACATTTGAAGGTTTGACTGACTACTCCAGTATTATTCTCCTTCTCTGCTGGCCATTGATACACGTAGACTGTGGTTCTGGAAGACCCGGCATCGAGCACGATTCCATACTGAATAAAAGGCGGGGAGGGAGAGTCAGAGACAGGCATCTGAGGACCCCTTTTCCCAGGGGGCCACCGAGAACCCTGAGTCCTCCCAAGAGCTTAACCCACACTGCTTCATTTAGGTGGGAGCTGACCAAAAAGAAAAAAACTATTTTCTCTAAACCAACTTTGTCTCCATGGACTCTGGATGGAGGGGTTGGGGGGAGATGGGTCCGGTGTTCTAGGTCACAGTTCTCAGCCTTGGCCTCACATTAGAATCACTTGGGGAGCTTTTGAAACTCCCAATGCCGAGGCTGCAGCTGAGACCCATTAAATCAGAATCTCTGTCAGTGGACCCAGGCACCAACAGTTTTTAAAGCTCCTTTGGTGATTCCAGTATGCAGCCAAGGTTGAAGATGAGTACCCCAAAGATCTTGCATGCACAGACAGTCTCCTGATTCCTCCTCATCCAGACTCTGCGGGGGTCGGGGAGGGGGGCGCACGGTCAGAAGCCACCTTGGTCTCAGGAGTACAATGAATAGTCAGTCACCTGCTGCCCTCTATTCTCCAAACTTCCAGGCCTATCAGCCTGGGATAAACAACCAAAAGGAAACCATAGGTAGGAAGTTCTCACAGGGGAGTGACACACTGATATCTGCATTGGCCTTCAGAATGAAAGTATTCCTGCTTAAGGAGGAAAAAACTAAAATACAAACGAATGTTGACATATTATCCCACTTAGGTGACGTGTGTGAACAAATGGACAGGAGGGTATTGCCAGCCATCTCACGCAGCTTGAGGCAGGTACCAGGGAGCTTCAGTTGAAGGTGTGGCCCAGCCCAGGCCCTGGACCAGGCCTGCCTAGGAAGGAGCATTCATTAGCAGCCTAGGGGCATTGGAATGAGTTACGCTGACCTAGGTCACTATCTGGTTGGGCTTGGAATCAGCCCAGGGCATCAGAGGCTTCTGGGTGGCATCTTTTCCCCAATTCCCCCACCATTGAGTTAGCCTAGCCTGTCCCAGAGGGGAAGATGACGTTGGGTTCTGGAGGCAGGTCACATCAGATGGATTCCTACTTTTCTGATATTGCATAAGAGACCTAACCTCTCTGGGTTCCCTCGTCTTCAGGCAACTTCCTTTCAGAAGTAAATAGGAGACCATTTGCCTGATGCTTAGTGGCTGCTCAATAAATACAGGCTATATAGAAAAATCAGTGAAGCAAAATAAATAAAATTGCAAAGCAAGAAAAAGAGGAAAAAAGTGCATAACACCCCTCAAATCCAACTACTGTTTTAACACCTTGTTATATATCTTTTCCAACGGTCTTCTGTGCATACAACTACATATACACATATGTGTTTAGACATATGTTTTTAAATCAACACAGGATTACAGTACACATAATCTTCTCCAATGCTCTTTTCTTACTTAAAAAGTATATCATGGGGGACTTCCCTGGTGGTCCAGTGGTTAAGGCTCCGCGTTTCCACTGCAGGGGGCACGGGTTCGATCCCTGGTCGGGGAACTAAGATCCCGCATGCCGTGCAGCGCGGCCAATAAATAAATAAGTAAATAAATAAATAAAAGTATATCATGAACATCTTTCCCTACCAGTAAAAGTACTGACATGATTTTTAAGCCATTCATCCCATTCACTATGAGATGTACAGTAGTTGATTTAACCAATCCCCTGATTCTAAACTTTCTATCACGAATGCTTGCTTCATTTGAAATAGGAGCAAATAAAAAAATGTTACTCCAGCTTCTCCATTCTATTAAGATAGAACATCCTGTGTACATTGGTATTTGAACTTGAATAGCCTCTTCACCTCAGCTCTTCAATCTGATGTGTGTTGCCTGGGATCCTGACATGACACCCCCCATGGCAAACAGAGGAGGCATTGTTCACAATCTATTCCAGGCAGAGGCTCCCCGTGAGATTAAAGCACAGGTTGAAACTGAAGGAAACCAGGCACTCCAGAGGTCTGAGCCTCTGTATCAGTCTGCTTTCTTTCCTTCCCTCTGCTGATGACCTGCTCACCAGCCCCTCCATGCCTGGCACTGATAAGAGGAGAGAGAGCATAAGAGGGCAGCTACTCCAGAGGGTGCCTGTCTGTCCCCAAATCTTCTTTATCCCAACCCTTCATGAAGAATGCTCGAGGCTGCTGGGCCAAGATCTGAAAGAATGAAGAATGTCCATCCTCATTTGTAAGTCCGGGAAAATGGGATTCAGTTTTCACCAGAATGGGCAGCAGCCAGAGACTTTGCTCTGAGATTTGCAGGAGAAATGGCGGCCCCTTGGGCGCCTGCTGATGTGGTGACAGGGACAGCCTTGAGGCCCAGTGCTACTTTGCACTAAGACGATCCACCCCCACCCCACCATCGTTCACTGGCATTTTCAAAAGTGAAAAGATTGGTCTTTAATCAGTTTTCAGAGCTCATTTGCCTAGATCAGTGCAACTCACTGCGGTTCCATGGAGGGAGGGGGAAGGGGAGAATGAATTTCATTCAGTTCAGCTAGGTGGGTGATGTTTGGATGAAAAGCGTTAAGTCACCTTCTGTTTAATGCAGTGTCAGAAAAACAAACAAACAAACATGGTCTGAATGTGGAACTGAAGATACAGTCGGTGGGTGAACCAAAAGGAAACATATGAACCCCATTATCCAAAACTCAAGAACTTTGTGAGCTTCTAACAAAAGCAAAAGCAAAGGTCATAAGATCATCTTTCTTAGATGTGTTTATTATTATTTTTATTATCATCATCATCATTATTACTCTTACTATAATAAGAATAATGGTAGTAATAAACATTTGGCGAACACTTATAATATGCCAGGCACTGCACAAAGGGCTTTAGTTTTGCATTTATAAGGCAGGTGTTATCATCATCCCCACTTGACAGATAGGGAAACTGAGGCTCACAGGGGTTAAATAATTAGCCAAGGTCACAGACTTGGGATCAAGCCGGGGTCTAACTGACTCTTAAACCTGTACTCATTGCCCCTGTGCTTTCACTGAGTTCCAAGGAAAACAAGTCTTAACAGGGTGACTGATTAATAAGAAGGTGCCTGATATGGTACGGCAGACTTTCTTTGTTCAGACAAAAGACCCTCAGAAGCAAACTCTTGGTTAAGTGGTGTGCAGATCTGGCTGGAGAGGAGAATCACCAATTTGAATAAGGAGCCAGGGCCTTCTGGAAAGGAAAAAACAAATTACGCAACTCTTGTACTCCAAGAGGTAAACCAAGGTGGGCCACAGGGCACCAGATATCCAGGCTGATGACTGAGAATGGATGAGGGTTAGAAGGAAATGGTTTTAACACAGCCTGGCCCAGTTGTTGTGCTTTGGAGAGTCATGTGACCCAAGGTGGGGCTCTGACTGGCAGAAAAGCAGTGTCCCTGAAACCTGGGACCCTGCAGGCCCCTCTTCGACAGTGGCACCATGTGGCTGCGAGCGGCAGTGGCAGTGGGGTATTGATCAGATGGGTCTGAGAAGCTCCAGGGCTTCTAAACAACTGTGATGCAGTTAGGAGGGCGAAACCTCAAGAGGAAGATATTGGACTTAGTGATAATAAAGCAGCGGGGTTGAGGTGGGGGGTAATGAGTGAAACATAAAGGCAACGTCATCATGTTTACTCTTCAAGCTGATAGAGCAGGTCAGACCAGTGACAGTGAAAAAGGGACTGGGGATATTTCCACCGTTGGCTAAGTTTTAATAGTTCCGCTTTTACACTCAGATGAACCAAGGTTAGGTAGGGCAACGTTGGATTTAATAGCCAGATATCATGACTTTTCACGTGGGTCTTGAGGAACATTCCAGGGCCCCTCAGATAGGCCACTGTGGAGCTGGCTCCTCAAAACCAACTGTCAGCAGCACACAAAAAGGCAAAACAAGGCTCAAGGTATGAAAACATAAACAATGAAAAAGCCTTTATATTCACTGGTCTCCACCTCCACACTGCCCTTCCTGCCCCTAGCACACACTGCAAAACAAAAGGAAGGGTCTCTGGACAGCCTGAGAAAAGCTGCATGTGGAATGCCCCCTTCCAAGCTGTCATTCTGCTCCTGCTTCAACCGGCCCAGGACATCTGTCTTTTCTTATAACTAACCCACTCAGTGAAGCAGAATGGGCCTTCTGAGCCAATATTCCTGTGTTATACAACTTCCTGTCCCCTACAACTGGGGCCTGACAGCGAGATTCTGAAGAGATTAAAAACCCCCTCTCTGAACCGTCTGCTAATTCGTGAGGGTATGTCTGCTGGCCCTTCCAAACCCTTGCCTAAGGCCAATGTTCTCTGTTCTCTTTTCTTCCTTCTGTGCCAAGTCTGCTATTTCCAATCTGTGTAACTGTGGGAAGCTATTTGCCCTTTCTGTTCCTGTTTTCTCATCTTCAAAATGGGAATAATAATTATCTACAGGGAACGGTCACTGAGGGTTCCCTGCCCACAAGCCCTCAGACCTTACCACTGTGATGTCCAACCATGCACTTTCTACCTGCCTGAAGGCTGTCTCCATTGGCTGAACCTACCCGAGCCCACAATATGCCAGAAATACTAGAGAGCTAATGTTCCCCAGGGAGCAGCCCTCAACCAATGACTAATGGAAGCTGGTGTGTAAATACGCCCTTGAGTAGGATGACTGTGAGGCAGATGTTCTATATGCCCATGGCAGAGGACACCCCTGAGGTGAGAGTTCTGCACTGGCTCCCAGAAATCCCTAGCAGAACAGCTCCAGCTGCCCACAGTGGTAACCTGCTGGGTAATAGCCCCTCCATTGGCTGCCTTCCCTTCTGTCTCACTTCCCATCCCCCCACAGTTCTTCCTGGGGTCACCCCCAGATGACCATCTTGCATGGGCATCTTTGACTAGGGGAACCCCTCTGACACAGAGCTAAGCATGTGTGGTCTCCTCCTTCAACATTGCCCTCCATACTGCTCAGGGACCCACTTTTCTGTATTCAGTTTACTCTTCAAGTCTTCTAATTCCTCCATATCCCTCCAGTTTGAATTTACCTCTCATCTCCCAAAACAACTGCCTTAACCAGCTCATCCCTCACTTTTTTTTTTTTTTCCCCTGCTGTGGCCTCTCCCGTTGTGGAGCACAGGCTCGGGACGCGCAGGCTCAGCAGCCCTGGCTCACGAGCCCAGCCACCCCGCGGCATGTGGGATCCTCCCGGACTGGGTCACGAACCCGTGTCCCCTGCATCAGCAGGCGGACTCTCAACCACTGCACCACCAGGGAAGCCCCCTCATCCCTCACTTTTAAAGGGCCTGAGGGAAAATTTTATAAATGAAGACTTCTGCTCTGCCCCACCCCCACCTGTCCTCTTCCCATCCCCAGGCAAATCCATAGAGTAAACAGCCTCATGCACCTGTATGTTGACTGTAGAGGGTGGGCTAGCTCAGACCCCACACCCATGCTCTGTCTACTCTCCCTGCAAGCAGCTGCCCCTTTACCACCCCTCAGACCAGTGGTGAGGTCTGCCCTCAGCAGGAGGCCCACACAGACCCTGGATTCTGGGGTCTCAGGCACCACAACATGTTCTAGAAGGGAAGCATGACTCTTGGTGGGCACATTCCCTTGTCCCACGGAGAGATATACCTGAACGCAGCTAGAGCTGGTTTGTTTGACTTATGGGATCTAAGGGTGGTACTGGGGTCTAAGAATGGTTACTGGGGTCTAAGAGTGGAACCAGCCTTCCCCCCAATTGGAAGGCACGTCCCTTCTCCAATTCAGCACCTTCCTGTCTCTGCATCCATCCTCCCTCCTTCCCTCCTGTGCAAAGGAGAACGTGTTTTCCCAGCAGAGGCCAATATCTCCTCCTGGGTTCCCTGTTCAGAACTTAGGATCAAGGAACAGCGGGAAGTAAGTGAAGAGAGCCGTGGTAACAAGAGGGTCTGGGTTTCAGTTCTGGTCCTGCCATCCACTGGTCAAACCTATGTTTCCTCACTTGCAAAATGGTGGTGACAGTGCTTGTCCACCTTCCATAGTTGGCAGAAGAGTTCAGTGCGATAATTCAGGGAAAAATGCTCACTCAACCGAATAGCAATTTACAAAGTGTAAGGGGATGGTATTTCCCCTAGTTGCAATCCTGATTTTATATAGTTTATAGGAGAAGGCAGTGTCTGGAACTTGGGAAAACAGATTATCTAGGCCTTAGCTAATGTCTTTGGACAACCAGATAATTTGTTTTCCTCTCACCATTAGACAGCTGCATAAGGCTTTTTATTTTTCATTTTTATTCATGCTATTCATGGGGGGCTGAGATTCTTAAGTAAAATACCTATAAAAGAACCAAATTCCATTATCTAAAAAAGATTTTAGGGACTTCCCTGGTGGCACAGTGGTTAAGAATCCGCCTGCCAATGCAGGGGACATGGGTTCGATCCCTGGTCCAGGAAGATTCCACATGCCGTGGAGCAACTAAGCCCATGTGCCACAGCTACTGAGACTGTGCCCTAGAGCCTGTGAGCCACAACTACTAAGCCTGAGAGTTGCAACTGCTGAAGCCCACGTGCCTAGAGCCTGTGTTCCACAACAGGGGAAGCCACCGCAATGAGAAGCCCGGCACTGCAATGAAGAGTAGCCCCACTCGCCACAACTAGAGAAAGCCTGCACGCAGCAATGAAGACCCAACGCGGCCAAAAACAATAAATAAACTTAAAACAATTGTTTTAGGAAATTTCCTGGTGTTCCAGTGATTAGGACTTGGCACTCTCACTGCCTGGGCCCCAGGTTGGATCCCTGGTGAGAGAATTAAGATCCCACAAACTGCATGGTGAAGGCAAAAAAAACAAAAATAAATAAATAAAAAGATTTTACTTTAATCCTTTAGAAAAGTGAACTCAGGATGGTAGAGCAAACTCACCCACGCAGCCAAGGCAATATTAGTTTCTTTTTTACCTTTTAAAAACCTCTATTTCAGATATAGCCATTGAACACTCCCTAACAGCAGGAAGATGTAGAAAGGACTCTAAGGTCAAGGATAGATACTAAATGAGATTCAAATAACATGGCTCCTATGGCCCTTGTCCAACTAAGAGAGGTTTTCATATTTTTAAAGAGTCATAAGAAGACAAAAACAAAAGAAGATATGCAACAGAAACTATAAACGGCTCTGAAAGCCTAAAATGTGTACTGTTTGGCCCTTTACAGAGAAAGTTTGCTGACTTCTACCCAAAAAGGTTGAAGGACTTACTGACTCTCTTCACCTTTCATTTGACAGTCTCTCATGGGATCACCTCCTACCACCTTTAATAGCCAAGGCAGAAGGGATACACACAATTCTCAGCCTACCAGAGAACATCCATTTGGGGATGGACTTATCAAGAGCTGAGAGAGGCTTCTGGAACTTAGCATAAGGTCCTGAGTAATTTTGGTGGGGGAAGAGTCAGAGGGATCATGGCATACTTCTAGACTCAACAGAGGTAGCACAACACAGCTCAAGAAGTCCTTTCAGGTCCTTGATTTTGTTTACCCAGGCTAGGCCAGAAGAAGAGCCTGGGTCTCCTGGTCTTCACTCATGAGCAAGTTTGTGTCATCTGGAGGAACTGACAAGCTGGTAAATCTTTGGTAGCTATCTATAATTCTTGGCTACAGAGTCTAGCTTTGGTTCTAACAGTCAGGAGTCAAAGCAAGACCTCACAGTCCTAGGAGAAGGTGTCACCACTATCAATCTTTCACCTCAAACATCACAAACCCAGCATGTCCAGTCTTTCTCCCTGGGTTCTTACCCATCCTTTCCCTGGCTCTAGCTAGAGGTAAGGGGCAATAATTTTCTTCTCTTCTAACTCATGAGTTTCGAATCATTGATGTCAGAGCCCATTTCTTCCCTTCAATGCCAACCCCTTCACACCTACCTTCAGTCCTGGAAGGAGAACCTCTTTCTGGTGAATCTGGATGAGTGTGACAGCTACAAGCACCACAATGCTCAAAAGCAAGACCACCAAGGTGATGATGGCTGAAATTCGGGAGAGGGCCTTGAGGCCTAAAATGGGGAGACCCAGAAGACACATGAGGGGGAATTGGGAACAAGGTCCTGGCCTTCTTTGTAGAATCTGTGGACTGGGTGCTTAACCGCATGCATAAGTCACTTCCTCTGGCTTTAGTGAGACCAATACTTTTAGAACAGCAACTGGGCTCAATACCCATTTATCTTTCCTCCAAAGAGTGGACTAAACCAGTGTTTGCAGGGAGGATATGCATGATTTAGTTCTCTGGTATTTCCCAAAGTGTGTTATGCATATTACTGGTCATCCCTGAGATGATTTACAATAACATTTGTTTCAATGTAGATTTGAAAACTATGGGTTTTCTATTAAAGCAGGTGATATAACATTTCATTTGAAAATAATCTCAGATAAATAAAAAGAAATTCATATTGTATTTTAGATGTAATCAATGATTATAAAGTTCAGTACATGATGACTTATTGTCAAGCAAATAGTAACGTGTTTGAATTCCTAAGATATGTGGGTTCCCAGTAAGAATTCAACCTCAGTCATTTTTCCTGTGTCTATAGTAAAGGCATAGGGTCTCCCCTACATCTTCACAAACAAAGAGTAACTAGACCCCAATCCACGTGTTCCCTCCCAAAGTGGTCATATAATCTCTGGTATTTGTATTTTAATCATAACTATATCTATCTATGTAAACTATATCTATACATTTAAAAGCAAAAGAAAAAATGTAGCATATGAATAGTCTTCAACTAAATATATAGCCTCTGAATAAAGGTAATATATAATTATATGCATTATATAGTAATATATAATGTATCATAATGGGCTATTTCTACTTATTAAATTTAAACTAATATTTCTTAACTAGATGATTATGAGCAAATATTTACTTGGGTCTTAAAAAATCAGTGGGCTAGTGAAAATTTCATAAAGTAGCAAATATACTTATAAAAAAATAAAAGAAAAGAAAGAAACTTTCTGAAATGATTCCATTTATGTTAAGTTCTAAAACAGGCAGGTGACAGAAATCAGAACAGTGATTGCATGGGGGTTTGGGGCAAGGATCCACTGGGAAGGAACACGTGGGCACTTTCTGGGGTAATGGAAATGCTCTTACATCTTAATAGGATTGTGGGGTATATGGGTGTGTGCGTTTTTCAAAATTTATCAAATTTTACAAAGTTCTTTGGAAAAAACTGAAAATCAAAGCAAACCAGCTCCTTAGGTACAATTTCCCTTTAAAAAAAAAAGATTCTTATAAATTGTCCCTGTTCTAAAAACATAATCCTTTCAGAAGGCAAGAATACCTAATTTAGGGACACAAGATCTATCCATTTCACTGTATATAAATTATACCTAATTTTTTAAAAAGATAAAAAGACATTTAATTAAAATATTGACTAAATAATAGTCTTGGTAGAACTATTATAGCATAAATATAAGTGGTGACACTCAAATGGCTGAAATATGATAAACACTAGCATAACAGGAAGATCACTGAATTCAGAGAATCCAAATATTTCTCTCACTAATTGTGTACTTAAATGTAAATTAATTAAAATGAAATAAAATTTAAAAACTCAGTTCCTCAGTTTCACTAGCCACATTCCAAGTGTTTAGTAGCCTGAAGTGGCTACCACATTGGGCAGTGTAGCTACAGAACATTTCTACCATCGCAGAAAGTTCAACTGAATAGCAATGGGGTAGATCCTGTCCTATTCCAGAACATATACTTTTAGATCATCATAACCTATGCTTTACTACTCCTTCATTATTTCTAGGAGACATTTTCTTGGAAGAAAAAAAGAAAGAGCATGTATATACTACCATATAGAGTTAGATTCGGCCTCAATATCCAATCTCATCACAATGCTCACTACTTGGGGAGGCCAGTCATGCAGTGGGTCTCAATAGCTCAAAACAGCCAACTCTTACCACCTCATCTGATTCCCCTGCAGTATAGATGCTGCCACAGACACTTCCTGATGTCAAAGGTGGTCATGTAACACCTTAATTCTCCTACCTTGTCACTGGGAGTGAACTGGAGGGGGACTTGTCAGTATTTATCAAAATTGCTAATGTGTATACCATCTGCCTCAAAATCCCACTTTTGGGAATTTATTCCACAGAACTAGCCCCGAGTGTGTTAAATGACTTGTACACCAAATTACTCATTGCAGAATCGTTTGTCATAGCACCTGGAGGGAGGCCAGCCACTGTGGAGTTAACCTTAAGAACCCCTAAAGGGGTCCTGGATCACCTTTCTGTGATTCCAGGTCAAAGGATATGACCCAGACAGAAACCAGTTTATCCACAGAGGCAAATTTTTGCATCAACTTTTAAACAATACATATGCCAGTGTCAGTTATAGTTTAAGGGATTTTTTTTTCTTCCCCTAACAAGACAAGGTAGAGGTTTAATCTGCCATGTTAAACTTGTCCTTTGGAAGGAATGTAACAAGTTAGTCTGTATGTGTGACCTTACAGTATATTGTGTTAAAATTTCAAAGTGTTTTGAATACCCAATTTAGGGGCACCACTAAAGAACATCTGTCCATGGGGCGGGAGTAGGGGTGATATATAAGCAGTCTCCCGACCACAGCCAGGAGGCTGGCCTCCTAAGTCCTCTGTGCTTCAGCAGTTTTCAGGTAAAAAGCTATGATTACCTTAAGCAAACCCTTGCCCCAGCAAAAAAGCCTATCACAAAGCAAAATGGACTAGACCAGGTCTCGTTCATTTAGGGAATGCAGCCTAGAGCTGTGCTGTCATTAGGGCTGGACAAACACTGTAATTACCAGGTGCCTCCCGAAAGTGGAGAGGCCAGACCCTTCTGGGTTTCCACATGAGCAACTCCAAAATGTGCTCCAGAGGCAGGCAGGAAGGGCAAGCTTGGAAGTGTGTGTGTGTGAGTGTGTGTGTGAGCATTCTACACATGTGCCTGCAGTATCAGCGGTAACAACGCTGACCCATGACGGGTGGGGGCAGGAGGGATGCTGTAGGCGCCTTGCCAGAAACAACACTTGGATGGAAAGAGAGGCAAGCTCCAAGCGCTTTACAATTCATCACAAAATCAACAATATTCTAAAGCAGACCTTACACACAGCTGGGTAAGGGAAACGACAAGGGCCAAATTAATGGATTATGCAAACCGGAAAAACCATTTACGCGAAACAAGCATGTTAGTCCTTGTTTTGTGTTGCTTTGACGTAAAGAATTACTTTTATCTGTGGAATGCCGGTGGTGAAAGCCCGGTGAGTACTGTCTCACACCAAAGAGGTTAAACCGTCATTTGCTTGGGGACATGGATGAAGAGCTGTGGGCTGAAGCTGGGATTCTCGGGTGATGTGACAAAATCACATTTGCTGCCTGCTGAGCGATACTAACCTGCTTGCTCACAAGGTTGGCGGGTCAGTACCGTGAACATCTCTCCTTCCAGCTGCAGGTGAGAGAACACAGAATGACAGAGCTTTCGTGGCCCCTGACTTACGAAGTTCCAAAAACTTGCACCGTGTTAAAATACCAAGCCACTTCACTTCTACCGAAGGAAAACCTTCCGGGGGACAGATGAACCTAGAACTTCCAAGACAGACCCAAAACTGGGCTTACATTCTAAGGTCAACTCCCCCCACCCCACACCCACCCCCCATGCAAGGAAAGGAAGAAGAACGGGTTTGCTGAATTTTAAACTCAAAAAGATTTCTAAGAAGTCAAGCTTCTCCTGCAGATTTTCCCACCTGTACACACCTCCCGGGGCAGAACAAATCCTCCACCTATTATGAACATTCATAGTCTGAGGAAGGGCTGTTCTTCAAAGCACACCAGCAAGGGAGGCTTGTGTGTGTGTGTTCGCGGCCCGCGAGCCCGAGGTCGCCCTTTCAAGATCCAGGACGGTTATCTGTGGCTGCTGGCTGGCGACCATTGCAAGAGGATGTCGGGGCCCCCGGCATCCAGCGCCCCAGGATATTGGAGGCCTCACGCTGGGCTGCGTCTCCACACAGCCAAGGCATCCAAACGCCCAGCCCATCTCCGGACCCGAGGAAGCGCTTGGTAAAGACGTGTCCACCTCTCCCGGCACGGCGAGGACCACCTCCCCACCGCCCGGGGATGTGGGGCTCGCGTCCTTCGGTCCCTCCCTCCAGCCCCCTGCGGAATCCGATTCCGTTTCCTTCCCTCCCAGATCTCAGCCTCACGAAGCTTCCCGTTCCTTCCGCGGCGGCTCGGACATGGGGACCTCTGTCCTTACCTGTGCACAGACGACCCGAGGAAGGCGACTGGCGCTGCCGCAGTGCCAGCTGGCGGCCAGAGCGCAGGAGGCTCCTGTGGAGGCGGGGCGAGGCGGGACGGGGGCGGGGCTGCCGCGTCCGGGGCCCGACCCCTGCGCCGGTCCAGGCGAAGCACCTCTTCACCTGACCTCTTCTAGTTCATCACCACCCGAAGTGGGGGTGGGGAGGGGCGGGAGGCGCTGCGAGACCTTGGCTCTCCACCCGCGATCCCGCCCGAGCCTACCTGGGGAAGGTGGGGCGGGGGCGATGTCTTCTGCCTGCCACCTTCTTCGATGTAGAGGCCAAGAGCCTTTTGATCTGTCTTTTAGTTTCCACCACTGTTACCCCAAGCCTAAGTGGAGGGGAAGTGGGGGAAGGGCAGGGCAGAGACTGGGCACTCCGTGGGTATGCACAGGTGGGCCCTGTGCCCCACCTTTCTGTGAAGTCGAGAGCAGTAAATACCTGTAATGTTGGGGGTGAGGCAGGTAAGCAGACTTGTCCCTAGGTCACTTGGACCAGGAGAGCAAAGTAATACAGAGACGTTCCCTCTCAAATAGTTTAGCAGAACCACCTTGGCTATGCCCAGGGACATTCTCACTGGTTACTGAGCAGTGCTCTCCCCCACTGCATTTTATATATGTGTCATTAGGCCAAAATTCAGGGCAAGCACTGCCTGGAAGAGGCCAAATAGGAAAGATGACAAAAATGCAGCCATTCAAATGCCCCGGGAGTCTGTTTTTAATGCAGCAGCAGGTAGCCTTCTGGCCCCTCTGAGTGACCCCCAAGGACTCTTGGAATGATCCCAGCTAGAGGCATAAGCAGGCTTTTTTTTTTTTTTTAAACATTTATTTATTTATTTAGCTGCGCTGGGTCTTAGTTGGGGCATGCAGGATCTTCTTTGTGACCTGCGGGATCTTTTTAGTTGCAGCATGCAGGATCTTTAGTTGCGGCATGCGGGATCTTAGTTGTGGCATGTGGGATCTAGTTCCCTGATCAGGGATCAAACCCGGGCCCCCTGCATTGGGAGCATGGAGTCTTAACTGCTGGACCACCAGGGAAGTCCCATAAGCAGGCTTCTGTTGGATCATCCCTCTTTGTGGTTCCTGACTATCTGGAAGGAATTGCTGAGGCCCCAACTATGTCCTTGGGAGCCAGGCCCTGTGCACCACTAGTTTTCTGTCCTGTGCAGGTAGGGCCAAACCCTTCATGAGGCAAGAGGGCCTTCAGAGAACAATGCCCCTGTTTTGAGACCTCTGAGACCAGAGAGGTCTGGGTGTGTGTATGTGCGTGCACATACTCACACACACAGGCATGCAAGAGCACCAGTCACTTACCCCGAATCTGATGGACATGGACCCTTGCAGGAAATTTGTACAGAGTCTACAGTGGGGCATTCAGTATGTACTTGCTAAATTGTAAGACTTCTTTTCATTGAAAGCTGTGGGTCAGTGAAACACAAGGCATAGGATTGAAAGGTGAGGGACTCTCTGCACCCAGGGGACCATAAACCCACAAATAACTGCTGACGCTGCACCTAGGCCTGGGGTCAGTAACACTGGCTCTAAGGGATGAATGGTTGACCTTAACATCCCTACTGGTTTCCCAAGAGCTGAGAAGAGTTTCCTAGGCCTAAAGGGCCTTGAAATTCAGTTGGTACAGTTCATACTTTGAATGCTCTCCTCAATCTACAGGCCCTGGAATTGTGAGCACTCACCTCCTTTGAGACCCCAAATCTACTTTTATTTTTCCAAACTTCTCTGAAACTCTCTGTTCCAGGCATTGTCTCACACTTCTTTGCGGCTCCCCAACTAGTCCTAGTCATTCAAAGGCACTTCTCCCTCAACCTTCCATGTGTAAGAACACACACACACACACACACACACACACACACTTCCCCATCAACCCTCCACATGCAGGAACAAACACAGATACATACGTATACATACATACGCAAATGTTTATGGTTTTTCCTGATTTTAAAATAATACAGATTTGCCTTACCAGGCATCAAACCATACTATAAAGCTATAGTAATTAAAACAGCCTGGTTTGGGCACAGGAATATACCAAGAGAGCTAAAGAACATAAGAGATAGTTCAGTATCAGACTAGTTAATGGGTATGGGATCTAGTATAGCATCAAGAGGAAATTGAGGGCTTCCCTGGTGGCGCAGTGGTTGAGAGTCCGCCTGCCGATGCAGGGGACACGGGTTCGTGCCCCGGTCTGGGAAGATCCCACATGCCGCGGAGCGGCTAAGCCTGTGAGCCATGGCCGCTGAGCCTGAGTGTCCAGAGCTGGTGCTCCACAACAGGAGAGGCCACAACAGTGAGAGGCCCGTGTACTGCCAAAAAAAAAAAGAGGAAATTGAAAGAACATATTATCCAATAATTAGTTTTGAAACCTCTACTTTTCATATTTTTGAACAAATCCCAGTCACTCATCAGACATAAAAATAGATTTTATGTAGATTAAAATTTTGAATAGAAAAAAGGATTTAATATACTAAGAAAATAGAGGAGGATATTTTTATGATCCTTGGGAAGAAACAGCCTCTTCTAGCATTAGATTAAAGCAGGGAGATAAAGTAAACAAACTTGCATCCATAAAAATGTAAAACAACTGCCTTGAAAAAGACACCACCCCTAAAAAAAGGGATCAACTGTGGGGAAATATTTAAGAATGTGATAGCAAAGAGTAAAAAATCATGATATATAATGAAGTCCTACAAATCTATGGAAATATATGAATATCTAAAGTAGAAAAGTGGACAAATGACAAGCACTGGCCAATTTAAAAAGAATAAATGGCCTATAAACATGGCAAAGATGTTTAATCTCATTACTTACCCAAAAGTTGCCAATTAAAACTTTAATATCTTTAAATAAGATTTTTTGGGGGACTTCCCTGGTAGTCCAGTGGGAAAGACTCTGCACTCCCGATGCAGGGGGCCTGGGTTTGATCCCTGGTCAGGGAACTAGATCCCACATGCATGCCGCAGCTAAGAAGTCCACACACTGCAACTAAAAATCCCGCATGCTGAAACTAAGACCCAGTGCAACCAAAATAAATAATTAATTAATTAATTAAAAATAAATAACTAAATAAATTAGGTTTTTTTTAACTGATCAGTTTAGCAAAGCTTAAAAATATCTGTGAATGGCTATCATCAAAAAGAACACAAATAACAAATGTTGGCGAGGATGTGGAGAAAGGGGAACCCTCCTACACTGTTGGTGGGAATGAAAATTGGTGTAGCCCTATGGAAAACAGTATGGAGGTTCCTTAAAAAACTAAAAATGGAACTACCATATGACCCAGAAATTCTACCCCTGGGTATATACCTGAAAAAAATAAAAACACATTGGAAAATATACATGCACCCCGATGTTCATAGCAGCACTATTTTTTTTTTTTTTTGCGGTACGCGGGCCTCTCACTGTTGTGGCCTCTATCGTTGCGGAGCACAGGCTCCAGACGCACAGGCTCAGCGGCCATGGCTCACGGGCCCAGCTGTTCCACGGCATGTGGGATCTTCACGGACCGGGGCACGAACCAGTGTCCCCTGCATCGGCAGGCGGACTCTCAACCACTGCGCCACCAGGGAAGCCCATAGCAGCACTATTTATAATAGCCAAGATATGGAAGCAACCTAAGTGTCCACCAACAGATGAATGGATAAAGAAACTGTGATACGTGTGTGTGTGTGTGTTTGTGTATATGTCTATATATATATATATATAAAAAATAATTTTGCCATTTGCAGCAACATGGATGAACTTGGAGGACATTGTGCTAAGTGAAATAAGTCAGACAGAAAAAGGCAAATACTGTATGGTATCACTTCTTTGTGGAATCTAAAAGATACAACAAACTAGTGAATATAACAACCACCACCACAAAGGATCTATGATGCTCCATGCTGGAGAAGGTGTGGGGGAAACAGGCTCTTTTGAAGCTTATGGGATGTGACATGCCCTGGTTTTCTCCCCACCTCGCTAGATGCTTTTTGCTGGTTTGTGCTCCTCTGCCAGGAGTTTCTCAAGATGTAGTCTCGGGCCCTCTTTACTCCTCACTCTGTACTCTCTTCCTAGGTAATCTCATCCATGCCCACAGCTTCTGTTCTATTCACAGAAGCCTCTCCAATGCATGTCTCCTGCTCAGGCTTGCCCCCTTGAGCTGTAGACTTAGAGACTTGCCTGTTTGACTTCTTCGGATGTCTTAGAAGCATCTAAGTTTCTAGGTTTAGAAATCTAAGTTTACTAGGCTTCAAGCTGAGCTCCTTATCCTCCCCCACCGGACCATCACCTCCTCCAACATTTTTAATTTCAGTGGATGGCACCCCCACTCATCCAGGTGGGCAAGCCAGAAACCTGAGGGTTATCTTTGGTAATCTTTCCCTCCTTCCTCATAATCAGTCACTAATTACTGCTGATTTTAACCTCTTAATTATCTCTCCAATATGTACTCCATCTCCACCACCACCACAGTCTGAGCAAGGGTTTCTCGGTCTAGGCCCTAGTTGTATTTCAGGCCAGATAATCCTTTGCTCTGGGGGCAATCCCGTGTATCATGATTAAGGAGCATCCTTGATGGTCAGTCACAAAATGCCAGTAACATCCCTCCACACACAGTGGACCAACCAAAAATGTCTGCAGACATTGCCAAGTGTCTTCTGAGGGGTGAGGTTTCCCAGTTTGAGAACCACTGGTCTAAGCTACCATTCTCTCTCTCCTGGATTTGGACAATGGTCTTGATTTCTCCCTTTATGATCCATTTTCCCATTGCTACCAGCCTCCTCTTTTCAAAACACAAATCTCACTGTGTCAACCCCATCCTTAATAGACACTTCTGTGCCATCCATTTCTCAGCGGATACAGACTCAAATCCTCAGTAAGAGGTGGGGGACACAGTGCGGGGGTATGTCCCTAGGAAGGCCCTGCAGGGTCCTGCTTGGTTTCCTATGGACGCCAAAGCACCAGAAGGGAAGTCCAGGCTCCAAGGACAAGCTGCACGAACAGTGCAGTTCCTGGAAGGCAAATGCTGGCTGCTCCAGGAAGCCCACAAAGACATGTCCTGCCTCAACAGACTCACTGGAACCACTATGGAGAGATGGCAAACACCCCTTCATCCAGGACACCTGCCTCTATGAATGCTTCCTCAACCTGGGGCCCTGGCTGCAGCAGCTGGACCACACTGGGCACAGAGAGCAGATCTGGACCTGCCTCTCTGCAAAGATGACTGTCAGTCCTCGTGTGAAAACTGCTGCACCTACTTTACCTAGAAGTGTGTTGCACAACGTAACCAGTGTCCAGTGGGGCTTCCTGCTACCCCTTCAATTTCTACTTCCCACACCGGCCACTCTGCAATGAAATCAAGGGTTGCTCCTACAGCATGAGCCAACTGCAGCCAAGGGAGTGGTCACTGCACCCAGATGTTGTTCATCCTGGCCCAGGGAGCCCCAAGGAGGAAGTTCTATGCTGTGACATGCACTGGGTCTGTGCCCTGTGGGGCTGGCCTCTCCTGCTCATCCTGCCCCTGATGCTGCTCAGCTGAGCTATTTCTACGTTCTGCTACCTGGACATACCAGCTTGTTCAGCCCCACAGCACCAAGACCCTCAGCTTTTGCTCAGTGGTGGGGTCTCCGTCAGCCAGTTTAAATAAATAGACACCCTTTTTGCTCACACAGAAGTCTCGCAAAAGGATATATGATGGAAAGTAAGCCTCTCTCCAATGACAACTGCATTTTAATTGTTTCTTACAAAAAATGGGAATATTGTTCTGAAAAATTTTCAGATTTTTTCAAGAATTTAATATTTCTGTCTTTTTTTTGACTGTTAATATTTAAAGTTTTTCTTGGTTTACTTATTTCTCCTGCAGAATTACCGACATACTGTTGCTGGTGCCTGTTTCCCATCAGAACAATGCCTTGCACTTTTTCCTTTTGGGGCCCCTCCAGCTGGGGTATCTGAGTGTCAGATCAAGACCCTGTCTACTAATGTCACCTTCCTGAGAGTTTCAGCTCTCACCTTCCTGCCCTGCACCTGATCCATGCTTCTGCAATTCTTCTGATTTGGTTTCATTGCTTTTTCTTTGCAGAAAGCATGTCTTCACTTGCTTTACTATTTTTGAGTTTGGAGATCAATGATTTTTTAAATGAAAAATTGGAGTAAATTGTGATGTCTACTTAGGAAGGAAAACTGCCCTAGGATGTGGAGAAATTCAAGAAAAGATGGCTAATAGTGAACATATTTCTCCTCTAAGGTATGACATGGGCTTGACTTGGAGGTCATAAAGGAGTGTTTGAGGATGTTTTGTAGAAAGAACTTTGTCTGAAGGAGCCATCTAAAAAGGTTCAGACTGATTCATTCCATTTCTTATGACCAGAGCCTTTTACGGCTTCATCACAGGAGGTTATAGATGGGTGTTTTGAGGTTCTCCTAGAAACAGTCTGGATTCTAGGAGTATGGCTTATATGATTAATTTGGTGCCTAGTGGTGACTGAAGATCTCATCAGGCTGAATGTTGAATCTTAAATACGAACCAATAGCCAAGACAGGGCAAAGCCACCAACATGCATTATATATAGAGAGAAAACAAAAACAACAGCAAAAACAAAAACTGAACAGAAAAAAGGAACTCATAGAACAAATAAGACAATGCAAGTAGCAGAAGAAAAGATAAAAAACAAATCCCAGAATCACTAAACTTCTCAGAGAGACTTGAAGATACTGTATCCATTAAGCAAGCAGGAAACACGATGGAAGGGGAACTATTTAGAGTACATGAAAACTTCTGTTGGGCATTTAAAACATGACAGATGAAGGGAAGAGTCCAGTTGACTGTTTGGAAAATAAGTATGAAGAAATACGTTAGGATCTATTATAAAAAGATAAAGATAAGGAAAGAGAAATTATAAGAAAAAGGGGATCAATTCTGGAAGTACAGCATCCAATAACAAGTTCCAGAAATACAGCAGAGAAAATGGAGGGGGAGAGATTATCAAAGAAGTAATACAAGAAAAACACCCCAGAATTGGAAAAAGATAATGTCCAGATTGAAAGTGCTAAATTGAGTGCCTAGTACAATGGATGAAAAAAAAGGCAAAGAAGACATGTTGTTTTCAAAACATTGATGATGGAGAGAAGATTGGAGAGAGAGATGGAGAGAGAGAGAAGGAGAAAGAGAACAAACAGTTCACTTACAAAGGAATAGAAATCAGATTGGTATCAGACCTCTTAATAATAACACTGAATACTAGAAGATGGTGAAATTATGCATTAAGATTCCCTTCTGTGACCAAGTAAAATGGTGATGATGGTAAAAAATAATTCCAATATACAAACAATAGCTAATATCTATTGACTATTTACAAAGTGTCAGGAAGTAAGCTAAATTCTTCACATTGACCTTTCTTGTTTAATGTTCCCAACAAATTTATAAGTTTTATTATTATTTCCCAATTACATATGAAGAAACTGAAGTGCAACATGATTAACTAAATTGTTAAAGGTCAAGCAGAGAGTAAACTTTGGAGGCAAAATGAGTTTCAAAAACTTATGAAAATACTTGGATCATGCGGTAAGATGTTAACATTATATCTGTCATACAGGGTACGAGAGTAAAGAGAAGAAAAGAACAAAAAGAGAATTTGACAAAGATTCCCTATGTTTTAGTTGTAAACGAAATATCAATCAGAGATGGAAAGGGGAAAAAACAGTTTTGTAGCACTTAGGAACTGTTATTTTTGTTTCACAGCTGTGCTAATGAGCCTGACTGCAAAGTCTTTGCCATCAGGGAATGTCTGATACTTTGCATCCACTATGATACTAGGCACCAAAACAAATACTAATCTTCTGGTGAAGCCAGCTTGTTAGGTCAAAATGTGTTCTGCTGTGAATGAAGCATGTTTGCACCTTGAGCCCCACGTATCTTGTGAAGCAGGAGAGGGAGTTCAAGGGGAAAACATTCAGGGTGTTTTGGCAGCCCCTGGAAAGGTGGGTGTGTCTCTTGAGGAAACAATTTAATTTACTTTTCTCCAAGTAGGATTGTGTTGGTAACAGAGTCTCCGTGAAAAGTTAGTGTGAACAAAGGAGGCTCTTAGGAAGAGAGTGAATCACCTTGGGTACTGCAGCTGATAACCAGCGTTGGTAATCTTCAAGATAGGCAGAATAAAAAAAAAAATTCTAGGGGAAATTTGATGTGTTTGGGCATTTGGAAAAATTATTGTTAGACATGTAACAGATCTTTTGGATCACTTGAAAAAATATAGAAAATTAAGCAAATAAAAACTGGGGAAAAATAGAAAACTGTAAAGGGAAGGAAGCAAATCATAGAACAACTTGGCTCACCAGTGAATAATACTTACATTGGCTGTTTGTTCAACCAAAAAAGCTATGATTTAACCATATTAAGATGAAGAAGAGGAAGCAGGTGGTCATGACATAAAAGAGCACGAAACTCTCAAATACCATAATTGGTAGTTAATGGACACGCTCTAAAATGGATAGATCTAAAAGGGGCAATAAGAGCATACTACTTAGAAATGTGAGACTAAGTATGAGAAGAAGCAGCTGAAAGAGCTGAAAGTAGATGCTTCTGAAGAAGGACAGGGCAAGGGTGGGGGTGGAGATAGGTGGGGCAGAGACCTGTCTTTTAACACTATTTATTTTTAACTAATGTGCCTGTTATTCTATTATTAATTTTTTACAATAAAAAGTATTTTCACATGTTTCAAAATTCAAATGGTACAGTAAAAAGTCTGTCTTCTTTCCTGTCCCTTCCGACCTGGCCCCCCTCAGCAAAAGCCTCCAACGTTTTTTCCTTGTGCATTGTTCCAAATACAATTTAATTATATTGTTTTTATTAAAGTGAATATATTTTTTTAATTAGACATTTAAAAATTTTTATTTACTTATTTGTATTTTTGGCTGTGTTGGGTCTTACACGCAGGCTTTCTCTAGTTGCGGCGAGCGGGGGCTACTCTTCTTTGCGGTGCGCAGGCTTCTCATTGTGGTGGCTTCTCTTGTTGTGGAGCACAGGCTCTAGGCACACGGGCTTCAGTAGTTATGGCACTCGGGCTTCAGTAGTTGTGGCTCGCAGGCTCTAGAGCATAGGTTCAGTAGTTGTGGTGCACGGGCTTAGTTGCTCCGCGGCATGTGGGATCTTCCCAGACCAGGGATCTAACCTGTGTCCCCTGCATTGGCAGACGGATTCTTAACCACTGTGCCACCAGGGAAGCCCTAAAATGAATATTAGTTTAAAAGGAGTTTGGGCAAAAAGAAAATCTGCTGAGGTATGTAGTGGACATGGTCCAATAAAATAAATTTTATCTTAATGCAGTGAAATGACTTTTGCATAAAATTAATAGAATGTCCTAATTCCTTGACATTATCAATAGTAATTCATACCATGGCTTTAATAACATTTTTGAAGAAATAATTATGTCATTAAATTAAAAATCAACAAATTTGCAATAATGACAACTTCTCTTTCTTTCTTAGAGGCATGGGCCTCAGATTTTAATTTTCTTATATCTCTTGCCAATTTTAGAAGGGAAAGATGTTGACTTCAAGCCAAATGTTCTGTCCTTACACTTGATAACAGATTCCTCTCCCAGAGCTAATGGTAAGTTTAGCTGCAGGTTTACCTAAAAGTCAATTACAAATATTGGTAAAGGCAAGATGCAATTTGGGGGCAGCCTAACTTGTTATTAAGTACAAGGTGTTTCATCCAGTCTTGTTAAACACTTTCCCCAGGGCTCTAAGGATTCATTCCTAAGCATGATGTCCAACAGGTGGAGGAGGCTGAGGGAGAGATGGAGTGGGAAAGAGTAACATCTCAAAGGCCACCCTGTTTAATTGTAAATAGTCCTGTAAACAGGACTGAGAGAAGCCCAGTCCTTTTTGTTTTGTTTTGTTTTTGCTATACATTTTTTTTGAATTTTTATACAGCAGGTTCTTATTAGCTATCTATTTTATACATATTAGTGTATATATGTCAACCCCAATCTTCCAATTCATCCCACGACCATCACCCCCCACCCCCGCGGCCCCCTGCTTTTCTCCCTTGGTGTCCATACATTTGTTCTCTACATCTGTGTCTCTATTTCTGCCTTGCAAACCGGTTCATCTGTACCATTTTTCTAGATTCCACATATATGCGTTAATATACGATATTTGTTTTTCTCTTTCTGACTTACTTCACTCTGTATGACAGTCTCTAGGTCCATCCACGTCTCTACAAATGACCCAATTGCATTCCTTTTTATGGCTGAGTGATAGTCCATTGTATATCTGTACCACATCTTCTTTATCCATTCATCTGTCGATGGGCATTTAGGTTGCTTCCCTGACCTGGCTACTGTAAATAGTGAGAAGCCCAGTCCTTATAACTCTGTGACCATCGCATCATTTGCCACATCCATGACAAAACAGGCTCCAGATAGTCTGTTAAAATCTTCTTTGTGTTCATTTATTCATTCATTCAAACATCAAGTTGTATTGACTGCTTACCTTGTGTCACCGCTGGGCTATGTTTAGGAACTATACAGAGGAGGGGTGAGGCATACAAGGGCTCACTGGCAAGATGCTCTTTATTTTTTTGTGATGCCAACTAACCAAAGGACTTGATGAAATCATAGATTCTGGAGCGGGAAGTGACCTTAGAAATTATCTTTCCAGCTGGGGCTCAGTGAAATTAAGCAACTGGCCCAGAGCCTCACTGGTATTTGCAGAACTGAGATGAAAACCAGCCACCAGGACTTCCCTGGTGGCGTAGTGATTAAGAATCCATCTGCCAATGCAGGGGACATGGGTTTGATCCCTGATCTGGGAAGATCCCACATGCTGTGGAGCAACTAAGCCCGTGCGCCACAACTTCTGAGCCTGCACACTAGAGCCCACGAGCCACAACTGCTTAGCCCGCATGCCACAACTACTGAAGCCCACGTGCCTAGAGCCCCTGCTCCACAACAAGAGAAGCCACCGCAATGACAAGCCTGTGCACCACAACGAAGAGTAGCCCCCACTCGCTGCAACTAGAGAAAGCCCTCGTGCAGCAACGAAGACCCAACGCAACCAAAAATAAATAAACAAATTATATATATATATATATACATATATAACCAGCTTCCAACCTACTTGGGTCCATGCAATAGATTATTAAAAGTGTAAAAGAACTGTAGGCAATGACATTCTGTAGCTCTTCATAGTGAGGTTCTGGAAACATAACTGAATGGGCTCGACTTTTTACAGACTGAACAACTCACCGAACAGCTATGTGAAGAGGAAGGGAATTGCCCCCAAGGGTCAGAAACCTCCCTGACCCTCCGGGCCAACTGCGTGGTCTATCTGAGTAGCCGTGCTGGAGTGGGGAGACCGTGGCAGTAAGAGCCTTGGGAAGTGATGGTTGGACAGCAGAAACTATGAGGGGAGAATCAGGAAGTGCAAAAACCAGAAATAAAATAAAAAGTCTCTAGTGACATCCATAGAAGGTGGAAGAAAGAAGAGAAAGTATGTGGGAAGAAGGGATGAGAGGCCTGAAGCTTGCCATGCACTTAGGAGGAACTCCACAGGAACTGCTGCGTTCACAGGTCTCTATGAGAATGGAAAGAATTGTCTCCAAGGGAGAAGCATATCGTTTGATATACTTAAGACAAGGATGGGAAGCTTTCTTCTACCTGTCAAGAGTTTCTGATCCACAGGGAATAAAGCAAGCAGGAATCTTTCAGAAGTAAATGGTAAATGAATTACATTTTTGAAAGAGAGAGAAATAAAGTACATCTCACACAATTTTCGGAAGCAAGATTTGAAAACCTGAAACACTAGCACATGCAATTAACAGTAGAACATAATCATTCATTCAGTATTGTTACTAATTCAGTTGCTGGGATGAAACAAGGGTGGGGGTGGTGTGGGAGGTCAATAGGAAGAGAAGCAAATCTGAAGGGGGAAGGATAGGGTTAAGACAGAAATAAACAGAGAAGGACAAGGGTGGTGGGTAGAGACCCAAAGAGAAAGAAAAGGAAAGATAGAAAAAAGACACTCTCAAGAGAGACAAGTGAGATTTCAAAGGAATAGCATGAAGATTCCTCATCTGCCATTATCCTTCCCTCCCCCCATCCCCAATAGCTGTGGAGTCTGAGATTTCAGGTTCCACCATCTCCCATTAGGATAAATCAACCTCTCCCACCCCATGTCCACCGCACCACGACCTCCATCCCCAAGAGATTATTAAAAATCTCTATTTTCTTTAGCTGGTGCCCACATCACCAGACTTCTACTGTAGTTTTATTCTAGTTCTTGTGCCTAAAAAGTATTGTAAAACTATGTACCCTTCACACACTTTTAAGTTAACACCTACTCTTTTTCATCTTAAGATTAAGTAACTGCAAAGGATGGAATCTCCCAATGTACACATATTATATATGAGCCTTAAATATATTTTTATCAAAACGTTGTTGCAGATTTATCTTATTCAATTTATGGGATTGTCTGCCATACAATCTAATTGGCAATGCCAGTCCTCATGGTTAAACCTATCCACCAAATCAGTCTTACTTTTACTCAGAAGCAGCTGCTTTTTAATTAATTAATTAATTTTAAAATAAATTTATTTATTTACTTATTTTATTTTTGGCTGCGGCAAGCGGGGGCTACTCTTCGTTGCGGTGCGTGGGCTTCTCATTGCAGTGGCTTCTCTTGTTGCAGAGCACGGGCTCTAGGCGCGCGGGCTTCAGTAGTTGTGGCTTGCGGGCTCTAGAGCACAGGCACAGTAGTTGTGGTGCACGGGCTTAGTTGCTCCGCGGCATGTGGGATCTTCCCGGACCAGGGATCTAACCTGTGTCCCTTGCATTGGCAGGTGGATTCTTAACCACTGCGCCACCAGGGAAGTCCCAAAGCTGCATTTTAAAATTCGAATAAATATGCAATACCTATTCCTTTACAACCACATCACTATACAGAAAAGGCAGGGCCAGGGTCTCCCCTAGGAGCAATTCATTCTTTACTTGTCCAGTTTTTGGATGCCCCAGAGGTGCTTGTGCCCCAGGATAATTCCCTTTGGAAGCTTTGGGATATGTGAGAGATGAGACTTTCTTGGTAAATTAGGAGAAGGATAAATGGAAGATTGCAAGCTTCTTCTCAGACAAATTTATACTAGGAAGGAACACATCAGGAAGTTGAGGATCTGGAATCCTTTCTTCTCTCAGAAGAGATTTATTTATTAAATAAATTATTTATTCATATAAAGTTTCACATCATTGATTCATCCTTTAGAAAACTCTTCCATATTTGCAGTTGTTTCTCTATTGCTGATCCTAATGTGTGTGTGTGTGTGTGTGTGTGTGTGTGTGTGTGTGTGTGTATGTGCTCTGGGACTCTTTCTTTTTTTTAAATTTTTATTTTATTATGGAGTATAGTTGATTAACAATGTTGTGTTAGTTTCAGGTGTACAGCAAAGTGATTCAGTTACACATTACAAGTATCTATTCTTTTTCAAATTATTTTCCCATTTAGGTTATTACAGAGTATTGAGCAGTGTTCCCTGTGCTATACAGTGTGTCCTTGTTGGAGATCTGTTTTAAATATAGCAGTGTGTACATGTCAATCTCAAACTCCCAATCTATCCCTCCCCCGACCAACCCTGGCCCCCTGGTAGCCCATAAGTTCATTCCCTAAGTCTGTGAGTGTCTCTGTTTTGTAAATAAGTTCATTTGTGTCATTTTTTTAAGATTCCGCATATAAGCGATATCATATGATATTTGACTTTCTCTGTCTGATTTACTTCACTTAGTATGATAATCTCCAGGTCCATCCATGTTGCTGCAAATGGCATTATTTCATTCTTTTTAATGGCTGAGTAATATTCCATTGTATATCTGTACCACATCTTCTTTATCCATTCCTCTGTCGATGGACATTTAGGTTGCTTCCATGTCTTGGTTATTGTAAACAATGCTGCAATGAACTTTGGGGTGCATGTATCTTTTCTTTTAAAATTTATTTATTTTTGGCTGTGTTGGGTCTTCATTGCTGTGTGCAGGCTTTCTCTAGTTGTGGTGAGCGGGGGCTACTCTTCGTTGCAGTGTGAGGGCTTCTCATTGCAGTGGTTTCTCTTGTTGCGGAGCATGGGCTCTAGGCACGCAGGCTTCAGTAGTTGTAGCACGTGGGCTCAGTAGTTGTGGCTCGTGGGCTCTAGAGCGCAGGTTCAGTAGTTGTGGTGCACGGGCTTAGTTGTTCCGTGGCATGTGGGATCTTCCTGGACCAGGGCTCGAACCCGTGGCTGCATGTATCTTTTTGAATTATGGTTTCCTCTGGGTATATGCCCAGGAGTGGGATTGCTGGATCATATGCCAACTCTAATATATATATATGATCCATACGGATCATATGGCAACTCACAGGCCCTATGTCCAAATACAGTCACATTGGAGATTAGGGCTTCGAGACATGAATCTTTAGTGGGGGAGGATACAATTCAGTCCATAGCAGAGCTATTCACTTATGATTTATACATTTTTCTGAATGTATGCTTCAATTTTAAAAGTGCATTCAGTAAAGTAAAATGAAAGAGAACATGATGAGCATCAGAAGTCCCATGGCCACAACTGCTCTTGGAGACCTATGGACCATATAACCATCTTACACAGAGATGGACCAGTGCTCATAGCCAGTGTGAAAAGCCCAGTCCAGTCTCCAGGTGTGGGCTCTTTGCCTGACTCCCTGCTGTGGGGCACATCATATCTTAGATCGGAACAAAGTACTCACTGTCCCTACGCAGAACACCGTGCCTCACCTCCTCTTCAGTTTTCTCCGTCACTGTGCCAATGATCTAATGAACAAGCTGTGCTCTGTATTAGGGTGTGAGTGGCTGTTGGTAGAACAAAACACGGAATGTCCCTGGGGAATCACAAGTTTGTTGGGAGGCTACAGGGCAAGTTGAGCTAGGGAGAGAGAAGGGAAGAAGAAAAGAAAGAAGTCAAAATATTTTAAAATATCGAAGTAGAAAGATTTTTAAAGCATTATTTAGTTATTAATTTGAAATTATATTACATTTTGATCATTATAATTTCTGCTTTTTGAAATTTGTCCACATTCCCTTTGTGACCTAATGGTCAAAATTTGCTAATGTTTCATCCTAGCAAGAAAAAAATGCATATTCATTCAACAAACATTTAGTGAGGGCCTACGGTGTGTCAGGCACTGTTCTGGGTTCTTAGGATCCAAGAGTGAACAGAACAAAGATCCTTGCCCATGTGAAATTTTCAATTAAGCAAGAGGAAGCCGGTGATGAGCAGTACTCACAATGAATAAGCAAATTTTAAAGTAATATTACATGTGCTATGGAAAGTGACAAATGTTTTCCAAGACAGTAGAGTAAGGTAAGTGGGATGGGGGCACAGATTGCAATTTAATGTAGGGTGGTCAGGGAAGGCCTACTTGAAATGTGAGGGTCGAGGAGGTATGTGTGTATGTGTGTGTATGCAGGTGTGCACACTTCCTGAAGGGCTTTGTAGGGCTTTGCAGAACTTGCACTCTTAGTGAACTGGGTTTGGACAGAGGAATGTCATGATCTCAGTTTTTCAGGACTCACACTGATGACTTTATGAAGATTTGACTGTAGGAAGACGAGAGTGGAGGCTGGGAGATGGTTAGGAGGTTATTATCATTGTTCAGGTGGGAGATGATAGTGGCTTGGATCAGGGTGGCAGCAGTAGAGGTAGACAGAAGTAGTTGGATTGGGGATATCTGTTTTGTAAATAAGTTCATTTATACCATTTTTTAAAAATTAAATTCTACATGTGAGTGATATCATATGATATTTTTCTTTCTCTGTCTTTTGCCTACTCTTAAAATTTATTTATCTCCTTGTTGTTTTCTTCAACGGAGCTTAGAGTAAAATGGAAAACACCACAATATTAAGGGCAGGGAAAGATATGAGAGTAAGAGACAGAGGATGAGAGAGAAGCAAGAACTAAGATTTATGCCTGAGAAAAGCTACAGCGATTAAACACTGTCAAATGCAAGCTCCCCAAATATCACCAATGCAACCTATTGATAAGACAATGCTAAATTGATTGCTCACCCTGGAAGGGAGAACACCAGCACCACTGCAACAGAACTTTGGCTGTGTCTTCAAGGGGGCAAAGGCAAAGCTGGATATTATTGAGAATTGAAAGTTTTATCAAAGCGGGTCTTTCAGTGTGATGCTTGATCAGGATTGGGTAAAGATCATGACTAGTGGTTTAGAATTGGTGGCAACAGCAAGGTAAGGAATTTGAGGTGAGGGATTCGAAGAATCTTAGGGAGTAAGCTGTCTGTTGATGCTTCCTATAGAGGCATTGATGTGTCTTTTGGGAGGGTCATGTAATGAACTTTCACATTATTTTCCTGAGCAGGAGTCTCCTGGCATGGCAGTTATACTAATGCATACGATGGAATAGTAAAGTCAGGTTAAAGTAGACAGTAAGTTCTGTGTGTGTAGGGTGAAATGGTTGTGTGTTTGTTTCAGTTCCTCAACACAAAAACCAAGCCAGGCCGTTTCTTATAGTAGTGCAGACCTCTAATCCCTGGCTCTGACTACAGTAGGACTGCTCACTCTGAGCTCCCAAGGCTTTGAGTTGGTTTGACATCTCCTTAATGCTTGTAAAATTTTTGCAGTCAGTGAAGCTGCAGTTCCTAATGAGCAAAGTCAATTTAAATTGAAGAAAGCATAAGATTTGGACCAATACTGCTCATTGTTTATCTGCAATGGATGTCCCAATGGACATAATTTTTGTCCATTACTGACAGATTAGATTTGGAGTTTTCAACTCCCATTTTGCTCTCTTACAAGCTTTCAGTTACACATGATTAATGGCCATAATTGTCCTGACTTTCCATTTTTAGGAAGCAAAGATTTCCTGGTAGATGTGGCACTCTCCAGCTACCGAGCACAATTTACAGTATTCAGCCTCATTCCCTTAAGTTTGCTCACTACCCTGGGCATTGCTGAGAAAGACTCAGCTTACAATGTGGACTTAATTTTCTTATTATTTTCCCTAAAAGAATCACCAAGGTCCTACAAAAGGCTTAAAGATAGTTTTAATTCATCTCCCCATCTTATTATTAATATTGATATTATTTTGCTCTTTGGTCATATTATTTAACTAATTGAATAATTAAATAACTAATTGAATAAAAGCTGCTATCCAATGCATAGATAGGCATTACAGTTTACATAATGAAAAAATGTAATCAACATCATCCTCTCTGTAGTGGACGCTGTTGGTGTCCCACCCAGATGCCTCCACAAGGCCAGTGGACCCAACCCCAGCCGCTGGGAGTGCTGGTGATTAATTATTCACAACTGCTCGCTTCAGAGAGTTGCTCTGGCAACCAGGAGCCGTCTGGCCTGGAATATTACACCCCCCCAGTCCACCCAGGGCAGCCCACAGCCAATGAGTGACTGACATGGGGTATAAAAGGCCAGCCCTCTTGCCTCAGGCTGAGACTAATTCCGCTGTACAATTCATGCTTCATCAGGGCAGGAGAAGCCTCTGGTCTGTAGTGTGATCAGCCTTGGCAGCCCCTAGGACCCCTTGTTCTCAGCAATTCTGCTGGGCTCCATGATCACACCACTAGGAGCTCCCATCCACTCCTTGCCTTGAGTAACTCCCAACATGGCATCCACTAATTTGTTTCTGAACCCCAGAGCTGTATACTTGAAAAGGTGGTCAACAGAGGTGATGATGACAGTTTGAGGAAAAGAAATGTGAAGTTGCCAGAGGATGGTGACTAAGAATAACACACTGGATGCTTTCACATTCTCTCATACACTACTGGTGGGGATGTAAATTGACTCAATCATTGCTTCCTGGTAAAATGATCATAGCCTTTGACCTAGATATTGCACTTCTTTAAATTTATTCTTAAGGTATAGTTGATTAATTAGGCAAAGAATCAGCTATCTGGAGGCCCATTTCAGTGTTATTTATTATAACAAAAAAATGGAGACAATCTGGAGCCCAAGAAAGGGGAATTATTATATATTCATGCAATGCAACACTGTTTAGTTATCTAACCATATCCTTTATTATCACTCATGGTTTCTGTAGACAGAGTGGAGATGGCTTATCTCTGCTCTGTGTTGTCTGGGGCCTCAGCTGGAGAACTTAAAGGCTGGAATGATCTGAAGGCTTGTTTGCTCTCATATGGGCAGACACTGATAATCAGCTAGAGACCCAACTGGGTGTGTCTGCTGGAACAATCACATGTGGCCTTTCCACGTAGCTTGGACTTCTCACCATGTGGTGGCTTGGTTCCAAGATTGAAAAGAAAGGAGAGCCAGGCAGAAGCCATCTTGCCTTTTATGACCTGCTGTGGAAGTCACACGGCATCGCCTATGCCACATTCTACTTATTGTGATAGTTACAAAAGTCTGGCTGGGCTGAAAGGAAGGAAACAAAAATGCCACCTCTTGATGGAGGCGTGTCAATGTCACATTGCAGGAAGAGCATGTGGGATGGGATTATAATATGCTGGTGCTAGCATCTATGGAAAATACAGTGTGACTGTAACTAGTCAAATCAATGTCTAATGGCATGGGAAAATGCTCATGATATATTATGAAGTTAAAAAATACCAGATTACAAGACAATACGTACGGTATAATCCCACTTTTTTTTTTTTTTTTGCGGTATGCGGGCCTCTCACTGTTGTGGCCTCTCCCGTTGCGGAGCACAGGCTCCGGATGCACAGGCTCAGCGGTCATGGCTCACGGGCCCAGCCGCTCCACGGCACGTGGGATCTTCCCGGACCGGGGCACAAACCCGTGTCCCCTGCATCGGCAGGCGGACTCTCAACCACTGCGCCACCAGGGAAGCCCCGGTATAATCCCACTTTGAAGGAAAACTGTATAGATGCAAAGTATTAACAGCGGCTGCCACCGGAAATGAGATGAATTTAAATGGATAACTGTATAATCACAATTTGTTCAAGTGTGTGTGTGGTGGTGTGGGGGCGTTTATGAAAGCATCTGTCTTCTTTGCCCATAGGCAGCTCCAGGGGATTCCTTTGACCCTCTGAGTAGATCATTGGATTTAATAGTCAGGAAGAGCTAGTTTTACTCAGTGATGCCTCTGCGTGTTCTGTGAGGCCCTGGCCTGAGTCCAGGTTACTTGGCGCTGATTCCCAGCAGCATGTGGCCCCAGGGACTAGGCATGAATGAATTAAAGTTTAATTAAAGGTGAAACTCTACTGTAGATGGGGCTGCCTGTTTCCTCTTGGGTCGTTAGTGCAGGTGAGCCTTCGAAAGGGCAGCACAAGGACTCCTGGTAACATTGAACCTCCCTCCCGGGCTTGTGTGTAATCAGTTCCCCTGGCAATTTTGTGGGACACCTTTCTTTTTCTCTTGAAAAGGGGATAAAAAGATGTTGAAGGATATGGTAATGAAAACACAGAGAACCAGTGTGGGGAGAGTCTGGGGTAGCAAATGCAGAGTGGTTTCTCAGGTTAATAATCAAATTGGTCCCCAAGCCTTGCAGTCTCCCCATCCTGGGCCCCTCAAGCAGCCACTTTTAAAAGACCAGGTGGAAAAGGTTTCTTGGGGACAGACCTGACTCTGATGGGTGTCAAGGAGCACTTAGTCTGATGACCTGCTGTGGGTGTGGGCGTGGAGTGGAGGGGGTGCACTCAGTTCTGCGGCTTTGGATTTCCATCCACAACAGAGCCAGGGTGGACTGGTCCATGCTGCCCACACTCTCACAAACCACCTAAAGCCGACTGAATAAGAGGACCAATGGGAGGGGCTACTTACTTGGGAAACTAAATTAAGAAAGAAGTAAAGGCACTTTGATATGTACATGGAACCCAAGCAAGGAAGGTGCCACGGAGATGACTGTCCAAACCGCTGGGTGGTTTTTACAGCCACTGCCAAGCTGACCTAACTGCTCAGAGAGGTCACTGGACGATCAGAAGAAGCACCTTCTATCTAGGTCAAGTGTTGGCCTCATCACACTCTGGCTCTGGAACTTTCTGTGAGGCCCAGAAGCTCCTGGAGCCACAGTCTCCTCACCTGTGAAATGGGGCTTAGGTCACCTGCCTTACCTTGCTAGAGGTGCCAGTGAGATGGTGCCTGCCAGAGTTAGACCTTATCCACTGCAAGATGGGAGTTTATCACAAGAATACAAGGAGACAGACTTTCATGGAAATTAGCAAAAGAAACCTTAGTTGTGCCAGGCCTTAGAAGTGACTGAAACTGGGTCCACGGAAGCTCCAGGGACCTCAGCAAATGGACGTTGCAGATCTTCGCAGTAACATGGTAACAATGCAAATAATAATAATCATAGTAATAGTGATAATAATAAAGTTTAGCAAGCATTGACTCTGTAGAGCACATGCTCAGACCTTTATACACATCATCTCATTTAATCATTTACTCCCCACCCCAAGTACCACCTGGGAGGCACTTTCACCTTCATTGTAGCCCTCCCCACTTACTGAGGCCTCATCATTCCAGCTTAGGCAAAGCTTTGGCTTGCCCACTGCTCCTGCTCCCCTCAGGACCTCTAGCATGACTCCCTTCAGAAAGCCACAGTGCCTGCTACTCACTGCCTGATTATTTCCCAGTTTCCCAACTCAAATTTCTGAGAGCAGGAACATCCCCGATCTGCAAAGACCTGTTGCTTATACAGTTATAGAGACATTCTTTAAGAAAGGAAAAATAAAACATATGAATGCAAATCTGGGCTCGGGAAATTGGAAGAGGCCTCTTCAGGTGAGGGCCCTGAAGCTTCAGTGCATGTATTTCAGGGTGAGTCAGCTCTAGTCTAATAATGAGATTTTTTGGTGGTTGGGGTGGAGGGTGACATTCCATGGGAACAAGCATGGCTGGTAAAAGTTGGTGCCTTTGAGCACAGCCTCTCTCTGCAGTGGTCTCCTCTCAACCACTCAGGGAAACCTGGTCTTGGTGGTAACCTGGCCACCTCTCCGTCTCATGTGTCCCTCTGTTCTTCATTCAGAAGCTGGACTTGGGAGAAGGAAACTGGGGCCAGGAACTAAGAGCAAGACTCCCTGAAGACCTGCAGAGTGAGGTGCAGGCACAAGGTGCATAGTAACCAAGCAGTAATTTTGTGTCCTACATATCCCTTGTTCCTTATGTACACAGCTCCCTCAGGGATCTCATGGGTATAAGAAATGGCTAGATCGACAAATTTGGGGTACTTATGGAGCTCGTGGGCCCATGGCCAAATCACCTGCTTAAAATTGTCAAAAGGGCAGGAATAAAGACGCAGACTTAGAGAATGGACTTGAGGACACGGGGAGGGGGAAGGGTAAGCTGGGATGAAGTGAGAGAGTGGCATATATACACTACCAAATGTAAAATAGATAGGTAGTGGGAAGCAGCCACATAGCACAGGGAGATCAGCTTGGTGCTTGGTGACCACCTAGAGGGGTGGGATAGGGAGGGTGGGAGGGAGACACAAGAGGGAGGGAATATGCGGATATATGTATACATATAGCTGAATCACTTTGTTATACAGCAGAAACTAACACAACATTGTAAAGCAATTATACTCCAATAAGGATGTTAAAAAAGGAAAAACAAAAAACTGTCAAAAGGGACTTCCCTGGTGGTACAGTGGTAAAGAATCTGCCTTCCAATGCAGGGGACGCGGGTTCAATCCCTGGTCAGGGAACAAAGATCCCACATGCCCCGGGGCAACTAAGCCTGTGCGCCACAACAGGGTAGCAAATGCTTCTTCCTCCTGGGGTCCTGGACCTCTGGAATAAGTCCCCAGAGGGACATTTTTCTGCATTTTTTTTTAACAGTTGACATTCTTTTAATAATATATCTTATTGACCCAATAAACCAAAATATTATTTCAATATATAATAAGGTAAAATTATTTATTAATCAGATATTTTGTTGTATTGTCTTTAAAAGAGAATCTCTTTAAACTCCTTTCATGAGGTATGATTGACATACAAAAAGCTGTACATATTTTATGTATACAACTTGATGAGTTTGGAGATACACATCATGAAACTATCACCACAATCTATTCCATAAACATATTCATCACCAAAATTTCCTCCCACCCTCTTTATTTATTATTATTTGAGGGTGGATTATAAGAACACTTAATATAAAATCTACTCTCTTAACAAATTTTAACTGTACCACACAGTATTATTAACTATAGGTGATGTGCTATGTAGTAGACTCTAGGGTTTATTCATCTTGCATAACTAAAACTTTGTATGTTTTTACTAATACCTCCCCTGGCCCTGGCAATCATCATTCTGTTCTCTGATTCCATAAGTTTGACTATTTCAGATGCCTTGTATGCGTAGTGTTATGTAGTAATTGTCATTCTGTGTCTGGCTTATTTCACTTAGGGTGATGTCTCCAGGTTCATCCATGATGTCACAAATGTCATGATTTCCTTCTTTTCTAAGGCTCAATGACATTCCTTTATATGTGTGTACCACTTTTTCTTTTTTTTTTTAACATCTTTATTGGGGTATAATTGCTTTACAATGTTGTGTTAGTTTCTGCTTTATAACAAAGTGAATCAGTTATACATATACATATGTTCCCATATCTCTTCCCTCTTGCGTCTCCCTCCCTCCCACCCTCCATATCCCACCCCTCCAGGCGGTCACAAAGCACCGAGCTGATCTCCTTGTGCTATGCGGCTGCTTCCCACTAGCTATCTACCTTACGTTTGGTAGTGTATATATGTCCATGCCCCTCTCTCGCTTTGTCACAGCTTACCCTTCCCCCTCCCCAAATCCTCAAGTCCGTTCTCTAGTAGGTCTGTGTCTTTATTCCTGTCTTACCCGTAGGTTCTTCATGACATTTTTTCCCTTAAATTCCATATATATGTGTTAGCATACAGTATTTGTCTTTCTCTTTCTGACTTACTTCACTCTGTATGACAGACTCTAGGTCTATCCACCTCATTACAAATAGCTCAATTTCATTTCTTTTTATGGCTGAGTAATATTCCATTGTATATATGTGCCACACCTTCTTTATCCATTCATCTGATGATGGGCACTTAGGTTGTTTCCATCTCCGGGCTATCGTAAATAGAGCTGCAATGAACATTTTGGTACATGACTCTTTTTGAATTATGGTTTTCTCAGGGTATATGCCCAGTAGTGGGATTGCTGGGTCATATGGTAGTTCTATTTGTAGTTTTTTAAAGAACCTCCATACTGTTCTCCATAGTGGCTGTACCAATTCACATTCCCACCAGCAGTGCAAGAGTGTTCCCTTTTCTCCACACTCTCTCCAGCATTTATTGTTTCTAGATTTTTTGATGATGGCCATTCTGACTGGTGTAAGATGATATCTCATTGTAGTTTTGATTGCATTTCTCTAATGATTAATGACGTTGAGCATTCTTTCATGTGTTTGTTGGCAGTCTGTATATCTTCTTTGGAGAAATGTCTATTTAGATCTTCTGCCCATTTTTGGATTTGGTTGTTTGTTTTTTTGTTATTGAGCTGCATGAGCTGCTTGTAAATTTTGGAAATTAATCCTTTGTCAGTTGCTTGATTTGCAAATATTTTCTCCCATTCTGAGGGTTGTCTTTTGGTCTTGTTTATGGTTTCCTTTGCTGTGCAAAAGCTTTGAAGTTTCATTAGGTCCCATTTGTTTATTTTTTTTTATTTCCATTTCTCTAGGAGGTGGGTCAAAAAGGATCTTGCTGTGATTTATGTCATAGAGTGTTCTGCCTATGTTTTCCTCTAAGAGTTTGATAGTTTCTGGCCTTACATTTAGGTCTTTAATCCATTTTGAGCTTATTTTTGTGTAATGGTGTAAGGGAGTGATCTAATCTCATACTTTTACATGTACCTGTCCAGTTTTCCCAGCACCACTTATTGAAGAGGCTGTCCTTTCTCCACTGTATGTTCCTGCCTCCTTTATCAAAGATAAGGTGACCATATGTGCGTGGGTTTATCTCTGGGCTTTCTATCCTGTTCCATTGATCTATCTTTCTGTTTTTGTGCCAGTACCATACTGTCTTGATTACTGTAGCTTTGTAGTATAGTCTGAAGTCAGGGAGCCTGATTCCTCCAGCTCCGTTTTTCGTTCTCAAGATTGCTTTGGTTATTCGGGGTCTTTGGTGTTTCCATACAAATTGTGAAATTTTTTGTTCTAGTTCTGTGAAAAATGCCAGTGGTAGTTTGATAGGGATTGCGTTGAATCTGTAGATTGCTTTGGGTAGTAGAGTCATTTTCACAATGTTGATTCTTCCAATCCAAGAACATGGTATATCTCTCCATCTATTTGTATCATCTTTAATTTCTTTCATCAGTGTTTTATAATTTTCTGCATACAGGTCTTTTGTCTCCTTAGGTAGGTTTATTCCTAGATATTTTATTCTTTTTGTTGCAGTGGTAAATGGGAGTGTTTTCTTGATTTCACTTTCAGATTTTTCATCATTAGTATATAGGAATGCAAGGGATTTCTTTGCATTAATTTTGTATCCTGCTACTTTACGAAATTCATTGATTAGCTCTAGTAGTTTTCTGGTAGCATCTTTAGGATTCTCTATGTATAGTATCATGTCATCTGCAAACAGTGACAGCTTTGCTTCTTCTCTTCCTATTTGGATTCCTTTTATTTCCTTTTCTTCTCTGATTGCTGTGGCTCAAACTTCCAAAACTATGTTGAATAAGAGTGGTGAGAGTGGGCAACCTTGTCTTGTTCCTGATCTTAGTGGAAATGCTTTCAGTTTTTCACCATTGAGGACGATGTTGGCTGTGGGTTTGTCATATATGGCCTTTATGATGTTGAGGAAAGTTCCCTCTATGCCTACTTTCTGCAGGGTTTTTTATCATAAATGGGTGTTGAATTTTGTCAAAAGCTTTCTCTGCATCTATTGAGATGATCATATGGTTTTTCTCCTTCAATTTGTTAATATGGTGTATCACATTGATTGTTTTGCATATATTGAAGAATCCTTGCATTCCTGGAATAAACCCCACTTGATCATGGTGTATGATCCTTTTAATGTGCTGTTGGATTCTGTTTGCTAGTATTTTGTTGAGGATTTTTGCATCTATGTTCATCAGTGATATTGGCGTGTAGTTTTCTGTCTTTGTGACATCCTTGTCTGGTTTTGGTATCAAGGTGATGGTGGCCTCGTAGAATGAATTTGGGATTATTCCTCCCTCTGCTATATTTTGGAAGAGTTTGCGAAGGATAGGTGTTAGCTCTTCTCTAAATGTTTGATAGAATTTGCCTGTGAAGCCATCTGGTCCTGGGCTTTTGTTTGTTGGAAGATTTTTAATCACAGTTTCAATTTCAGTGCTTGTGATTGGTCTGTTCATATTTTCTATTTCTTCCTGATTCAGTCTTAGCAGGTTGTGCATTTCTAAGAATTTGTCCATTTCTTCCAGGTTGTCCATTTTATTGGTATAGAGTTGCTTGTAGTAATCTCTCATGATCTTTTGTATTTCTGCAGTGTCAGTTGTTACTTCTCCTTTTTCATTTCTAATTCTATTGATTTGAGTCTTCTCCCTTTAAACCAAATTTTTTATTATGTTTTTTTCCTGAGTGCCTGGAGCACTTGAGAGTTTAGCCAGTATCGTAGAACCTCTCCATCTCTTCTCATTTTTAGGTCTTTTCTCTAAAACAAACTCAAATGCAAGCAAACAAACTAGATGACTATGTAGGAAATATAAGGGCTGGCTTTAAGCAGGTCAGTAGCATTAGCTATTGGCCATGTGCTGGTACTGCAGCTACTATTTTTTTTTCAACTTAGTAAATTTACAAAAGATATCCCTGCCACACTATAACAAAGAGAAGCAACAAAGAGAATTAGAAAGTGAAAAAGAAGCACTATCTTCAAAGAACTACGTTAACACCTGATATCTCCAAATACACTGGTTGAGGAGAGTGACAGATGCAGTGAAGATGATCCAGCTTGAGGAGGGTGCCGTTGTATATATACATATCACCTCTTCTTTATCCATTCATCTATTGATGGACACTTAGGTTGTCCATCAATATGGACAGGATATGGAAATATCTTGGCTGTAGTAAACTGTGTTGCAGTGAACATAGGTATGCATATATCTTTTCAAATTGTGTTTTCATTTTCTTTGGATAAATACCCAGGAATGGAATTGCTGGATTGTATGGTAGCTCTATTTTTAATTTTTTTTGAGGAACCTCCATACTGTTTTGCATAGTGGCTGCACCAATTTACATGCCCACCAACAGTGTATGAGGGTTCCCTTTTCTCCACACTCTCTCTATTCTAACAGGTGTGAGGTGATATCTCGTGTTTTTTTTGTTTTTGTTTTTGTTTTTTGCGGTACGCGGGCCTCTCACTGTTGTGGCCTCTCCCGTTGCGGAGCACAGGCTCCGGACGCGCGCACAGGCGCAGCGGCCATGGCTCACGGGCCTAGCCGCTCCGCTGCGTGTGGGATCTTCCCGGACTGGGGCACGAACCCGTGTCCCCTGCATCGGCAGGCGGACGCTCATCCACTGCGCCACCAGGGAAGCCCTGTGGTTTTGATTTGCATTTCCCTGATAATTAGTGATTTTGAACATCTTTGCATGTGCCTGTTGACCATCTCTGTGCCTTTGGAAAAATGTCTCAATACTCTGCCCAGTTTTAAAATTGGATTGTTTGTTTGTTTTTGATATTAAGTTGTTTGAATTCTTAATATTTTTTGGATATTAACCCTTTATTGGATATAGGATTTGCAAATATCTTCTCCCATTCAGTAGGTTGCCTTTTGATTTTGTAGATGGTTTTCTTTTCTGTGCAGAAGCTTTTTAGTTTAGTGTAGTCCCACTTGTTTTTTTTTGCTTTTGTTGCCTTCACTTTTGGGGACAGATCCAAAAATTCCACACCAAGACAAAAGTCAAAGAGCTTACCACCTATGTTTTCTTTTAGGATTTTTTATAATTTCAGGTCTTACATTTAATTCTTTAACTCATTTGAATTTAGTTTTGTGTATGATGTGCAAAAATGGTCTAGTTTGGGCTTCCCTGGTGGCGCAGTTGTTAAGAATCTGCCTGCCAATACAGGGGACACGGGTTTGAGCCCTGGTCCGGGAAGATCCCACATGCTGCGAAGCAGCTAAGCCCGTGTGCCACAACTACTGAGCCTGTGCTCTAGAGCCCACAAGTCACAACTACTGAGCCTGCATGCCACAACTACTGAGCCTGTGTGCCTAGAACCCGTGCTCTGCAACAAGAAAAGCCACCCCAACGAGAAGCCTGTGCACTGCAACGAAGAGTAGCCCCTGCTCAATGCAACTAGAGAAAGCCCGTGCACAGCAACAAAGACACAACACAGCCAAAAAAAAAAAAAAATTAGAAATAAATAAATAAATAAAAAATTTTTTTAAAATCTAGTTTCATTCTTTTACTTGTAGCTGACCAGTTTTCCCAACACCACTTATTGAAGAGACTGTCTTTCCCCCATTGTATATTCTTGCCTCCTTTGTCGTTGACTGACTATATGTGTAGGGGTTTATTTCTGGGCTCTCTATTCTGTTCCCTTGATCGATGTGTCTGTATCTTACTGCTTTGATTAGTATAGCTTTGTAGTATAGTCTGAAATCAGGGATTATGATGCCTCCATTTTTGTTCTTCTTTCTCAGGATTGCTTTGGCTAATCAGTGTCTTTTGTGGTTCTATATAAATTATAGGATAATTTAGTTGAGTTCCTGAAAAATGCCATGGGTATTCTGATAGGGATTGCACTGAATCTGTAGATTGCTTTGGGTAGTATGGACATTTTAACAATATTAATTCTTCTGCTCCATGAGCACAGTATACCTTTCCATTTATTGTGTCATCTTCAATTTCTTTCATCAGTGTCTTACAGTTTTCAGAGCATAGGTCTTTCACCTCCTTGGTTAAATTTATTTTCAGGTATTTTATTCTTTTTGACATGATTGTAAATAGGATTGTTTTCTTGATTTCACTTTCTGATAGTATGTTATTGGTATATAGAAATGTAACAGATTTCCATATATTAATTTTGTATTCTATGACATTACTGAATTCACTTATTAGTTCTAATAGTTTTTTGGTGGCATCTTTAATGTTTTCTATATATAGTATCATGTCATCTGCAAACAGTAGCAGTTTTACTTCTTCCTCTCCAATTTGGATGCCTTTTATTTATTTTTCTCTTGTCTGATTGCTGTGGCTAGGACTTTTAATACTATGTTGAACAGAAGTGGTAAGAGTGGGCATCCTTGTCTTGTTACTAATTCTAAAGGAAAAGATTTCAGCTTTTCACTGTTGAGTATGATGTTAGCTGTGGATTTGCCATGAACGACCTTTGTTGTGTTGAGGTGTGTTCCCTCTGTACTCACTTTGGTTAGAGTCTATTGGAGCCATTTTTCCAACAGCATTTGCTCACTTTGTGTCTCTGTGTCACTGTTTGGTAGTTCTCACAATATTTCAAACTTTTTCATTATTATTATATATGTTATGGTGATCTGTGATTGATGTTACTATTGGAAAAAGATTATGACTCACTGAAGGCTCAGTTGATGGTTAACACTTTTTAGCAATAAAGTATTTTAAAATAAGGTATATACATAGTTTTTTAGGCATAATACTATTGCACTTTTAATAGACTACAGTATAGTGTAGGTATAACTTTTCTACATATTGGAAAACCAAAAAGTTCATGGTACTCTCTTTTTTTAAATATTTGTTAAGATTCTAGTGTTTTTTTAACTTTATTGAAGTATAGTTGATATACAATGTTGTGTTAATTACTACTGTACAGCAAAGTGATTCAGTTATACGTATATATTCTTTTTTATATTCTTTTCCATTATGGTTTATCACAGGATATTGAATATAGTTCCCTGTGCTTTACAGTAGGACCTTGTTGTTTATCCATCCTGTATATAATAGTTTACATCTGCTAATCCCAAACTCCCACTCCATTCCTCCTCTACCTCCCCTCCCTCTTGGCAACCACAAGTCTGTTCTCTATGTCTGTGAGTCTGTTTCTGTTTCATAGATATGTTCATAACATATCTCTGTCACATTTTGTGTCATATTTTAGATTCCACATATAAGTGATATCATATGGTGTTTGTCTTTCTCTTTCTGACTTCACTTGGTATGATAATCTCTAGGTCCATCCACATTGCTGCAGATGGCATTATTTCATTCTTTTTTATGGATGAGTAATATTCCATTGTATATATATACCACATCTTCTTTATCTATTAATTTGCCGGTGGACATTTAGGTTGTTTCCATGTCTTGGCTATTGTAAATAGTGCTGCTATGAACATTGGGGTGCATGCATCGTTTTAAATTAGTTTCGTCTGGATATAGCCCAGGAGTGGGATTGCTGGATCATATGTCAACTCTATTTTTAGTTCTTTTAGGAACCTCCATATTGTTTTTCATAGTGGCTGCATGGTGGTACTCTCTTTATTACAATATTCACTTTATTGTAGTGGGCTGGAAAGAACCACAATGTCTCCGAGGTATGCCTGTATTTGAAAGATGGGAAATATTAGGGGATATTTCTATGTGATGAAAAGGATTCAGTAGGGAGGAAAAAAATTGATGATTCAGAAAAAGGAGGGTAATTACAGTGATAATTCATGGAGAAGAGGGGACCATGCTCAGGATACAAATTGAGGGGTTGGTTTTAATGGGAGCAAGTACCCTTCATCCATTATAAGCAGGAAAGAAGACAGTATGCACAGTTGCCCTAGATGAGAAGATTTAGAGATGGAAAAATGAAGCAATTTCAAATATGTCAACGATGGATGAGGCAAAGCCTTCAGCTGTGTAAGATGGAGGATGGGGGTGAAGGGAGAGGGAAAACAACGATTGTTTTCCTTCAGCAGCCATCAGCTGTCCTGTGCAGGTATTGAGCCAGTGGTTGAGTTTAACAAGGGTTGCGGTTTTGACAAATGAGTATAAAGGAAGGAGGCAAGATCAAAGGAGATGAGGGTATTTGCAAGGAGGTAATTATGATGGTAAGCCAAGGGAGCTGTGCTGGGTCATGAAGTCTTTGAGAACTGCATGAGCCGATATATGTAAGTTATTCAGATCTCTGTGTTACAAATGTTAAAAAGAGATTAGCCATTTTTACTTTTATTGCAAGGGAAGTGAGGAAATCAGGGACAATGCTTGGTAAAAATGTGGAAGGGTCAAAGGATTTATTGTTAGAGATAATACATTTTCTGATGTAATACCTCCCAGTATCTCCCTGGGGGGATTCCCTGGTCAGATGCCCATCTTGTGATGCTGTCCCTGATTCATGTAGAATCAAATCCCTAAAGTACAATTCCCAGGTTGCCACTGAGCTTCCGTTAGGCTTCCCTCACTTGTGAAGGTGAGATCTGCCAGAGGCTCTCCAAGTAAGTATATTACTAATGATTAATCTGCCAAGTGAGTCCTGTTCTGGGTTGTTTAGGCCTAACGCAGTGGCATCATTGTGGACGTTAGGTCTTTAAGGGAGTCCAGTCACTGCTTTTCCCAGGCAAAAGTTGCTAATGTTCAAGTGATCCTCTAAGTGGGTGTGACTCCAGTAGCCAAAAAAGGCACACTTAGCTGTGTATTGGTCTAAGACAGAGGTTTAAATTGAGAGCGCCATGCATTTACGGTGTGTGTGTGTGTGTGTGTGTGTGTGTGTGTGTGTGTGTAAAACTCCAGATTGTGTTCCTCAACAGGTGACAATTTAGCAGGAGCCTTGATTGTTTTCTAACTTAATCATGCATTCTCTGGAGGCCATAAACAGATGTCTCTATTTACACTTGAATTAAATTCCTTCTAATAACACTGTGCTAGATAGTAGGTGAGATGGCTTTATACATCCACAGGGCAAGACCATGAAAGCATTTTCTTCTCTCTCCCAGGTAAAAGCAAACTGCAATAGATTTCTATGGATTGCAGTAATAAGGCATTGGCTAGATCAATTTCTGCATAACATTTGAGGGATGACAAAATTAAACCTGTCAGCTGGTGCTTTAACGATGCCTGCAACAACCTAAACCTCCTGTAATTTACTGAGAACTGCCAAGAGCAATCAAGTTTTTAAAATGGCCACAAGGGGGTGTTAAAGGACTACATACTTGCTCTAATCATCCCCTCCCTCTTCCTAGTCCTTACTTGCCTCTTTCTAGTCCTTACTTGAAGAATCATCCCATATATACCCAATGTTGTTTCATTTCAACAATCTTAGTTTATCAAGTAGGTTGCTACTGATTCTCATAGTTTAATCTGAATATCAGGCTAATGTTTCCTGAGTTTTTAGCAAGTTAATGGCAGTTAGGCACTCAGTGTGGATGTTTGTGACCAGGGAGTAGATGGGCCTTTTTCCTACTTCAAGGAAGTATACTGCTCTCTAAATCCTTGGTGATGTTTTCCCCATGGAATTTGTCATGATCGACATGGATTAAAGTACTTTCTGATTTTATCTCCGCTCTCCTTTATGTTGTTCCTTGCCCAGTGACTGAGGAGGTGGGCCCGGGGTCCTGATAATGGATGAAAGACACATGGAGACAAACCTGGGGGTTACAGCTAGTTTCCTTCTGGACCATTCTATAGGCTCAGAGACCCTTCAGGATAGAGCAGAGGGCTGCAGCAGTAGCTCAGCTTGGGGGTCAAGATCACTTAAATTCCCATCAGGGGATTTGAACTTTAGTCCCCTTTGTGCATTGAATGAATGGTGCTTATCTCTATGTAATTGCTTTCTGCATGAAAAGTAGTTTGTAGGTTGTTCACTGGTTTGAGATGAAGGCACCACGATTCAGATCATGACCTCAGTTCATGGGCAGATCTATTGTTTCTCCTGCTAGGTTCAAAATCAGACTTATGAGCTAATGGGTGAGCCATCCCCTTCACACTGGCATCCTCACTGCCAATGCTGAGTTTAAATTGCCCTTTAAGTTCCCCATATAGGCCAGAGAATCCCCACAGGCCGCATGTCATCTGACACAACAATGGCTGGATTAGGAACATCCAAGGACAGCTTGGTATTCCCTCCTCTACTGGCAGTAGTTCCACCCTGAATGGTTTCCCA
This sequence comes from Globicephala melas, assembly GCF_963455315.2. NCBI lineage: Eukaryota > Metazoa > Chordata > Mammalia > Artiodactyla > Delphinidae > Globicephala > Globicephala melas. The sequence continues at coordinate 43,735,239 of NC_083324.2, read as the reverse complement.
GGAGTGAAGAAATAGCCATTCCTCTGGTTTATGACTTTTCTTTTTCCAAGCTTCCACTATCCAGATGAAAAGGGAGTTAAAGGCCCGCATAACCTTGTGAAAGGAGCTGTCAATGCTGAAGGCGCCTTACATGGTTTTGTTCCTGCTTAATTCTGGCTGATGCACTTGGCCCCTTGATCCCAGACAAGCACAGCATTGCCTGGCTATCGCCTGTCAAGCGAGGCCAGCTGGTTGCTGTCCACCGCAAGTGAGAATTCTTTGTTTTTAGATACGGCAGGGCCACGCCTGCCTCATTTCCTTCCCACATGGAATTCTGGCTTGGTGTGGGGAAACCTCACAGGCCCAGTGGAACAAGTTTGTGTGGGCAATCTAATGAGCTTGATTTTTCCTGAGTTCTAACTGCCCAATCCTTTAGCTGCAGCCCAGCTGGTGACAGGAGGCACACAGAAGTCTGTTACCATTCTGTTTGTCTCAAGTTATTTTGGTTAACTGCATCCTGATTGGAACTAGAACTATTCCTTCCATAAGATCAGAGCTGCCCCCTTTCTAGGGTGGTTCAGAGAACAGCTCTTACTTGAGCTCCTGAACAGGAAGAGCAGGCTGCACCCCCAGGCTTTCCTCTGCTTTGTGTGGGGCCCAGATCTCGTGGGGACAAGATTGAGGGCAGAGGACATCGTTGCTATAGCAGCAGTTTACTCGGCTGTGCCTCAGTCAACCAAAGGTTAGTTTCCTACTGGCTTCACCAAGGCCTCAGCTGAACCTAGAGGTCTAGGGACAATCTACTAGTCCTCTACTCGGTAGTTTTTGTTTCGCACTGTCAAAGTACAGACCACTAAAAAAACTGCAGATCACAGTCTCCCCACACAGGAGACACAAGGAGATACCGTTTGGCTGGTTATTTTAACTGCATTTGTAGGGCATATTCTCCCTCCTGTTACACAATGCCATCTAGTCCTTTTTGCAGACAAGAGTGTTGCAGTCCCTGAAGTGGACAAGAACTTTAAGCTATGTCCTTAGGTATCTCTGAGGCTCCCAGACAGCTTTCCCACATGAGGGGATTTGACTTTGACTGGTTTCAGTAAAATTGCAATCTGTAGCTATTTCCATTGCACTGCTCAAAGACAAGGGTGCACGATACTGTTCTCGCTCCAAGGATGGGGACTGCCCTACAGGTGACAAGTCCAATCAGGTATCTGGGGCTCAGAGATTGAGGGATCAGATGGGGACTGCCCTACAGGTGACAAGTCCAATCAGGTATCTGGGGCTCAGATTGAGGGATCAGAAAGAGGTGCTCCTCACAAAATCCAGAGTGAAGTATTACTCAAGGCTTTTGATCCTATCTAGTGGGAGTGGCCTGACACATAAAGTGATGGCCAAGAGGTTATCTGTGGGGGCCAAGAGGAAGGGCCTTTTTCTTTCCATGTAACGAGGTTTCCCTTGTCCTGTCCACCTCTTGTTCAATCAATCTCAACAGTCAATTCTTTTCTGGGCATTACCTCAGATCTCCATAGATGAACACTTGAATGTGCGTGTTAATGTAAATTTCTGCTTTATCATTTTCATAACGATTTCCACAGCACCTCTCAATGTGAGGTGGAATCATTACAAAATGTTACAGGTAGAAAGTGAGGATTTCTCAATTAAGTTGGAAAACTCTCCCATGCCGCTTGATCTTCTTGGTCGTATTATACTGCTGTTTTCCAGAAATCAGCTTACCAAATTTGGCACTATATTCTGGTGTACTCACTTCTCAATATTCCCAGTCTTTCTTGATTAGAGGTATGATGGGGTGAGAATGTAACAAAACCTATTACTTAAGTATCCTTCAGAGGTAAACTCTGTGGGGGCTAATTTTGTTTTTCCAAAAGCAGCACCATCAAAGCAGGAGGAAAGGTTAAGCCGGTACAGAATGCAGTGACGTTTTTCACACCATTATCCCACTGCATTAAGCTAAAAAGCACACATCTACACAACAGATCGCTTCTTATCCAAGATTTCACTTTCTGCATTTTCAGTTACCCATGGTCCAAAACAAAAATATTAGATGGAAAATTCTAGGGATAATTCATAGGTTTTATATTGGGCACTATTCTGGGTAGCGTGAGGAGATGGAATCTTGCACCATTCTGCTCCATCTGGGCGAGACATGATTCATCCCTTTCTCCAGCGTATCCACACTGTATATGCTATCTGCCGCTTAGTATAGGAAGAAACATAATATATATAGGGTTTGATACTATCTGCAGTTTCAGACATCCATTGGGGGTCTTGGAATGTATCCCCTTTGGATAAAGAGGTGACTACTGTAGATGTATTTCTCTGCCTTGGCTAAATGGTTTTAATGATACAGCTTGTGTAACTGAGCAGATAATCACAGCTCAATAAAAAGCAGAAGTCTGGAACTGAAGAGGATGAGCTGCAGAAATCTCGTAATTAAGAACTGTGAATTCTCTTATTTCTCACCCTACCCTCAACACCCATGCACCACTGCCCTTGGCTCTTACTTCCTCTGGTGAATACCAAACCGTGACTTAGTGAAAGAACATGGCTTTTCTGGCTGGAAGCCCTTGGCTGGCACCCCAACTCTGTCACTTTCTAGCACTCTAGGAAGTTAACCCTAACCCTAACCCCAATGCCTTCCACCCACACTTGCAGGGCACTGCCTGTGACTAAATTTATTTTATGTCAGGAACCTACTTTACTGTCTGTCACTTAGGGATAGACTTGTGTTGGCTCCCCACTAACATAACCAATAAAAATAAATAAAATAATTCTCTGTGCCAATACGTAAGTTTAAACTATGCTTCATTTTCTTTTCAAAAATTTAACAGTACATTCTGGCAAATTCTTGGCTCTGAGTTTATACTGTTTCTACTCATTTTTAAGTAAGTAAAGAACAAAATTACATATATAACAAAGGTTCTCCTCTAGCTCTTCACAGCATCTGAAATCAACTGGAAAGAATACACAGAATGAGACAATTATGAAAAACAAACTATATGTGTATATTACTTGCTTAGATTTGGGAGCCTAACTGCTCACAAAAGGATTCATAGATTTTTTTTTTATTGTTAAGCTGCAACGTACATGGTTTAATACAACAAAAAAATTTAATCAAGTGAAAAGTAATAAACTGAACAATAAACAAATAAACACTCAAAACAAAATATTTTCCATTGGAAACATGTTAAGATGAATACGGGGTTTCATTACCATCTTACTGCAATTTTCTTATGTGTTACTAGCCTACATACCCCATGTTTTCTGTAATCATGCAGATGTGAATGAAAGTTTGAATGATTAAATAAATGAAAAGTCCGTTTACTGCAGAGAATCATTTCACAAGGCAGCCAAACTTGGTTTAGAGAACAAAATTATTCAAGAAATTCTCCACGTATTTAGGTTCATTTTAGAATCCATGAACCTTAAGCTGTTCCTCCTTGACAATGCCAACCTGCAAAATAAAATTTAATTTAGCAGAATCACTCTGGGTAACACATAAATTCATTCCTAAGAAGACAGAGCAGTCATTAAAAAGAATCATTGTTAATAGGCTACTGCAACACTGTATTTGTGGCATAAACTGTTAATAACAAAAACTCAACACATATTTGAATATCCTGACATTCCACAAAACATCCTAAATGGACAAAGGAATGATCAGGTCATTCTAATGACAAAATAAACTGGTACTCCTGCCCAAATAAGTACAACTAATGTGCTTCATTCACAAGATTTTTTTACTAAGTAGGTAATAATTCACATTGCCCTTAAATACAATTTTAGAAGCAATCTCAAGGTTGTACATAAAGCACCCAATCACTCACCTCCAAGAGAAACTGGCAAATGTTTTTTCTTTGGTCACCTTGAAGCTGAATAACCTCTCCGTATTCAGGATGTTCAATCACAGTACCATTACAGGCAAATTTCTGAAGAAGTAGATTCAGCATAACTGAGTCAAATGCAATGATATTTTACTTTCACCCTAAGATTATCTGGATGTTAATTAAGAGTATGAACACAGTTTCCTTGGGTCCAATCATTTTAACCCACTTTAACGTGAAGTAAAAGGTGTGAACCGTAATCCTATTTAGACGTGTGTCAATAACTATATTTTAATCTCTTCTCCCTAACACCTTTACCTTTTTGAAAGCTTTCACAAGTTTCTTCTTGTCATAATCATCTGCAATGCCCTGAACAGTAGTCAGTGTCTTTCTGCCGTTCCGTTGCTGGATTCTTATATGAATGTAATCCTCAGTCCCTGCCGGGAGTAAGTCGTCACCCTTAGTTGCATCAGCAAAGGGGTCTGCAAAGGGATACAAAAAAATCCAAAGCAGGAAAATATCTTTTAGTCAGTAATTTCCAGATACAGCTACGCTACAATCTAGAAACTCAGCAAAGAAGGTTCTAGTGCTTCTGCTTTCTTTCTGCAGGTGCGGATGTGGGGGAGTGATAAGGGTAGAGTATTAATAAAACCTACAAGGTACTTTCACAAAAAGAGATTTTAAACAGGTATGTCCACTGATACCGGAACAGAAAAACGTTGTTTTAGATGTTATCGTTGAACATAATCCTCTAATAAGAGAAAAGAGATTTTAAGACCTTAATTTTAGAGCCACTATAAAAATGTGCGTCATCTCGATTACATTCTGATGACAACAGAAACATTCACAAATGCCACCCCAATAATTTAACCCTAACTCTGCCTCGAAAAAAGATCTATATATGTATATCAAGAGTAATTTTACGTATTACTACGCAAGTAGAGAAGACTGGCCCACTGCCCTGTAACAGATCAGAGGCCTGATCCGCAGCATCTTTTACTAAATGCGCCCGAGAGCAGCCACGAACCATCCCGACCGCTAATGGACGCCGATGCCCCAGCCCGAGCCGGCGTCCCCCCTGGCGATCAGCAGGGCAAGTCTGGGGGCGGAACAGGGTCGCAGAGGTGGCAGGGAGCAGAAGCGAGCAGCAGGAGGGTCCAGGAGCGGGCAGGGGGCGGCACAAGGCCCGCGGCCGGGGCTCCGGGGGCCGCCCTCGGAGAGGGGGTCGCCAGGGGCCCGGTCGCCATCTTCCGGGCACCGAGACAAAGCCCCACTCGGGGTGCGGGGAGGGCGGCCGGGGGCCTTTTGGGGCGGGGGTCCGGCGAGCGGCCCCGGCGAGGGCGGGCAGCGGTGGCCTACCGGCCGAGAGGCGCGCAGGGGACGTGGGGGGACGGGAGGGGCGGTGGGGCGACCCGCTCTTACCGAAAGATTGGAGGTTCTGGATAGTGGACATGCGATACTAGTGTGAGGCCGGTGAGGGGATAAAATTCCTGCGGGGCCCGCCCGGATCACCGTGTCAGGAGGCGGTAGTGGCGAGAAAACGGAAATAAATAAGGAGACGCTTCGCCCCGGGGTTGGGAAGCGGCTGGATCGGCGGCGGAAGCCGGGAGGAGGCAGGAAGAGGCGAAGGAGGAGGCGGAGGAAGAGGCGGCAGCAACGGATGCGAGGACGCGAGAGAAGAGGCGGCGCTGCGGCTTCTCCGACAAAATGGCCGACGGAGACTATTTAGCCGCGCCCGCCGCCCCTCCCACGTGACCCTCCCGCGCTTGGCGCCCTGGGACTTGTGGTTTTCACGAGGCAAGAGAGCCCGGAAAGCCTGGAGCGGGCGGGCTTCCGGGACCTCAATTCCCAGCAGGGGGTGCGCCCCCCAGCGGCGGGCGGCGGGGCCGGGAAGGGTCCAGAGGGCTGCAGAGACATCTGGCTAGAGATCGTAGGTCTAGAGCTGTACACCCCGCGCTCTCGCAGGTTCTCCCTTGACTCGCGTTCTCTCGCGGTACAGTGGCAGCAACGAGTGTTCGGTGCTGGGGGGGATTATCTCCATCAGTCACCCTCGCTCGAGGCCTTGGGTAATGTAAGTGAAATCGGGGTACAGAAGCAGAACAAGGTCCCTAGTCCCGGCTTTCGACTTAATGGCTGCCCCTCAGCACCTCTCCTCCTCCCCTCCCGCCTTGTCCGGTTGCAGGAACCCTGTTCGTCCCTACCAAGGGTCGAGGTGGGAGCCTCCTGCCCAGGATTGGGCTGCCCTCCGATGCCCTAGCGCGGTGGTTCGCAAACTCTAACGTGCATCTCCCCTAGGGCTTAATAAAATACAGACTGATAGATCCCAGAGCTTCTGTTTCAGGACGTCTGGGGTGTGACCCGAGAATTTGCAAATCCAACAAGCAGCCAGGAGATGCTGGTGCTACTGGTGTGGGACCACAATTCAGAACCGCTGCCCACCTTCAGCAGGGGCCTGGCATCCAGTGGGGCCATGTATGTCCCCCAGGTCGACCGAACACACCAGAAAATCAGCCCATCAACTTAAATACAGAACCTTGAACAGGAAGGTTAATTGACAGAAGGTTGATTGATACCAGAACAGTAATATCTTCCTATCAAGCTAAACACAGGAGAACAAACCTGAGACTATGGGAATGGGCTCACCCAGGCAGGTGCTCAATTGTCAAACTTGGTTCGCTTTCTGGAAGCAAAGAGATAGACTAAAAGTTCGGGATTCTTAACCTTGTTTTGTGCCATGGCAGTCTTGTGAAGCCTATAGACCCCTTCTCAGAATAATGCTTTAAGTGCATGAAATAAAACATGTAGGATTACAAAGGAAACCTATTATACTGAAATTAAAAACAGTACATTGATAACATAGTATTGCTTCTTTACTAATGCATTAGTTAACAAGATCTAGCAGCAGGTCTCACAAAGGCTGGAATTTTAAAAAGGTGATAAACAAAAGATATTTTGAGATGTCTGTAGCATCAGAAGTGTAATATGAAAATATCTGTGACTTCTATTGGTGCAAAGTTACAGATCCTTCAGGTACTACTGGGATGTTGCCAGCATTCATAATGGAGGAAAGGCTAAATCTGGGTTAGAGGTTAGTGAAAATGTAGGTGGAGTCTTTTTTCCCCATCCAATTTTAGGAATCCCCCCACCCCCGCAATTTTAGCCATGGACCAAGGATCTGCAGACTCCAGGTTAGGAATACCAGGATTTAATAATCTTTAGTGATTAACTATGATAATAGGTACCATTTATTGAGGGCATACTATTTGCCTGTTGTAACCTTTATACACAGTATTGTTAATCTTCATAGCCATTCTGTGATGTAGTTATTACTCTGTTTATATTCATGTAGAAATGGAGGCTTTCATGGGTTAAATAATTTCCGTAAAAAAATCAAATTTTCAACTCTCAGGAATTTAACTGCATTTTTGGTCTTTTAGTCCTGATTTAAATGAATAACACTTTTATTATCCAAACTAAAGTGTAAAGTTTTAGAGCTGGTTCTAAAACAAGGAGAATCAAACATTTTTTGTTGTTCATTAGTTGATTACACCTACAGTGGTTTTCTGGTCTTGTACCTTTATCAGCATGCTTTAAAGTAATTTTTAATACTGCTCTGGATGAAGTTCAGAATAAGCAAAATGCATCTCTATTTCTGTTTTCCTCCTTTGTTACTAGACGCCCCAAACCATTTTATATTATGTTATTTCTTAGAACGAGCCAAGGGTGGTCCAGTCAAGAAAAAAAATAACAAATGAACATAGACAAGTTAAAAAAGATCCAGAAGTCTTTGGGTTGCCATGGTCATTACCCCTGTCAGGAGAGCTTATACTTTCTAAGACCTAGTGTTTGCATCAGAAACCCCCAGGAGCTCAGAAATCTTCAATCAAAGCCAACTATGAATACAGGTCGGATACGTTGTAATTATAATCTGGAAAGCTCTTCTGACCCTGGTCATCATTCATAGATTTGTGTTTAGACCTGACCATTGAACACTTGTAGTGTAGCTGGTCCAAACTGTGATGTGCTCTCACTATAAAGTACACACTGACCTTTGGAAGACTTAAATTTTCTCAATTTCACCTGCTTCTTTTTACTTCTTAAAATGTGGCTCCTAGAAAATTCAGTGTTACATATGGCTCACATACTATTTCTATTGACAGCACTGGTTTAGAGTGAAAGGATTTGACCTATATGTAAAGTTATAAAAGGAACAAATTAAAGCACTTAAAATCTAGTATTTTTAGTTCTAAATGGTACCAGCCTAGTTTAAGGTGATTATTTCATGCCTTATTTCCGAAGGGAGTTTAGATCACTTGCAGAGAACAGTAGTATTGACTAAAGGAATCAGGGAAGATTAAAAAAAAAAAGTTAGAATATTTGAGAAATACAAGCCCCCAAAGCTAGAGATAGACCCCAGATCCGGCTTTTAACTTCCTAACGGTAAGACAACGAGAAAATCAGCTAGGAAGTCCATGTGTCTACAGGATGAAAACATACTAGTTGTGCAGGAGGAATGACTTTGCCTGGCCCAGAGCCACAGGAGGTGTTTTTCTTGGGTTATCATAAAGGGGCTGCTGTGATGTAGTGAACAGTGTCCCCAGCAGTTTGCCTACCGTGAAGGACAATGGTGGGTTTTATGCAGTTGTTTCTTATATGAGCCAGTCATGAAGACATGCTAACAGGTGAGGACCTCGGGTCCTCATCCATCCAGAGGTTGCTGGTTGCGGCGGCCTTGTGATGATGTGCTGCTCAGGTTTCCTGCTTCAGTGAGCATAACTAACTATCTGCCTCAGCTGCTGCACTCTGAATTCAACACCGCTGAGGTCACGCCTCCCACCAGCTGCTCCTGGTGACTCAACAAGGATCCTAATGCAGGCCGGTTCTTGAGAGATGTGGGACTCCTCATCTAGGAGGACCTAGATCTAGTGTCTAGGTCAGAAAAAGTCACTTAAAAATCTCAACTTACGATCGTGAACACTTGATTGTTATATTAGCAATGCGTGATATAAATGAAATGCTTGAAAACGTTATAGGTTAAGAAGGACTTAATTCTTTTATTTATCACTGAAAATAGCAGAACTGTGTTAGAGCAAAACTCATTATTATGAGTATTTGCAAAAGCCAAAAGTAAAATCATGTTTCTAGAAACCTACTTAACCTGCAGTGGGAACTTGAATGATAGATCATTAAACTTAATAATCAAGGGTTACACTATCATTAAAGAGAAGGGAACAGTAATTGGCTCAAGATGGCTAACTTGGTATCTTCACTATCAAAAGATCCCTAATAATGTCAGAAAAGATATATTTTGGGGAAGACTAAATCCAGCACTAAACAACAAGGATGTACCATCAATGGGTCAGACATTTCTTTCCTCCTAAAGGAAAAACAAAACACCCAGAAATCAGTTGATGGAGGAAACTGCATGCTTAAATACTAGCAACACTGGATTATTAAAGATTATGAAATATCTTTAAAATCCTGAGATTTTGAACCTGAAATCCTGTATTTAGGCAAAATAAAGGCATTTTCAAAATGTTTAAAAACCCAGAAAGTTTACTTCCATGGACAATATTGATGATATACTCCAGAAAAATTAAAAACCCAAGGAAGAGAAAGACATGGGATAAAAGAATATAGGTGCATAAAGAAATCAGCAAAAATGATGGTTATGTCCAAATCATATTGGTATGTAAGGAGGGTGAAATATTTTATGGGTGATTTCTAGAAGAATAGAAATTTCTTGCATTTTTCAATCCAACAAAAGACAGGAAAAGGTATAAAAGAGCAACAAGAAATCAGAGTAAATTTAAAACATTAAGTCATAATAAAGATGTAAAAAGTACATAATTGTCAGTAATCACAGGTGTGAATGTTATATTTTTCTATTAAAAGGTAACCTCTTTAGTTTTGATGAAAAATGGTCACAAAACTTTATATAGCAGCTATTTATGACACATTTAAGGTCAAATGACAAAGATTGAAAAAGTTATTGTAAGCAACTGCAAGTTGAAAAGTAGGGTTGATATAACAATATTATTAGGAAAAATGAATTCAAGAAAAATTACATTAAGCAGGACAAAGAAGGATAGTTCATTTGGATCAAAGTTATATTGGACCAAGAATGTGAATCACAAACTTTTATATTCCTTACAACTTGGCAAAACGTATATAAGGCAGAAAAGGAAAAGAAAAATATGGAGAAGTTGAAAAGTTTGCAGTCATAATGGAATACAGTAATATGTTTGTTTCAGAAACAGACATGTAAGGTAAACAAAAATTAAGTAAAGATATAGGTATTTTTAATAATATAATTAATATGTTTGATGCAATAGATATATGTAAAACTTTGTACCCAATGCAAAGCATACCAATTTTCAAACACCCAGGACACCCAAATGTCCATAAACTGATGAATTAATAAACAACATTTGGTATATCCATACAATGGAATATATTCAGCCATAAAAGGAATGATACATGCTACAACATGGATGAATTTTGAAAACATTATGCTAAATGAAAGAAGCCTGTCACAAAAGACCACATACTGTATGATCCCTCTTAGGTGAATTGTCTAGAATTGGCCAAGCTATAGAGACAGAAAGTAGATTAGTTGTTGCCTAGGGCTGGGGGTGTGTTTGAGGGGAAATGGGTAGTGGCTGCTATTGAATATGTAGTTTCTTTTTTTTTTTAATTAATTTTTATTGGAGTATGGTTGCTTTACAATGTTGTGTTAGCCTCCACTGCACAACAAAATGAACCAGCCATACACATACAGATATCCCCTTCCTTTTGGACTTCCCTCCCATTTAGGTTACCACAGTGCATTAGGTAGAGTTCCCTGTGCTACACAGTATGTTCCCATCAGTTGTCTATTTTATACATAGTATCAATATGTCAATCCCAGTCTCCCAATTCCTCCCACCCCACCCCTTTACCCCTTGGTACCTATACATTTGTTCTGTAGTTTCTTTTTTGAGTTATGAGAATGTTCTAAAATTAATTATGGTGATGGGTAAATTGTATGTTATATGAATTATATCTCAATAAAATGGTAATAAAAAGAGGATACAAAAAAGTAAAAAGTAAACAGTTTCTCTTATTCATTGTCAACATATTAAATAAAATATTAGCAAATCAAGTCAGTACTGTATCCAAAAGAATATTATTAACCCAGACATGCCAGGATAACCTTTCATAAGCAAGTATATTATTAAAATTGCTGTAAATGCTTCAGAATTTAATATACAAAGATTGAAATACAGAGTTTTGCCATTTTGTAGTAGCACAGAGAAATGTTCACCAGCCAGGGACTGAGGAATCCTCCACACCCCAAGTCTTTAACAAATCACAATGACAGACTTTTACAACTCGAACACAACCAAGACTACTCCCAGGAGTTGCATTTTAATTAGTAGTGTTGGAGGGACCTTGGGACACCGAGAAGGGGAATGGAGACTTGGTGATACTCGAGCAGAGGTGATGGAGACCTTGTATCTCTCAGAGGAGATGAGACCCCTTGACAGCATGGGAAAGAAAAGTGGACATCATAGTTGTAAGTCACCTAGTTTCAGAAAAGCTCTTTGTAAAGGGGTACTGAGAACATACATTTGGAAAGCCACACAGCATCATTTCATTGAGCTTTAACTTGGAAGTACAGAAATGGTGCACTACCACATTGTGAAGAGACTGATCCCTCCCTTCCCCAATACACTGACAAATTTAAGGACACAAGCTGTATGGTCATCTCAATAAGATGAAAAAAAACCCAAACAGATCTTAATTGATCAGCTGGCTCTATTCTCCAAGGACACTGCCTCCTCTCCCCACCCAATAAGGGCAGGTCGAGGACCACAGTGTGGGAGTTAAGGCTGCATGTTATAGGACCTCATACAATTTCTGGAAGTGGGATGACGTAGGAGGTTGTTGCTTCTTATTTCAAGGATAGACCAGTGACGTTCCCAAGTCTCAAATTTATGGCGATATTTTCGTTGTAATAATAGCTTGCCTGAATTCTTTTCTTAGCTCACTTTAATATGAGAGCTACTTAATTGATTCTATTACTCTTTTAACTGAGACACCAGTTATTTTTTTTTACATTCAATATGCCCATATCATAGTTTGCCTACTATGGTAGGTAATCCCAGAACGATGATGTCCTTATGTCACAGGACTGGACAAAGCTCTGGTAACAGCCTCATGCTCTTCATGTTTTGTCAGTTTCTTGGGCCGTTGGGTCTACATTTTCAAGACTTTTGAGTTTAATCACCTTTCTTTATTGGAAACATTTTCTTTATTTAATGGGTTTGCAATACTGGTAAAACAATGTAACCCAAGATTCAGTTCCTTCTTTCCTCCCTCCCTTCCTCCCTTCTTTCTTTTGACAGGATTGTATCTCATCTAAGCAAAGAAAAGAAGAAATATTCATGTGTCAAAATAGTAATAGCTTGCATTTATTGGGTGTGCACTATGTACCAGGTCAGGGCTAAGTGCTTTCCAGGCAATATTTCTATTTACCTTGGCCTCATTTAAAATTCTGGACCACAAATCCCAAATGGGCAGTCAGCGCCACACTTCTTACTGCACTTCCTAGGATGTTTTTCTTCTTCTCACTCTGTACAATGATGATTTCATACATCTTCTCTCTTCTCAAACCCAAATTCCATCCCCTGTGTTCCTTCTCAGCTGATGACCTTGTTCATATTTTACTAAGAATATAGAAGCAATCAGATGGAAACAAACATCATCCAGTCACCAAATCTCCAAATCTCACTGTGTTTGTACCTCTGCTCTCTGCCTTGCCAGCTTGTTACCATGGATAAGTATCCCTGCTTTCCTCTTTTGCCCTTTCAGAGATGTTTCTCCTGGAAGTATCCCCCTCTCCCTCTTGCATTTATAATATCTCTATATAGAGAGAATTAGTTCCACCAGGATGCAAATATTCTCTGGAATCTTCCATCTTAAAAGGACAAAAACAAAAATCCCTTTGACTTATATTCTTTTCTTGCCAGGACCCATTTCTCTACTCTTCCAAAGAGTTGTCTATCATCACTCTCTCCACTTGCTCATGACTCATCTCTCCTTAACCCCTCCAAACAGGCTTCCACATCCACTGTTATGCTGAGACCATCCGTGCCCAAGTGTGCTTGACTTCCATATTGCCAACCCAATGCCATCTCACTGTTTCCATCTGACTTGGTCCTCTCTGCAGCATTTGATGAAGTGAACTGCTCCTTTCTTCTCTTGGCTTCTATGACATCACCCTCTCTTGGTTTTCTTCCATATCATTGGTCACACTATTTCCAAAGGAGTTGGAAATAGTGACTCCTTCTCTGCTCAAACTGTGCCTACGTGTTTGTTAAGATAAGAGGAAAAATCAGGAGGTGGTGTGTTGGAAGCAAAGGGAAGGAAGTGTGCCTCCCAAAGGCTGGGTTATGAGTGGTGGTCACCAGCAGAGGACAGTTGAGCCCAGTGGACAGGCAACCCCACAGCTGCATTCAGTGGCATCATGGTGTCAGGATGAGGGGGATAGCGCTGAAGTAGAGGAGGCAGCTATTTCCAAATATCCATGACACCAGGTAGGGTCTCAGATCTCTTCCACTTGGGTTACACTGGTTATCATGAGCTACTGGCAAAAAGGAAATGCATTAGAATTCCCCTTGTGCTAAAGAAAAATAAACATGGAGAGGAAGTTATTTTGCATCAAAAGCATCTTTGAGGAAGGGAAACAAACATGGAGAATTATGTAAATAAAGCCATTCAGCTTTGAGAAATGGGTAGGACATAGAGAGAGAGTGAGAAAACAGATTAAATAAAAGAAAATCTACTCTTGAGTTCAGCTCACCTCAATCCCCTTTGAATATTAGGCATCTTTAATAATAATACTTTTCCACAGAAACATGAAAATTTGCAGAGCTGTCAGTAATAGCAGTGAGTTTGGAGGGCAATGTCATTGCTTCTTGGAGTATAATTCCAAAATAAAGGACCCCAGGCAATATAATGGACAATATCCTCAATAGCATTTTTTACGGTAACTGCAGAAAGGGATTCCATGTGGTTTTTTCTTACAGACGTAAAAGAGTAAAGACCTTCACCCTCTTAGAAACAGTTGTGCATCTGTCAAAACTACCCAGCCACGAAAACCAAATCTGGCTTTTCAAAGTAAACATGTTATTTTCTATATAATTGCTATAATTTAGCTGTGGGGACATCACTGACCCATTAGCAGAAAAAACAGATGGGATGAGATTTGTCTTCATGCATGAGCTAGGATGTTGTGAAAATATTAGAAATTATTAGCCATAAACTCAGTCACCAGGCTGTACAGCCAGAATGCTAAGTTACAAATAGTGGAGGAAATGGTACAAGCAGTCCATGAAGGACCTCTCTTAGTTACTCAGAATGATCATTTTAGATGTCTTTCACAGTAGCTAATTACAAAATGTGGAGATTGCAAAATCAGTTCAAGCGAAAGTTTGAGCAAACTTCAGAGCAAGAGAAAGTACTTCTAATGCCCAAATCTGTTCTCACTGTTTCCGCTAATGGAGCTGCCACTGACCCAGCAGCCTTGGCAGGAAACCTGGGGACCTTGCCACTCCTTTCTTCGCTCCTCTCCACTCTTTCTGCTTGGTCTCTGAGTCACCTTCCAACTCAGGAACACCTACTTTCAGCATCACTAGTGTCTTGGGCAAGGGTGGGGAGGTGATTAGGGAGTAGAATTGTGTGAAATGTTAGGATTTTGTAAGGGGGATGGGGGTTGGCATGTGTATTCCTTAAAAAATTTTTTAAATTGAGGTATAGTTGATTTACAATGTTGTGTTAGTTTCAGGTGTACAGCAAAGTGATTCAGTTATACATATATATATATATATATATACATATATATATTCTTTTTCAGATTTTTCCCCTTATATATGATTACAAGATATTGAGTATAGTTCCCTGTGCTATACAGTAGGTCCTTGTTGGTTATCTATTTTATATATACAAGGGTGTATCTATTAATCCCATACTCCTAATTTATACCTCCCCCCTTTCCCCTTTGGTAACCATAATTTTGTTTTAAAATAATTAATTAATTAATTTTAAAAAATAATTAATTAATTTTTTGGCTGCATCGGGTCTTTGTTGCTGCGCTGGCTTTCTCTAGTTGTGGCGAGCAGGGGCTACTCTCCATTGTGGTGTACGGGCTTCTCATTGCGGTGGCTTCTCTTGTTGTGGAGCACGGGCTCTAGGGTGCGAAGCCTACAGTAGTTGTGGCTCGTGGGCTCTAGGCATGTGGGCTTCAGTAGTTGTGGTGCACAGGCTTCGTTGCTCTGCGGCACGTGGGATCTTCCCGGACCAGGGCTCAAACCCGTGTCCCCTTCATTGGCAGGCGGATTCTTAACCACTGCACCACCAGGGAAATCCCCTAATTTTGTTTTCTATGTCTGTGAGTCTCTTTCTGTTTTGTGAGTAAGCTCATTTGTATCATTTTTTTTTAGATTCCACATGTGAGTGATATCATATGATATTTCTTTCTCTGCCTGACTTACTTCACTTAGTGTGATAATGTCTAGGTCCATCCATGTTGCCACAACTGGCATTATTTCATTCTTTTTTAATGGCTGAGTAATGTTTCATTGTATATACGTACCACATTTTCTTTACTCATTCATCTGTCGATGGACATTTACGTTGCTTCCATGTCTTACCTATGGTGAATAGCACTGCTGTGAACATTGGGGTGCGTGTATCTTTTCGAATTAGAGTTTTCTCCAGATATATGGCGTGTGTATTCTTTCTTTTTTTTAAAATAAATTTATTTGTTTTTGGCTGCATTGGGTCTTTGTTGCTGCACGCAGGCTTTCTCTAGTTGCGGCAAGCAGGGGCTACTCTTCGTTGTGGTGCGCGGGCTTCTCATTACGGTGGCTTCTCTTGTTGTGGAGCACGGGCTCTAGGAGCGCGGGCTTCAGTAGTTGTGGCGCATGGGCTTAGTTGCTCTGAGGCATGTGAGATCTTCCCGGACCAGGGCTCGAACCCGTGTCCCCTGCATTGGCAGGCGGCTTCTTAACCACTGCGCACCAGGGAAGTCCCGGCATGTGTATTCTTAAAAAGCACCCCAGGGAACTCTGAGTATCCTTTCCACCCACACAGTTCAGAGCTTCAGGGTGTAATACAGATGCTCAAGATCATAGGGAATCCAAGTTCTTTTGCAGCAGGAACACATTTTCCAAATCCCAAATGTGTCATTCAGTCAAAATAAAGGAACAAAAGGCACCATGAAGGAGCCGTGAAGGAACAGGAAAGAACAGAGAACGAGCCAGACTCGTGGATTTGAGATGCTCAACACAGATCTTTGACCCCCGCCCTTCCAACCCGCCCAGCCTATCTTGTGCTGGGTACCAGCCTGGCAAAGCCTAGACACTAAGACATGTTGCTGAATTCAGTGAATTCAGTGAGTGAATGTGTGTTTATAATCTTCACGTGGTTATCTCCATCAGGATGTCTCAGAAGCACCTTAAACTCAATGTGACCCAACTTGATCCTTTTATCGAGATTCTGCTCAACATTGTGCTTCCATTTCTATATTGGTTAGTGCAATCCGGTCATGAAATCAGAGCCCTGATGTCTTCCAGTCTTTATACTACTTGACTGCTCAGTAGCCACTCATTCACTTCCTTTTTAAACTTCCTTGTTTCCTGAGACATCATTCTCTCCTGATTTTCCTTCTACCTTTCTGACTGCTCTTCCCTCTGCCAGTCCAGTTCTACAGGGCCAGGGCCCTCGGTCCTTATCCTATTTTATAAGCTCCATCAGTGATGCCATCCGTAGGCACAGCTTCTAGCTCCATCCAGGTCCTAACAGCTTTCTGATCTTTAACTTCAGCCTGATCTCTACAGTTGTGGATCCACCCACCTCCCAGACCTCTCCACTTGACCAACATCTCAAATCAAACATATCCAAAAAGGAGTCTTCCTTCCCCAGCCCCCAGCTCAATGAATAGAACCAGCCAGAGGTCTGCGTGCATCCTTCGCACTTCAATCTTTTTCACTATCCATATCCAACCAATTCCCAAATCCCATTTTTGCCTCCAAAATGTCTTCTGGATCCAACAAAATTCTCCTTCCTCACTGTCCTAATCTAAGCTGTCTTGATTTCTTCCTGGACTCTATAGGAAGTCTCCTAATTTGTCTATCTACAGTCTCTTTGCCCTGATACAATATGTTCCTTACACTAAAAATTCAGAGCTATTAAAAAAAATAAACTCACAAATCTGCTCAGGTCACTTCCCTTCTGAACTTTTCAGTGTCTCACCACGAATCATGGATTAGACAAAATGCACCATATCAATCCAGACATGCACATAAATGACATATATCTGTATGAATGGGATGAAGATAGGGAAACACACAAAATGCTCTATATACAAATGAAGGAGTGGATCATGTAACTAGGTGGGGAATGATATCTTAACAGTGAGTCCCAGTGCTCTGAGCAGGTAGAGAACTGTCTCTGGATAAGTGATTGGGGCAGAAAGTGGGACACTTATGCCCTGAGTTTTCAGTGGGGTCAGGGCATCAGAGAGGCCCTAGGAGTTGGCCACGCCATTCTGTAGGTCAAAGACGAGGAGTCGGGGCACAGGAGGAGACTGGTGCTGCGGGGGGAGCCCACTGTTGTTTGGAAAAAAGACTTTTGAGGAACAGGAAGGTCTAAATTAGATTTTCAGCTACTAGGTGATATGCTATATGCCCCTGCTCCCCGACTTCTCCCCCACTCCCAGCCTCTGCCAACTCCTGCTGCCCATCAACCCTTCAGTGAGGTCTACTACAGGGCTGGTTGATCTCTTAGTTGTTGCTGTTGTTTTAAGTGCAAATGGTGAAAGGGTTAAACTTCCCTTCTGGATTGATGCAATACAAAACAGAGGCTGCAATAAGGACACAAAACCGTTGATCTCCATAAGTACAAATTCACAGGCTTTTGGGAAAGTCTTTGGGCTTTAAGGGAAATAGAATTAGCAGTTTGAAGCAGTGTAGATTTGAAAGTAGATTTTTTGTGGCATGGATCCTACTCTTACCTCCAACCATCTGGGCTACACTAGGATTCTCCTGGGCTGGGGAGGGATCAGGAACCATCAGAGAGGACATGACTTTTGAACTGAGCCTTCTTAAAGGATGGGTAGGAGTTTTCAAAGTCAGAGAGGGAAGCATTCCAGAGGACTGAATATAATGTGGGAAAATGCAGAGTTGAGAAAGTTCCTAGTTTTAATGGTTTGTGACCCACAGAGGGTAGATGGGGCCCTACCAGGAGCTATGGTCCAGAATTATCCACCGTTACAGCCCAGCTCTGACGATGCCTGGAACAGACTTTCCAACCACATTTAGATCTGTCTTTTTAGCATTAGCCAGGACGCCCACTTTCCCCTGCAATCAAAGACAGAGTGGGGGCAAGGGGAACAGAATCCTAACTGCTTCAAGTCAAGGCTGGGTGACTTACTCCTTTGTCATTAGACAGTTCAATGATCAATGGGCACCAAGCTGACAACTGGCCAAGTGGCATCAGCAGAGCTGTTGTACCACAGACAGTCAAAATTTCAACAGACCAGGGTCACTAGGAAGAATGGCTACTGGGCACAGAAAAGACAATAACAGTGTCATTTAAAGACAAAGAAGAACCTCTCTTCTGCCAGACTGAGGACAGCAACTCATTCATCACCAGGATCGTTCTACAAAGACCCAAATTACAAACAGGGTGGAAGCACTGATTCATAGAGTCTGTTTTCGGTGGTAGAGCATTCATGACACATGGTCTGCATTTATCAGGGCAAAGAATACTTGTCCAGCCTTTTCCTTTTAAAGATGAAGATCTTTTTCTGACTTCCCATTGGTTTGTCATGAAATGAATGAAATAGCAGGGAAGAATAAATCAGAAATGACAGTCTTGAAAGTGCAAATTATTGTCATTACTGGGAAGAAAGAAAGGGCATGTTGAAGACAGAAGTGAAATGGGAAACACCACCACCACTGCCGGCAAATAGTCCTTTCATCTTCAATTAAGTAATTACCACATTGTTCAGTGAATGAGGACAGCAATTACGTGACTTTTCATCCTGTCACCTTGACACCTAGCACCTCATGGTTGGGGCATATCCTGGCCCTGGGCCAGCACTGCCCCTTGTTGTTTGATATACACAGTACATGGAAGAGAAGGCAGCTCTCACAGTCTGAGGCCCCCAGGCCCCCAGTCCTGTCTCTCGCTGAGCAAGTACAAAGCTGAGAACTCCGTGAACTTGGTGGCACTGTCTGGGAGGTGCCAAAGGCATACTCCCCAGATTTGCTATGATGACAGCAGAGGACAGACTCTCCTGGAGTCATGGAAGATCTTACGAGTTGACAGGAGTGTGGGGGGTGTTTGGTGCACTTTTCCTGCTCAAGTAGACTTCCCAGAGGCTCTTAGGTTGCTGGGTCTGTAAACTGCTGTGCCTGCCTGGCTGGCTCGCTCTGGGCCCTATGATACAAAGGAAGGCAAGGCTGGATAGAGGAGGGGGCTGTTACCTGGTCCACCTGGCTCACAGCCTGGCTCACCTGGCTCTACAAGCAGAGATTTAACTTTATCCACTTCAAAGAGCCACAAGGAAACTTTATTGGAAATCCCCACTCCTCAAGGCTGCCCACTGGGTTGTTTCCAGGCAACAATAACTTGATGTCTCTCAGAAGTTCAGTTAGGATAGCTGGGTAGTAAGTAGACATTTCCTCCCTGTGCTGGGGAGGAGAGCAAGGGAAACAGGCAACACTGACAGAAAGCTTTTCCCTAAAGGGATGGATCAACACTCATTTCAGGGCTCAACCAATAGATTGGGTCTCTCTGGATAACCTCCTCACCTCTGCCCTTCTCGCAGCTGCCCTTTAAGCACTGGGTTTGATCTTGAGAGTTAGCATTGTCCCTGATAGGGGTGACGGTGGGGACTAGCTGGAGGGGGAATTTGAGTCATCAGAAGTTTACGAGGTTTTCTAACTAGTAGGTGGTCTTTAAACTTTTTGGGCCACACATCCCACCAGTAAAAACTGTTTGACAATGCACCCCCAAAATATGCATATTCATTTATAAATTACTCACATGTACTTTCATCTATCCATATATTTAATATTGGTAAATCTTACTTCCAGATAAAAAATAAGTATAAGTGAAAGGACTAATTGTTCTTTCACATGACCTCAGTGGACCATCTTCTGTACCTCTTGTGTAGTCTGTACCCCACTTTGGAAACTGCTCTTCTGACCTTTGAGTACCCCAAGTTCTGGCTTTTCATGGGCAAAGGATGAAGGAGAGAGATCCACACAGAGAAAAAATGGTTCTCGGCTGAGCACGTGGGTTTTGTTCAAAGAAGTCAGTGAAAAAAGTGAGCATCTCAGCATCTTCCCTGCCTTATCAGTGATGGCAGGAAGGAGTGATGGCACCCAAGAACTCTGTGTTAGTTCTTGGACAGCTTAGAGACAGTGTTTTAAGAGACTCGCTAAACTAAGCCAAAGTTACTGGTGTCTCACTGGGGCCTGCAGGTCGTGAGTATCTGTGGATACAGGGGCTTGTGCTTTTGGATTCTGGGCAGCAGGTGCCTGGACCGTTCACTGCCACCTGGGGTTGCTCCACTGTCTTTAGAAAAGAGGGGAGGGTGAAGTAGAGGTTTGGGAGAGCCTTTTGCTTCTCCATCTTGGTGTTGAGATCCCTCCTATACACTTTAGTGTTGGGAGGATGCTCACCTCAAACCCCAGGATGGGCATGTGGGTGCCTGTTGGGCACCATCTTCAGTTGAGTCGCTTGGGCATGGTAACCATAGTCTAAAGCTAGGACCACCATGGCCAGCCTAGGTGAACCAAATTTCTTTCAAGCACCTGCTCTGTGCCAGGCTCTGCATGGGATGAATGGAGCCCACTTCCTCAAGAAGCTTTCAGGTCAATGCAGGAGAAAGATAATCAAACATGTACATGCAGTGCAGGGGATGTCTTAGTTTGGGGTTTCCCCAAAGGAGATTCTGTGTTGAGTAGTTCATTTGGGAGGTGACCTCCAGAGTACATGCTGAGGGAGGGAGAATGTGAGAGAATGAAGGGAGAAAAATCACAAAAGAAGCACTAATGAACAGGTTACTGCTGTGGGTACCTGGACCTCAATTCTGCAGGGGACGCTCTGAGGGACTCTATCGAACCATGCTATTCAAAGTATGACCAGCACATCAGCATCATCTGGAAGCATCATGGGCCCCACCAGGCCTGCTGAATCAGAATTTGCACATTAAAGTTTGAGAAGCACTGCCTTTAATCTTTCATCTTTATCAAACATGATAACTTTGATATAAAACATATTTCTATATTTGGGGACTTGATTCTACCCAACTGGATCCTTCTGAATAACTTCTTTGAGGTTTCCAATATTTGAAGTGGATATTAAAGTTTTCCAGTCCCTTGAAAGCTCTTTAAAATGCAACTCCATTTACCTGCACTTTATCATAATTATAACTCAATCGCAGAGACAGAAGGCTCACGCAACCAACTGTTCTGTAAAATGCAAATTTTTTATGGGAAATACTTCCCCTGGGAGAAAATAGAGTGGCTGTCATTTGGAAAGTTATTTTTAAAGGAACGCACCAAATGCCTCCTGTCCTTTAAAGTTTTGTTAAAAATTTCAATGAATACAGGACCCTTTGTGAAAGATCAACACACACACACACACACACACACACACACACACACACACGCAGAGAGAGAGAGAGAGAGAGAGAGAGAGAGAGAGAGAGAGAGATCCTTCCAAAAAATGTAACAGAAGTTTCATATATCATGGAAGGTCCAAAGCAAGTAGCTCAATAGTTGCTTATACATCTTTTATATTGGCAAGTGATTTTACTTTTTTTTTTTTTTTTTTCGCGGTACTAGGGCCTCTCACTGTTGTGGCCTCTCCTGTTGCGGAGCACAGGCTCCGGACACGCAGGCTCAGCAGCCATGGCTCACGGGCCCAGCCGCTCCGCGGCATGTGGGATCTTCCCGGACTGGGGCATGAACTCGTGTCCCCTGCATCGGCAGGCGGACTCTCAACCACTGCGCCACCAGGGAAGCCCATGATTTTACTTTTGATATTCACTCATCTTCATTTCATCACTAACACAAGGATTAATCTAAGGTTATAAAACTAATTTTTCACGTAGTGTATCAGTTAGCTATTACTGCATAATAAACCACTCCCAAACTCAGTGTTTTAAAAGAACAATGATTTATTCTTGCTCTCATGTCTACAGGTTGGCTGGGGTGGCTTTGATGATCTCTGCTGGGCTCAGCTCAGCTTGGCTGTAGGTTGGATCTGAGTCTGTTCCTTGGACCAGTGGGCTGCCTGTGGCTTGTGCTCATAGTGAACGGCAAATATAAGTGGACAAACCCAACTCCATAAATATATTTCAAGCCCCTTATGTAGCTCTTTTTCTAACATCTCATTAACCAAAGCAAGTTACATGGTCAGATCCAAACCAAGGGTTGGATAATGCTATGGTCTGAATGTTTGTGTCCCCTCAAAATTCATGCTTTGAAACCTAACCCCTAAAATGATGATATTAGGAGGCAAGGCCTTTGGGAGGTGATTAGGTCAGGAGGGCTCCACCCTTATGACTGGGATTAGTGCACTTTTAAAAGAGGCTCCAGAGAGATCCTTTGCCATGTGGCGACACAGTGAGAAGTCTGCAACAGGCTTCCACCACAACCTGACGGTGCTGGCACTCTGATCTTGGACTCCCAGCCTCCAGAACAGTGAGAAATAAATTTTTGTGGTTTATAAACTTCCCAGTCTTTGATATTTTGTAATAGCAGCCAGAAGACAGAGAAGTGTGCTCCACCAACCATGGGGCAAGTCACATGGCCAAGCCCAACGTCAGTGGGGTGAGGTAGTGTACTCCACCCAGAGTTAGGGGGTTAAGGGAGTGAATATTTGCAGCACAATAATCTCTTCTACTATGAGTACAAAAATTGAGGCACAGCATTCGGCAAAATAAATCATGGTGCTTATATTCGAATGATTTTCTTATTCCAAGAGAAAAAGGAGGAAACCAGTATTGAGGACCCATAGTTATCAAACATTCTGCTGAGAGTTTTCTCATGTGTTACCTCAATGAACGTTTTAACAACACCATGAGGAATATATTTTAACCCCATTTTACAGATGAGGTGATAAGCCACAGAGCTGGTGTGTGGAATATCAGAGAGTAGAGCCTAGTGTTTCCTGGCAGCCTTCAAATGCTGTGAATATTGGGTCACTTTTTTTTTTTTTTTTTTGTCATGGCAAATCAAGCACCTATTTCTTAGGGGAAAATACTGTCTTTACTCTGTTCCTATTTACCCCAGAAGCAAGAAGAGCTGTAAACTTTCTATGAGTGTAGCTGCCCATCACTCTTGACACTCAAATTGTTGACCCAAACCAGTTCTCTTGAATACTCGGAGTGTTGATGCAGATTGGCTGCTCAATACAAGGTTTTTGGGCTTCTGGGTTAGGGAGACTGAATGCTCGGGTAACTGGAGTGTGGCTGGACCCTCTTGGCTGTCTTCCATGTCTTGCTGTCCTATGGGAATACGGTCTGGGGGTTGGGTGGGTAGAGAAGTCAGGAATTCTTGGTCCAGAAATGTTGCCTGAAGAGGATCTCAGAGGGTCTCCTAGTGTTGTTCTCCCAGCCAGCCCCATCTGAAATGCCCCACCAACCTAAGTGTTAGCTTGTTTGTTATGAATGTTTAGCAAACGTTATTGTGCCAGGCACATTAATGGTAGTGTAGACAGAGGTAAACTGAGGACGGAGATGACTGGATTTATCCCATGATCTGTGTTTTTGCAGGGGATTTTGATGCCCACTCAAGCTTGAGTATTACTGCATTAGCCTATCAGGCAGAGGAGGCTCTTGGCTTTTTCTCCTTCTCCTCCTTCTCCTTCTACTTCTTCTCCTTCTCCTTCTCCTTCTTCTTCTTCTTCTCCTTTTCCTTCTCCTTCTCCTTCTTCTTCTTCTTCTCCTTTTCCTTCTCCTTCTCTTTCTCCTTCTTCTTCTTCTTCGTCTTCTTCCTTCTCCTCCTCCTCCTTCTACTTCTTCTCCTTCTCCTTCTCCTTCTTCTTCTTCTTCTCCTTTTCCTTCTCCTTCTCCTTCTTCTTCTTCTTCTCCTTTTCCTTCTCCTTCTCTTTCTCCTTCTTCTTCTTCTTCGTCTTCTTCCTCCTCCTCCTCCTCTTCCTCCCCCTCCTCCCCTTCTTCCCCTTCTTTCCCTTCTTCTTCTCCTCCTTCTTCCTCTTCTTCTTTTTTTAAACTATAGTTGACTTGCAATATTGTGTTACTTTCAGGTGTACAGCTTCAGATTCTTTTCCATTATAGGTTATTACAAGATATTGAATATAGTTCCCTGTATTATACAGTAAATTCTTGTTCTTTATCGATTTTATATATAGTGGTGTGTATCTGTTAATCCCAAACTCCTAATTTATCCCTCCCCACTTTCCCCTTCAGGAACCATAAATTTGTTTTCTATGTCTGTGAGTCTGTTTCTGTTTTTTAAGTAAGTTAATTTGTATCATTGTTTTAGGTTCCATATATAAGTAATACCTTATGATATTTGTCTTTCTGACTTCACTTAGTATGATAATCTCTAGGTCTGTCCGTGTTGCTGCTCTTGGCTTCTATTCATATTTTTACTCCCTCATTCATTTCAGCTTAGTGGTTGGTTCTTAGTCCCATTTGGGGATGGCAGGGGCCAGTGTCTGGGCAGACCAGCCTCAGAGGACCAACAACTGCCTCTGAGCCTGTGCAAGACTCTGGGAGAGTCGCTGCCTTGCTTGCCACTCAGCTATGTGGTCCCTGCAGAGGTGGGCAGGGGCTTTTCCACTGATGTCCAGGCTTCCCTCCAGGGTCTCACCCAGGGTTCTCAAACTTGGCACCACTGACATTTTGAGTTGGATAACTCTTTTGCTGTGGGGGGCTGTCCTGCTCACTGTAGAATGTTTAACAGCATCCCTGGCCGCTATCCACTATATGCATGCCCTGCCCCCACCAAGTTGCAACAATGTCCCCTGAGGCACAAAATCACACTGCCCCTCCTCCCTGCTTTGAGAACTGCTAGTGTTACCTGAGTGACCACTTAGTGGAGGTGGCCCTGGGAAATTCTGTTCTCAGTAGAACAAGCAATGGAGAGGCGAGTGGTGTAACCGGAATGAACATGGGGTGTGGGGTAACCATGGCTTTGAATCTTGGCCCCTCCAATGACTACCGCTTCTTCACTCCCACTCTTCTCTAACCAAAAACAAAAACAAACAAAATAAAAACACACACACCCACAGACATTATTTCCGTAAATGACTTTTACTTCTTTATCATTTGTCTTGACAGTAATTCTTGGCAATGTGCATATAACATGAAGGCAAGCATACTTTCAGAAGTCATCAAAGATATGGTCCTATTGGCCTCATTTTCTCAAACCATTAAAATATTTTCATTTATAAAAATTAATCTAAATATAAATATTGACACTGAAGATCAAAGTCACTTGATGACAAAATAATTCATCTGGAACTATAACATATGCTTATGGATTTTAATAGTAAATTAAATCTTTGCACTTATTTGGCACAAGGAAACCTTTATAAAAATTCAAATGCCATAGAGCAGGCTTCTTCTTCTTTTTGTTTTTTTGCAAGGCTTACACAGTACACATTTTTGTCAAAGAAAACTGAGTATTTTAACACTGTAACACAACAATAGTTGCTTTTCATGCCTCTTAAAGAAAACGCTCTATTTGGAACTCAGATCTTTTTGTTGTGTTTTTAAATTTTGTATTTGTTTGCTTTTAGTAACACCAACAGAACAAAAAGCCAAAGATTTACTTTATTTCAAAGGAGTCATTTCTGTTGGATAACACATACACAGCATCAGCAAGGAGTATTACCAGAAGATAGGTAGACCCCCATCAGGAATGGATCATAACACACATTTCAGCCGCAAGTCAGGTCTGGAAATGTGCACAGCAGCAAAAGATAGTAGAAGTGGAAAACAACACAGAATGAGGCTTTGTCAGGCATTCGAGTTATAATTAGCTTAAAGGTCTGACTTTGGCAAATTAATCACTCTGGCCCTCAGTCTCCAAATCTGAAAAGTGGGGATACCTACTGAATAGGGTTGCTATTAGGATTAAAATGAGAATAACATTGCCTCCTTCAGAGCAGTCACTTAATATACGTCAGTCATGCTATTCCCTTGCCTCCCATGTTTTGCCTTCTTCCTCAGATTCAGAATTTATCAGGAGCAAATTTTTTAAAAGTTGCTAATGCTTAATTAATTGAGTGAAATTCCAGTTCCATTTGCTTTTATAAATACACTGTAAATAGTCATGCATGTGCTACCACACACGTGGAGTTAGTGTCAGCTCTTGCGTCTGTTGAATTCAATTTGTCCTTGCTTTATTCAGACATGCAAGTTTTCTCAGGTCTTAACCATTTTTATCTTTAAGGTCATTTTACTACTTCTGCTGAATATTTATTGGGAAATAAATTTTGGAGGACGGCGTTTCCTTGTGTGGCTATATCCTGCAATAATCCAGTTACCTAAACCTCATTTAGATGCAGTCAGTGCTAAACCACACCTTATTGATTCTAGACAGAGTGCTAAAGTTAAGCCAGTGGTGGGCTTTTGCAAGCCTCTCCCCCCTTCAGAGCGAGGAAACTCTCAGCGAGTCCAAGGAAGAACCCTGAATTCTCGATGAGACATTGTTTCAGATAGATGTGGGCCAGCATGGGTGAGTCAGAGCTTTCGGTCCTGTGGCTTGTGACTGCAAAGCAATGGGAGGAACTGGTGGTGTGGTGGGCTAGGAGCCAGCAGGAAGGAGGTGGCTGGAGGGACACCTTGAGAGTTGAGGGCTCCCCAAGTTAGACAGCCCCTAGTGCTCACTACAGGGGTTTTCACTTTTCTCCTTAGCATTTGTAGGACAAAGATGCTTGTGAGAGATTAATAAGAACTGATGAGTTAAATGTTAATACCCTTCACTCCACTATCCCCCGACCCCAACAATATATTTTGGGATAAATTGTTGACATGTAATACTAGTTGATTCAAAGGGATTAAAAAAGGAAAAAAAAAAAGGTCTTAAAGACAACACGCAGTAGCAAAGCAAACAGGGAAAAGATGCATCTTTTGAACTGGAGCTCTACTGTTGGAAGCCAGCGTCTTGGTTTTCTGTCTTGGATTCTCCTGGGAGCCTAAGGCAGAGAGTAGGCAAGACCTTGATGCTGAAGTCTGGGTCTGCTTTCTGGCTGAGGCATCAGGACAGCCCTGTGCAGGGGTGCACTGTGGCCTCCCCACGCCCTCTCCTCAGGTGGAAATCCGTACAGTATTCGATGGCTGTTGGGTCAAGGCACTGTCGTGTACGGCCGGAGGCAGTGGGTCACTGGCAGTGGAGTTCCATGGTGCTAATACCTCACAGCAGACTCCAGGGTGGGCTCCTGAGGGGAGAAAATGAGCAGATGCAATCAGCCACTTGGTGAAAGTGAGGAGAGGCCATTAACAACAACGTCTGCTGCTTTTTTTATGTTGTAAAAGGTATTCATGCCCATTGACCGGTGAAATATTTCACAGTATTCAAAAAGTGATGCATTTCTTACATGTACTTCTTAATCCATCTGAAATTCATTTTGGTGTATGGAATAAGGCAAATTGATTCCCTTCCCACTGCATCCCGTTGGCTAATTTCCCAAGCAGAGTTTTTAAAAAAAATAATCTATACCTCCTCTACTGGTTCCTAATGCTTAAAAAGTCATATAACACATTTTCATATGTGCCTGTATCTATTTCTGAGCTTTCTATTCCATTTCATTAATCATCAGTTTCTGTACAACTTTTAATTGGTTTTAAAATCTGGCAGGAAAATCACTTTAATTTTGCAGCTCTTGTCTATTCTTTCTGATTTATTCTTACATGAACTTTAGTTCCAAGAAAATCCCACTGAGAATTTTATGAGAATTGCATTAAACTATAAATTAATTTGGAAAGAAATGAACTGTTGGTCGGATTTATTAATCAGTTTCTCAATATTAAAGGTATTGGTGGATTCCTGTAAAATTTACCTGGTAATTTATTATTTAATGTACTGCTGCATTGAGTTTGCTGATTTTTATTTAGCATGCCTCATCTCTCTGAAGAAGTACTATTGGTTTGTGGTTTGTATGCGTCTGTTTGTGCCTGTGTGTGTAAGATGTGTACATACTTACCAGCCCTGTCAGCCCTTTAGCTGTTGGGGTTTTAACAGTTTTACAACTTGAATCTTTTAGTTTTGAAATTTTTTAATCCTCTGGAATATTTCATATTGCATGAGAATTAGCTCATAAAAATTAATCAGCAAAACCTTTTGGCCAGAGCAGCTTTTTTGAAGTTTTAATAAATTTTAAAATTTTATTTAAGTCAGTTTTTACTGATATTCTGATTTATTCTGATTTTAATAGAACTAAGACTTTAAAATTTATTAGCATAGATTTACATCACATTGTATATTTAAATAAAAAATTCACATCTCTTATTTTTTTATTTCTTGGGTTTTTTTTCTTGAATTGGCTAACAAAAATTTCTCTATTTTTCCAAAGAATAAGCTCTTGGATTTATGATCATTTCTATAGCTTTTTGGTTTTAATTGGTTTATGCATTTATCTTTGATGTCTGAAATTCAAAGTCTAGTTCACTTGTTTTGCTTCTTCCTTCTTTAATAATGAAGAAAAGATTTAATACTGTGAATTTGACTCAGTGTGGTTCGGTATGTATCCCATTTGTTTTGATATATGTAATGTCTTCATTTTGTAATGCTCTGTGGATTAGCTTTTTTCTTTAATCCAATAGTTACTTGGAAATATGTATGAGATGTGCACGTTGTGTGTGTGTATGTGTATACTTGTGTATGTGGGTGCACATGCTTTAAAACTTCTGAGTAGGGTTTCTGACTATTTTAACTTTTGTTCTAATTTTCTAGATTTGCTTTATCCAATATGGTAGACACTAGCCACAAGTGGCTGTTTACATTTAGATTAATTTTTTAAAAATTTATTTATATTTTATTTTTGGCTGCATTGGGTCTTCGTTCCTGCGTGCAGGCTTTCTCTAGTTGTGGCGAGCAGGGGCTACTCTTTGTTGGGATGCACAGCCTTCTTATTGCGGTGGCTTCTCTTATTGTGGAGCACGGGCTCTAGGCACGTGGGCTTCAGTAGTTGTGGTACACGGCTCAGTAGTTGTGGCTCGTGGGCTCTAGAGCGCAGGCTCAGTAGTTGTGGCTCACAGGCTTAGCTGCTCCGCAGCATGTGGGATCTTCCCAGACTCGGGCTCGAACCCGTGTCCCCTGCATTGGCAGGCAGATTCTTAACCACTGCGCTACCAGGGAAGCCCTAGATTAATTAAAATTAAATAAAATTTAAAAATCAGTTCCTCCAAGGCAGTAGCCACATTTCAAAAGCTCAGTAGCCACTTCTGGCTGGTGGCTACCATATTGGGCACTGCAGATATAGAACATTTCCATTATTTCATAAGGTGGATTCTTTACCAGTGGACCATCAGGGAAGTCCCTCTTAATTAAAGCTTAATAATTACACTATTCAAATTATCTAATTTGTATTTATTTCTGGTGTACTGGGCTTCCAAGGGCTGATAAGGGAATTTTAAAGTCATCAGCCATGGCACATTAGATTGCATTGCTCTATTGTTTTGCCGATTCAAGAAAGTCTCATGATTTACTTTATTTTATCAGTATCTAAAACATCCTCCCTCCCTGTTTCTACTGTGTGCTTCTTGCCTTGAATTCTACTTTGTTTGAAAGTAGTATTCTTGCCTTTTCTTTTTTGTTTGCATTTATTTAGCATAGAATGTTGTCTATTCTTTCATTTTTAACCTCTCAGTGTTATTTAAAGTTAATTTATTTAAGAAATAATTTATTGAGGTGAAATTTACAAAACATAAAATTAACCATTTAAAAATGAACAATTCAGTGGCATTTAGTACATTCACAATGTTGCGCAACCACCACCTCTATCAAGTTTCAAAACATACCATCACTCTAAAGTAAAACCTCTTACCCATTAAGCATTTCTTCCTATTCTCCCTCCCCAGAGTCCCTGGCAACCACTGATCTATGTTCTACATCTACGGAAGGTAATTTATTTATTATTTTATTTTATTTTTTAAGAGAGGGGTATCTGGAGCTTTATCCTTTAAAATTTTTTTATTTTTAAAATTTTTGTTGACGTATAGTTGATTTACAATGTTGTGTTAGTTTCAGGTGTACAGCAAAGTGATTCAGATACATACACACACACACACACACATACACACACACACACACACACATATATTCTTTTTCAGATTCTTTTCCCTTATAGGTTGTTAACAAAATATTGAGTATATTTCCCTGTGCTATATAGTAGGTCTTTGTTGGTTATCTATTTTATATATATTAATTAATCCCAAACTCCTAATTTATCCCTCCCCCCCACCCTCCACTTTCCCTTAAGGTAATTTATTTTTAACTATCTTATTTATAACAGACTCCTTCCCTGGCCCTAGTGGTCTGCCTTTTCAGTGTGATAATGCTTCTTTTTAGCTCTTTGAAGTAACAGCCAGGAGCCAGGTAATTGGACTTTGAAAGGTCAGGCGTAACGGCTGGCCAATGAAGCAAAGGCAGTGGGCAGCACTGTTGCCATATGGTACCTAAGAGATGCAGTAACTTGTAATTCAAAAGGGCATGCCCACCATTATGCCATTATCTGGTGCTTCTGTGCTCGTGACACAGGGACATGAGGGGGAGGAATGGGAAGGGAGTGACAGGTGATGCATAAAAGGCAACAGAATAAGTTTTGCCTTTCGTTGCTTCAATCTTGTCACCCAGCCATTGTTTGCCCCCTCTGCATAACTGGTATCACTGAGGCAGTTTAGCTGGGTCTTCACCTCCCATATAAGCAGCATCAAGCATTTGCAAAATTCTGAAGCATATGTTGGTGTTAGGGTAATAATCCCTTAGCCCTCTTATATGATCTCCAGGTTTATGCAAATTATCCACTGTCCCTTCCTTTGCCGCATTTTTGGGCAGCTGCTGACATTTTTTCTGAAACACAAGTAATTAATGGCTTAGAAGAAATTTAAGGAAGAGTGAATATGAATCAAAAACAGAATAAAAACTCTTATACCTCAATCAGACCTTATATTTCTGTCTACATATTTTTATTTCTCTTATATTAAATCTGGTTCATACAAGGAGCTGGAGATATAATTGACAGGATGTATCCACATACCCAAGAGGTTAGCAATATAAGGACCCCCACCACCCAACCAACAGGCCATGAGACCATGCAGGAAGGATGCTTCTTGGGGCTCTGACTGGGGACCTACAGAAAGAAGGGCTACAGAATGGAGGTGCCATCAACAGTGACAGTAATTGTCATTAAGATAGAGATGACTTACTATCAAATCCTTGGTAGTGCTTTTCCTTTCTTTAGTCCTGTTTGTCGAGGAGTCTTGGAGAATGAAGTTGCGGTTAAATGTTTTAATGGTGGTCGCTGAAGATGCCTCAATTTTTTCAGCTAAAAGGAAACACATAGGAATAAGTATTATCCAGAAGCTGGACTGATGGTTAAGGAAGAAAGACCAGGTGTCCAGATTACCCAGATTTTTGTTCTAGACTGGCATCTCATTCTGGTCCATAGGTCTGACTGTGGAAACTTTTTGTTCTGTTTATTTATTTATTTATTTATTTATTGGTGGACCAAATAAATCAAGGCATCATTGGTGGCTTTCTAGGCACAGGTAGCTTGGAGATAATCCAATACAGTCTACAAACTCTTATTTGCAATTCTGAAATATAAAAGGCTCTAAAAACAGCAAATCTTTACAACTTTGGAGTCAAAATTGCCTGATGGCAAAACCTGACTTAAACTAATAAGTGGCCATTTCAAGTCCTTGTCCCTCTCATGGAGCATGAACGTTGTCACGCTTTGCTGCAGGGATATTAATGTGTTTATCAGACACTACTCCAGACACCATGGGAGCGGGCTGTCATGAAATACACAGTACATGTACCATATTACCTTTCTAAAGTCCAAATAATTCTGAAACATATATTGACCCAAGAGTTTCAAGTAAGGGATCGTGGATCTGTAATATATTTTAACTGTTTAGGGCTCTGGGGAATACAAAGTAGGCACTGAGTAAACATTTGTTGAACAATGAATGGTGGAACCAGGACTCAAACATATATCTTCTGACTTTCTACTCGTCTAATTTGCAGGTCTAAATTTCTAGTTTGGCATCATCATTCTGTGGCTTCTGAATCTAGGGAAATTGTTGAAAATGTCCAGTAGATAAGGGTGATAGGACTGGCATTGCTGGAATTCCTCTAGGTTGAGCTGTTTGTTAGATGCTTTTGGTGTCCTTCCCACATCTCCCTGACAGTCACCATTCCAGCCCACTGTGACAGCATCCTACTACAGGCATCACCAGTCTCTCTTGGCCCATGAATGATGGGGTGGGTCCGAAGTACCAGGGAGTTAATGCCCCCACCAGAAATAACCTTCAAGCAAAGACGAGAGTTGAAATATCTCATCTTCCTATTCTTTGAGATGAAAACTCTGAGGTGCGGTTGATACCGTCTCCCAGAAGTCCTGAGCAGGGGTTAGCCTCATTTGCCCAAAGCAGCAAACTACTAATTAAAGTACATTATATTGGCTTAATTTCCTTCCCTGAATCTTTTTTTTCTTCCCTTATCAGTGTTTCTTGGAATTACCTCCCAAATCACATCTTTGTCCCAGGGTCTGCCTCTTGGAGGAATTCAAGTCAAGATAGACTCTCCACAAGGGCAATTCTGGGTGAGAACACCCCATTAGATCTGGTCCTCAAACTCAGATCTCTGAGTTACTCTGAGTGAGTGAGTCAGGCTTAATGCTTTGGTGGCTCTGTGGTTTGATTTAAGCATACCTTTCACCGGTGGAGCAGGGAGTTTCCTCCTCTGCTGCCTTGATGTGTCTATGGTTTGTACCTATAAACAGAACACAGGAATCAGTACACCTTCGCAAAGCTGGAGATGTTTTATCTTCTACATTTTCCAGGTCGTGCAATATTCCAGCAGAGGGAGTGAGGGACAAACGCACCTGGTTCCTTTGCTTCTGATCTCGTTTTCTTGTGAGGCGCCCACAGGGTGCTATGTTTAATCCTGCAATGGTCAGGGCTGAAATCCGGCTCTCAATATCAGAAATCTTAATGCAACAGAAAGGCAGAATCAGTAGGGAGAAAGCCCAGGAGGGGAAGAATCTTTGTTAAAAGTATTATGACTCTATAAAGAACAAATCTGCTTTGATATATGCTCATTCATTCATTCACTCATTCAGCTTCCACCAAGCACTTCTCTATTTAGTACTGTAGTGAGAAAATAAACCACAGGCCTTTCTTTGTAAATTTAATTTTCCAGTTGTTAGCTCTAGAGTATGTCACCCCTGTCAGAGGTCCCCTAGGGATAAACGGAAGCCCAGGGCACGATGGGCATGATGGCCCGGGGCCATCTGGCTCAGCATAGGGGTGGGGGTGGGGGTGAGGGAAGGCTTCCCAGGGAGACAACACGATGTGAGCTTTGAAAAGCAAGTATGATTTATAGGTCCTGCTTCCTTCTTCCGTGACTCCCTGAATCCAAAACCACAGCACCAGGTCTTAGGAGGGAAGCCCAGCAGCCCCTGGTTCAAGTCCATTTCCTCTATTAAGAGGCCAAGTGGCCTTGAGAAACTCCCTCCTCTCTCTGGGCATCAGTTTCCTTTACTATAACATCAGTAGGTCAGAAGGAACTCATATTTTTTTCCAACAATGTCTTAACGTAGATATAGAGAACAAGAGCCCACTCAGCACCCAGAAAGAACCCCGGTCCATCCATGTCCCCAGGGGTGAAGACAACACGGTCCCTCCTCTTAGGAAAGGGCATTACTATGTGCCGTTGCCATGCTGAGTGCTTTAAACACATGAACTCACTCATGCTTCATTCATAATCCTGTGACATGGGTACCATTCTCTTGGTTTTACAGATGAGGAAACTGTGGCTTAGAGGGATGAGTGACACACCCAACATCTCACAGCAGAGCTCAGCATTAATGCTACTGCTCATGATCTTGCCACGTTGCCCCCTTCTCAGAGGCCTTGCCAAGACCTGGCATGGGGGACACTGGAGGAGGCTGGCAGAGTCGAGGGAGGAGGCTGGGATCACAGCCATCCTGCTGAGATGGCACAGCCTGAGTGTTGCTGGGGAATCAGACAGGAAACCTGAAAGTGGGCCCTGCTGCCAATGTGTGTGCCTCCGCCCTGACGTCTCCATTGCCTCCCCTGTCCCTAAGCTATTTTGTGCTGCACAAGACGAATTCTGATTCTGCTGCCGTTTACTGAGGGCTTCTTTGGACAAAGCCCTTTGGGATAGCTGCTATAGGAAGTGCAGAGAGAAGGTCTGAAAGGTCAGCAAATATGGGAGATGCTTCCCCTATCCCGGAGGAGCGGCAATCTTACTCAGATAAGGAGGAGGAGGCAGATAAAGGCCAAGACTGTGGCAGCTGGTGAAAGAATCCAAGCTGCCCAGCAGCCAGCCCCCAGAAGGGGCCACTGTGCAGCCCCTGTCCCTTCCTAGCCCCCAGATGCCTTCCTATTCTCATTCCTCAAATTTCACACTGAGAACGGCGTTCCTTTGGTTTATAGACCAGTAAATTGCATAAACTTTTATCAGTCATTTGCAACTGATGTGGGTTAGATGCCCACATTCTTTCCTGGAAGCAGTTTTGATGGAGGGCTTTGCTCAGAGGGCCCTGGGAGACAGGTCAGTGGGAGAGCAAGTTGCTGACCTCCTGATTTGCTGACTGCCAGGCTCTAGAATAAGAAGGGTTAATTTTTCCAGTTTTAGTCCACAGGGCAAAGGATGCAGAAAGAGGAAAGGAGACTGCTGAGGGCTGATATTGCCTACATTTTGTTTATCTGTCTCTCTATCTATCCATCCATCCATCTATCACGTTGTATCTGTGTTCCATTAATTCCTAAGACTGCATATCCAGTGACCCTTACACTGTGTTCCCTTAATTCCTAAGACTGCATATCCAGTGACCCTTACACTTGCTAGAAGGGGATGACCAATTCTGCTCTGGGTTTCCTGGGAGCCAAAGCAAAAAGATCATTTTACGACTCTGTGTCCACAAGATAAAGACCAAGTACTCAGAAGAATAGCTTTTCTTGATATTTAGAGTTAAGAGAGACCTTCCCCAGGAATGCCCACAGAGATGACCCTTCAGGACGCAGTGGACAGCATCCTTAGCACGCTGCCCGTGCATCATCCTGCAGTTGGCTTCAGCACCAGGCAATCCTGTCAGATTAGGTCAGATTCTAGGGTTGCTTTCACCTTGGAGTCCCAAAGGTTAACTCCAAGGTGAAAGCAACCCTAGAATCTGACCTAATCTAAGAACTCAATTCAGCACATCTACCCTCCAGTGGGACCCTCCTACCATCCTGCAGGATACCCTCTGTGACATCTTCTGTGAGACTCTGCTTTGGACAAGAACAGATAACAAGGAATTAATCTTCCTTCTGTGGCAGCAACTGTAGGACAAGGAGAGTCTCCACGCTAATAAAGGTTCCCACATTGAAAAGAGCCATAAAGATGATGGCAAGGTTGACAACCTCCCATGCAAAGTAAGGACTCTTATGCAAGTGGATATATACCTGAGGGCAGGACAAGCACATTTTTCAGGAAACCACACAGCACAGACTGGTGAAGAATTTGGGCTCTGAGGCCAGAAAGACTTAGGTTTAAAATCCTGGCTTCATCACTTTTTAGCTATTTGACTTCAGTTTAACCATTCTGAGCCTCCTTTTCTCCAGATATAAAAAGGGAAGAATAACAATAGCCACCTCATGGGGATGCTGAAAGGATTAAATACAATAATGAGTTCAAGGGTTAAGCCCAACTCCTGGCCCACAGTAAGACTCACTGAATATTAGGTATTATTAATGACATTATTATAATATTTAACAACGAATGAAAAATTAATAGGCACATTCAAACACATGGAAAATGGACATTTTGGACTCCAGGATTTTCTGCCATAAAACATGACTCCAATAATTTAAGCCTAGAAAAATTTGGAAACATGAATAACTAATTATCCAATAAAACCCTCCCAAACACCCATAAACAATATTACTTCCTGCTAAACCATTCAAGAAGTATTTGCTGCAAAATATACCCCCAGAAAACAAATGATTTGATTCTATTTCATATAACATTAACTATAAATTGATTAAATGTTGAGTGGCATTTGTGGGAAATGATTTTTTTTTTTTTTTTTTTGGTTGCGGTACGTGGGCCTCTCACTGTTGTGGCCTCTCCCGTTGGCTCCGGACGCGCAGGCTCAGCGGCCATGGCTCACGGGCCCAGCCGCTCCGCGGCATGTGGGATCTTCCCGGACTGGGACACGAACCCGCATCCCCTGCATCGGCAGGTGGACTCTCAACCACTGCGCCACCAGGGAAGCCCGGAAATGATTTTTGAGGAGAGTTGCTCTTCAGCCATGCTTGCTGGTAATAAACAGTCAACAGGGCCATCTGTGATGAGACCATTCCTGGGCCATTCCTAGCATAGAACTGGTTCCCTCCCATTCTCAAGAGTGCTGAATGATATGAGCAGCTGTTGTGATTTTTGATTCTTTAAGATAAAAATATTTATTTAAAAAATAATTATCAGACTTCCCTGGTGGTGCAGTGGTTAGGAATCTGCCTGCCAATGCAGGGGACCCAGGTTCAAGCCCTGGTCCGGGAAGATCCCACATGCCGCGGAGCAACTAAGCCTGTGTGCCACAACTACTGAGCCTGTGCTCTAGAGCCCACGAGCCACAACTACTGAGCCTGTGCACCACAACTACTGAAGCCCACGTGCCTAGAGCCCATACTCGTGACAAGAGAAGCCACCTCAATGAGAAGCCCACGTACCGCAACGAAGAGTAGCCCCTCGCTGCAACTAGAGGAAGCCCGCGCCTAGCAACAAAGGCCCAATAAATAAATAAACTTATAAAAAAAATTATCTCCCAAAACTGTCATCTTCTCTATCCAGAGATGGTTTCAATTGATCCCCGTTCTCCAGAGGATGCAGTTTTAAGATGCAGGGTCTACAGAAATAGCAGTGAACCAGGGGTCTACAGTGAGCTTATGCTGCAGAGACCAGCATTTCTCATGGGTCCCTGAGTATGTATATGTCCATGGACCCCAGTTTGAGAATCAGTTACTTAGTCCACAGTCCATTTTGATCCAGAGTCAGAGGCCAAGAGAATATCCATGAAAACTGCAAACAAGCATCTTCAGAAAGTTATAGATAATATAGTAATTAGTTCTAAAACAGCCATATCTAAATCATGAAAAATATTGGTCTGAGAAATCTACACTTCGTTTTTCATTTATTTATTCATCTCATTTTTATTGAGGCCCAAACCTGTGTGAGGTGTTATGCTAGGCACTGGAGTTATTGTGTTAAGCTAGATAGCTAGAGTCCTGTCCTCAAGGAACTTTTAGTCTATCGTGGGGAAACCTGGCATTAAATAGGTAATCAACAGTGTGATGGGACTTCCCTGGTGGCGCAGGGGGTAAGACTCCGCGCTCCCAATGCAGGGGGCTGGGGTTCGATCCCTGGTCGGGGAACTAGATCCCACATGCATGCCGCAACTGAGAGTTCGCATGCCATAACTGAGGAGCCCACCTGCGGCAAGTAAGACGTAGCACAACCAAATAAATATTTTTTTAAAAAAACAGTGTGATAAAGGTTAGGGAAGGGTGGTCTTGGGATGGAATGGGAACCTCTATAGCAAGGGTCAGGGAATTTGTCAAAGAGGAAAATGGCATAGGTTTTAAAGAGATATATTATGAAGGTCATAATTTGGGGAGAGGAAGCCTGCACTTTAAAAAAGGAGGCTTTGGTGGAATCCACCTGGAAGGACCATGCCCACGAAAAGTCTGCTGGAGGTAGCAGGAACTGATAGATATAAAGGCTTTGAAATGATTCTTTTGTAAGATGGGGTGCCCTCTCCTTTTGCCTGGTAGTTCTCCATCTAGGCAGAGAGGAGAGTTCTTACCTGGATCTCAGCATGGTGGACCCGGGCTGCTGCCGTGGCTACTTGGTCCTCCAGATCTGCCAGTTCAGTCTCATCAGTGCCACTGTGGATGCAGCGGGCAGCATCCTCTAGCTCACTCAGCTGGCCTTCAAGTCCATACACGGTACCTGCCGCCAGGTACACCTATAGAGGAGGCATGGCCTTTGAGCTCAGGTCTGTGGACCCAGGACTGGTGGGGCCCCTTCAGGGGATGCCATAATTCAGGGGAGTGAAAGAGAACTAGACTCAACATTGGGAGAAAGAGACAGGGAGCCCCCCATTTATAAACATTCTTCACACTTAAGTGGTGGTAGCATAAGGTCTTGCCACCCCCTCACTGTCAACCACACCTCCTCTTCCCCCAACCTTTCCTGCAAAAAAAAAGTAGTATGTAAATTTTAAAAATATGATAAAATAGTACAAGAATACATGACATCAGCTACATAAATTGTGAATTTGTCCAGGGACTATAACAACCACAATTATCAAGATAGAGAATACAGAGAGAAAAACTCATGATGTAGTTTTGCCAATAAAAATTTTGGTTGGCATTAGTAATTTGGAAAAATTCAGAAAACATGAAAGAGGTGAAATTAATTTAAAACGATTACAAATTTTGCATGAATTATCTCTGATTAAGTACCGTGAAGTTGCTTGAATCAGGTTAAGGGAATGAAAATGAACCTGAAGTGTGTAGTAGGAAAATACCTTATTTTTTAGAAAATAGTGTGATGTTGAGAAGCATATAAAATCTATGATCAATTAAGACAGTTTTTTGAGAGCTCCTGAAGATTAAAGAGAAAATAAGATAAAGGAAGTAATTTGAGGGAAAATTAAAGGAAGTTACTTTGGCTTACGAGTTTATAAGGTGATTCTCATAAAAGTGGGCAAACAGAAAGTAAAATCGTTGGAATAATTCAGGCTGAGGACAGGGTGAGTGAAACAAATGCTCCTTCAGCCTAATTAATAACATGATGAAACAGTGGACAACACAAGGAACTAAATGTATCTAGAGAAGGTAATTACTTAAACAGGTTCATGAGGTTTAATCAATGTATATAAAGCTCTAAACATGTAATCACAGCCATTTAGAGTTGACTTGAATGATGTGCACGGTCACTCCTTTAACAGTTCCTTTAACTTGAGTTAAAAATATAACAGAGTTAGGCAAGCCAAGAGCAGTGCACACAGATGATGCATGGTCATTTGCACTGAGCAATGCTGAGTGTTGGTGAGGAGGGCAAAGAATCCTGAGATGCTCCAACTCTGTCAATTCCTTGGCATGATTCATGCATCTGCATGAAAACTGGCAATTTTACCAAACATTTCAGAGTGGAGCAAAGGCAGGTGCAGGTTTGATGAGAGCAAATTTGACTGTGCATCACCAGGCACAATTAGCTGTGGGAGCTTCCAGCAGTGACTGACATAGCGGACATCAAGTTGGGTGATTCATCGGTCATACAGGGGTCATGAGTCAAATGTCTGCTGGTAACTAACTGCCTTATTTCACTTTGCCCTTAGCTTTATATTTCTTTGTCATATGCAAGTATTAGAGAACTTTTGTTTCTAAAAGATCTTCACAGTTTAATATAGCCATTTATTCCTTATCTGCAAAACAAGAAACACTTTATTGTTTGTCACATGAAGGAAATGATGAATATTTCAAAGCCATTTGAGTGGAGAAATCATTAAAAATTTGTCTCCCAAAAGTTGTGAGGTTGAAAAACTTATCTTCAGAGGGGAAGAAAAATTGAAGAGAGAGAGAGAGAGAGAGGAAAATAGAATAAGAGGAGAAGAGGAGGAGGAGGTGGGAAAGGAAAGGGAGGAGGTGGGAAAGGAAAAGGAGGAGGGGGAGGAGGAGGAAGAGGAGAGGAGAGGAGAGAGGAGGAAGAGATCAGAGCGATGGCCACCACAGTCTGAGTTTGGGTATTACACTTTTGGTACTCACACCAAAAAAAGGGGAATTCATTTTGATAAGATAATTAAAAACATAAACTTATAGCTTTGCACAATGAAACTAAATTTGGAATTTAAATGAAATGAATGACTTAAGTGTGGCAATGGTTAAACATGATCTGACATATCTTTGGTCTCAGGACCTTGATATTTCCAGAAACATGCAACACTCAGCATCGTCATACCCTATGGTTGTATCAACTTAATAGCACCTTGTTTTTTGTCACCGGCATGGTCATCCACTAACGTTCCTTACTTTCTCTGCCAAGACAAAGCAATATGAAATCGCTCCAAGTTCTCAGCAAGGCCAGAATGTTCATCTTTTACTTTGTGTTCCCTAAAAGCCTGCTTTCCTGGCACTAGGGGGATAGGGAGGTTCAGTGGTTTGGCACTGACACCTGCTCAACAGGAACTTACAAGCAAGGTCATGGCACCTAAAGGATTAGAGGATGATGACAATGGTGATGGTGGTGATGATGATCATGACAGGTATTTACTGAGCCAGAGGGCTGGTGCCAGATTTCATGCCTTTATCCACCCTGCCCTACGATGCTGTGATACTTAATCTCGACTGGAATATTTCGACGATTTATATTTCAAACGTTGGCATAAAGGTACTAGAGTTACTGTGGTTATAGATGGCCATAATATTGGCTCTGTGGCTGGGCTGAAATAACACAAGTTAACATGCCATATAATGAAATTGTTATTCTAGTCTTAAAAATAACCCATTTGAAAAACATAACCTGGAGATGCTTGCTTAATTAAGGTCCACTTTTGGCGAGAGGTATGGTTACCATGTCTGAGTAATCTACGTCCTCTCCAAACTCTAGTCACTGATGCCTGTGACCCCATTGACTGGCTCCTGGTTCAACAAGCCTTTCTCAAAGTGGTTCAAGGGATGAGAATAGGTGTTTCAAAGGAAGGACTTTATGGTCAAAGCCCCTAGAATAAAGAACATTAAACAGATTTCTTTATTGCAGGACTTCTCAGGGTCTTTAATGTGCTAAGATGTATTTCAATTTTCCTAGAAAGAGTATATGGGTTTCTCAAGCTTATTTGTTCTTAGAGCATCTTGTTGGACTTGGCGTCCATGACATATACTTTAGGGGACTAAGGTTAGACAGTAACAGATAGTATTTCTTTTCTTGTTCTCTGAGAGCAGAAAGCCATGACCACTTCTAGAAGTTCTGCCTCTCCTGTGCTATGGGGGTTGTACAAGGGCTTTGAGAAGGAAGATCAACGTCTCCTGGCTGATCTTGGATTCTGGGCCAGAGCTAGGTCCCCCCTTGGCCACCCCACTGTGCCTGCTGCCACTGGTTGTATACTACAACATATTTGGGGTTGCCGGAGTTATGAGGCAGAAGAAAAAGGGAAGTTGAGACTAGTCCTCCACTGGCTCTGTGGCTGGGAATTATGGGGTACCCCAGGTGGTCTCTGTCATTTAGGAAAGATAAGAATGAGGAAGGTCCTTAGATGGCGGTGGGAGGGTGAGGGAGCCGACTCACCCCTCCCACTCACAACCCTGCATAAATCCACAAGGTGGCCCTGGTGGGACCCTACCATTCACACCACAGGTCTGAAAATGGTCATACTTGTTGTTCTCTGTTGATCCCTAGATCCATTTTCCATTCTGTTCTGCTCTCCTCTGTTCTCTGTGACGCTAACCTATACAAACTTTACCACCAAGCCTCCCTTGCTGGTTGGGATGGGTTTGGCCAATGGGAAGCACCAGCAGGAGATCAAAGGCAGGAGGAGAAAGAAGTAAGAGCCTTTTTTCCCCTGCTTTTTCCCTTCCTGGATTCCACGGTACAGCTCCCACTAGGGGTCGCTCTTCCAGGTTCCAGTTCTCCCTGGGCTATACTGCCTGCGGGTGGTGACCACTTCCTCCTACTGCTACTCTGTGGGCACCACAGCACCCCTTATCCTTGCCCACACCTGAGTCAATACTCCCTGAAACTTTCCTCTCCCAGACAGACCCCTAACAGGTACAGTAGAACCCTGTGCTTCAGAGCTCCCCAGGCATTCAGTCCGAGAAACTGAGTCCCCACTGTGCATTCAGGGGAGGCTGGCATTGGTCAGAGGTTTCTCCCACCTTTAGGGGAGACAGAGCTGATTTCACAGCCAGGCAGCAGGTGAGAAGTGTCAAGGCTAAGAGACTAAGGAAATTCTAAAATCCCCATGCCCTACCCTAATTAAGTGGATTAACAAGGCAGTTATGAAAACAGGAGGTTAGACATATGAATGTGATATTTTTTGTTTTATCTTATGTAGCTCTGAAATCTTCATAAGACTTCTTAAAGATGAATATTCTCTTGCAAATGAGGATGTTCTCTTTTATCTCAGCGGCTTGGTCTGCAGAAACCAGTGTTCAGAGGGCAGACTAAGTGTTGCCATTTCTATTTCTGCCATTCCCTGGGCTCCTCAGCACAAAGGAGAAAGGCAGAGGAGCAGGCGCGCTCTTCAGAACATAGACAAAAGCCCTGGTTTAATTAAATCAGCTGCACCCAGAGGCCAGTTTAAGAATCAGCCCTGCCCTTCTCCTGCTGCTCAGCTGAATTCCA
Source organism: Globicephala melas (assembly GCF_963455315.2). Taxonomy (NCBI): domain Eukaryota; kingdom Metazoa; phylum Chordata; class Mammalia; order Artiodactyla; family Delphinidae; genus Globicephala; species Globicephala melas. The sequence continues at coordinate 43,692,746 of NC_083324.2, read as the reverse complement.
TCCTGGAAACAGCAGAGCAAGCAACCTGCCCATGGCTCTGTGATCTGGTGAACTAAAGAGATTAAAAAAAAAAAGTCATCCCTTCTGTGACTCAAAGACCCACAGAATTCAAAGGAACAAAGATGGAATCTCTTCGGAGGTGAAATTTGAAAAGCTGGTTGGGGTAGGGAAGGAGGTGGAAGTAGGCAGTTAACACTATGAGAACAGGAGAGGCATCTTAGAGGGGCTGGACAGGGAGCAGGAAGTTGTAATCCCCAGCTTTTCCACTGCTGGTGTTTCTGACGTCTTGAATCAGTGGCTAAGTAGATGTGTTTCGCACTCAAAGTGTTAATGAACGCAGAAAAAGAAACATGATGTACAATAAAAGGATCTTACAAAATGAAAACTCTGCCAAGGCCATTGTATTTTTCAATAAACTCCTTAGAGGGGAAAAAAAGGCATGCTGTCTTTGCTTTCAGTGTGCTGACCTTTGTCATTTAAATCTAGATTATTTCATGCATTGTAAGTTTTTTTGATAGCATACTTCGTAAAAAGAAAAAAATGCCTCCCTTTCCTGGTGAACCATATCTTTATTTTAGTCTTTTCAATTCTGTGTGTGCAGGATTAGGGCCATTTTAGGACTATCAGCACCTGAAAGAATTGTATTATAGGCATTTTTAAAGAACAGAGACCTGCACATTAGAAGTAAAACATTTCTTTTAAAAAAAGGATTTTATTCATCTGATGTAGTCATATATCAGATAAACATTCCTTGCACACCTCCTCTGTGTCAGGCTCAGGGCCAAGGGCTAGGGCTATAGACAGGAAAGGCAGCCGGTCCTGTTCTATAGGAATTTATCTATCCGGTTTCCAACTTGGGCAAGACCGTGCCCTACTCTTCCCCCATGCTCCCGCTAATATTTGGCAATGTCTTGAGACATTTTAGATTGTCAAATCTAGGAGGGTGCAGCTTCTAGCATCTAGTGGGTAGAGACCAGGGATGCTGCTAAACATCCTACAACGTACAGGACAGGCCCTGCAACAAAGAATTATCTAACCCAAAATGTCAATGGCGCTGATCTAATAGGAGGTATATGAGTGAACAGAAAGGGCAACAAAGTGAGGCAGACATATGCTTAGGTTTTATGGGAATCCAAAGGGAGAGAGTCTTCTACTTTCAAAGTGAAACTAATATTGGCATTTTTTTTTTTTTAACCTTGAGTCATTTTGATTTGTTTTTGTTTCAACTTCTGGCAAAAAATCTCTCTGATAACATTTCCCGGTTTCTGAGAACACCATTCATTAGACCATCTCCAAATTAGGGTTGATTCTACTGGGTCTGGAAAGATGGAATCACCTGACTGGATTTGACATCGGGACTATGCCAACTGGTGATGGTAACGATGGCCTGAGTGGCTAATGTCCAGATTTCTCTGTGTCACCCCTGGTTTGCATTGTTCGAAAATTCTCATCGGACCTTTACCGAAGTCTTAAAAATGATTGTAGGTGTTTATATGTAAGAATCTATTACATTCTTTCTTTCCTCACCAGTTGGAAGGACAGAAAAACCATTACGAGCAGACATATCTGTGAAGCAGGGCAGAGCAATTCTGTAGTAACCTAAGTTCTGTTGGCAACCACTGTTTTTCTCTGTAGTGGCACTGGCAATGCTCCACCTGGATCCCCACAGATCCCTTATATAGTTTCTGCATACTCCCCTCCCCGCTCCCAAGCTGCAGTGTGCCTTTGTTTCCAACAGCTCAGATCTATGCAAAAACGGCATTTGAGCTACTGTAGACACTTTGCCTGCATTCAGAGAGACTGAGGTGCCCACTGGCTGTAGGAAGGGCCAGTTCCTTTGCCTTAGGTCAGGACAACTCTGAGATGCAAATTATACCACGGAGTTGCCTGCAGGATCGGGCTGAAGCTACTTTTTGTCTAAGATCATAGCTTTGCTTGACTTCCTCCCTCTCCCCACTCCCTGACCAGTCTCCCCTGGGAGCATTTCCCTAATAAATCACTTGCACAGAAATCTTCATCTTGGGGTCTGCTTCTGGGACACCCAGTCTAAGACCCTTCTGAGAATATATTTGCTGTGGTGGTAGTATATTTGTGTCCTTGCCCTCTTTGTGAAGAGTTACAACATCATCAGCTTCTCCTTTGGACATGTGTGCCCTAGACAGAGCACATCCACACTGTCTTACATTTTCTTCCAGGGAAGTCAGCTGCTCATCCAGTCTCACTTGGTCTGTTCCAAGAGGAAACGTCCCTTTCTCTCTGTCAGGAGGGACAGGTGGGAACTCCCAGGGCCCTGTAGACTCTGCTATCAACTCCTCCGTGGCGTTGATGACTTTCAGGACTTCTGTGGAGATGTTGCAGAGAGAAACAGCAGAATACTTCTGTTTGGTCCAATAACAGAAGGGGACAGAAGACAAGAACAACATTAACAATGACATGGAAGTTCTACATTATCATGGTGCTCATCATGAGATCGATTCTGTTTCATAACACACACAAACATCAATGTGCCAAAGGAATGAGACACTAAAAAAATCTACCCAGTCTGAGGGGACCGAGAGGAGGCCTGATGTAACTTGGCTTAGCTTCTGTGACTCACAATGAATTATTTCAGATTTTTAGGGAGAGAGGAAGGAGAGCTCCAGTGGAAGCCACTAGGTCCTCTGCCCACTGCTGATAGTTTCATGTTCATTACCTTGTTTGCTGGATGATATTCTCTTTCCTCAACAGAGCTTCAGTCACAGACTCTGTCAAACTACATTCACGATGTGGTCCAGTGGGTAGCTTTATGGATGAAGAGTTAGGAGACCTGGGCTCTAGATCTAGCTGTCATTTCATCTAGATATGGGACCTTGGCCAGGCTACTTCCCATTTCTGGAACTCAGTTTTGTCATCTGTACATTGAGAGGATTAGAAAGAGTTTCTCTGCAGTCTCTGGTAGCTACTGTGTTGTTAGCTTACCCACATCAAGCCCATTCTTCCTTATCTCCCCCCAGCATTAAGGCTGAACAGAAAATACACTGCATTTCCCAGCCTCTCCTGCAGCCAGGGGCAGTCATGTGACATCGTTCTGACCAGTGAGCCTGAAGGGAATGTCTATTGAGGGGTTTCTAGCAAAGCTTTTGTTTTCCTAATCAGGTGAATAGATGCAGCTGATGCTCTCCTGCCCCCACTTCTCTCTGCCTTGATCACAGGTCTGAGGTTAGGAAGCCAACAAGAGTGAGGATGATACCAAAATGCTGGGTCAGGTGGATCAGAAAGACTGAAAGAGCCTGAGCCCACATAGCACTGCATCAGCTGAACTGCCTCTGAACACCTTGATACATGTGTGCAAAATAAGTCCCTACCTGTTGGAGCCCCTACTCGCTGGATTTTCTGTTATTTGTGGTTGAATATATTTCTGATACAAGTCACTTCTAGTTTTTATATTCATGACTCAAAATTACAGTCAGTCCAGATCTGGGCCAAGGTCTTTAATGGAGCAGAGGTACTTCAGCCACAAAAAATTATCTGCATCTTTGAGCTCATCTGAACATATAGCACCAAGAAGTAAGCAGGAGATCAATGTTGCTTGGCACCATTGGTGTCCATCTACAATCAATTTTACTTAGCCCATCACCGGGTTTGTAAACTGGAAGTCAAATATTGCCCATGGGCATTTTTTTAACCAGTAAAGTGTTTCAAGAAAGCCTGGAATTTGAATGCCTTTGGTACCTCCCAAGGTATCTATCTGATTCATATATTCTGGCCAAAATATATTAATAATAGCTCTGACTTGGTTTGCAAAGTTTGTTTCCTCAGGTAAATTCTACTGCAGGTTTTATCTCACTAGAGGAAGTTTTCAGTGGCCCTGCAACTTCACTATGGAATCAGAGTGTCTAAGTGATGAGTCTGTGGCTGAGTCCACAGTCTAGAAGCTGGCTCTGGGCTCTGGTACATGGTCTCATCCTAGGGTCTCATCCTGGCACCTGTCAGTCATCCTAGGGTTAGGGCACATGTGCTCAGAGGGCTCCTCTGCAGCCTGTCAGTTTCACAATAGCTGCTTGACTCACCCAAGAGTTATGCTTCTTTTGGTTCAAGGGAGTTTGCTACATACCAGAAAAATGGGTCTGGGTTATCAGGAAAATAAGATGGAGGAAGGTGACACAGACTCACCAGAATAAATAAGGGAAGTGTCCGAGGGAGGGCCAAGCCAACTCTTTACCTTAGGAAAAACTTGCAGAGGCTGTCCGCCATTATCTAGAATCCTGTAACTCGATGTGGCAGGTTTTGGAGATGAATTGGACTCAGAATGTTTTTGACAAGGAATAGCTGCCACTGTTTGCTTAAGTCCATTTTAGAAAAGGCAACGTGTGTATGAAAGCAGGTTTGGTACCCTTCTCCGTAAATAAAGCTTGTATTTAGAAAGCTTGCCCTTTGTTTGATAGAAGAGGTGCCTTCGTACATCATTTGACAAAGGGATTCAGGAAAAACAGACCACAGCACGATGGAAGGGCAAATGTTAACATTTACACACATCTCCAGTTGGTCCAGGGTCATTAAGGGGCCAATGTTATTAATGGGGAGGACTTCAGAGGTGCTTAAACAGAGAGTTATCTGCATCTTGACTCCAACTGAAAATATAATATCAAAGCGATAAGCTGGACATCAATGTTGCTTGGCAGTCATTGTTCCTTTACGTCCAGAAATAGCCTTGTTTATTCAATCATAGGAGTTGCCAGCTGGAAGCCAAATATTGCCTAGAGGCATGCTTTTTTGACAAGAATGCCTTCTGTGAGATAAGCACTTCCCAGTTCTCTGCAGTCCCCACCAGTCATTCTATTGCATACATATCTTATTGGGGGCCTGTGGTGCGCAGGCTCTGCTCCAGGTGCTGGGATAAGCAGTGAACAGTGGATGAAGTCCCTGCCCTCAGAGTGTGCCTTTAGCTCTACCCCAGCCACTTGACACGGTGACATACTTTCCTGACCCCTGAAGGTATTTGCACTTGTCATTAAGTGAGAGTGAGCAGTCCCCAGCAGCTGGTCTGTGGAGAGCAGCACAGCTTCACTTGGGAGGTCTGTGGTCCCCTTCAGAAGGGAAGCAGCTTGCAGCTGGGGAAGTGACTGAAAAAAATTATATGGAAACTGGACAAGATCTCTCTGGTTGGTTGGTGTCCCAGTTCTGCCCTCCATTGTGAAACACAAACTGGAACCCACAAACACTTGCAGGGAATTAATCCCACCTCTAGGAAATCGGGTGGTTCTTGCGTGTTCTACAGGAGTATTGCGGGCTTGCTTGGATGTGAGCGCGGGAGTGGACAGGGCACCTGCTGGAAGTGAAGATAACTGGGATTTAATTAGCTGTGTGACAGGAGCAGGGCACCCAACCTCCTTGTTCCTTAGCTTACTCACTAGGCCAGTAAGCGATTAGGTTTGTCACAGGGTTAACACCAACTTGTTATGTAAATGTCCTGTTCCCTGCCCAGTCTAGATTTAAAAGTAGAAAGTACCTTCTACAATTATGTGAAATAAAGCTATATTTAGCACCAGACAGGGTTTTGTTCAGATAAAAAGCTGGTGAGGATTCAGAGGTGCTGGCAGGGAGCCCTGTGTGTGGGAGAAATGAAAATCTACAGGAGCCTTCCTGCTTTATTGCTTACAGCTCCAGAGACCTGAGCTGAATGGCACAAACAAAGCACGATTCCAGAGCCAGAAAGAGCTCTCTATGACGGCAGCCGACGTTACTCCAGACGTTAATTATAAGATGGGTCAAATGTGACAGGTCCATGGTATCAAATAAGGGAGACGTGAAAGTGTGAAGAAAATCAGCTGACAGAATAGGGGCTGTTGCAGAACAGGAAGGTTGGCCTCAAAGACACTCGTGGCCAAGGGCCCCATGGATGATGGAATGAAAATGGCCAGTGGACTCATGCAGTAACCAAATTCAACCTTCTAGTGATCAAAGAAACACAAATTAAACAACAAATTTATTAAGTGCCAGGTACATGCATGACTCCCTTTCAAAATGCCCAGCATAGCCAGTATGGCTTCTCCAGGGTGGAAGAGGAGCTTTCAGCTGTTGATACGCCCTGGGGATGTATTTGCTCTGACACACTGATGCTCCTTCACCTCCCGACCACGCAGGGTCACCACTGAGAGCCTGAGTGTCCTCCTCTAGGGTCCGGTCTGTGTCACATCCCCTTGTGGAACATCAAATCTATTATGTCAACTTTACAATCACCGGGCTGGAACCAAGCGTCCATGCTCAGGGTACAGAAGGTGATGAGAAGCCTCCAGTGTTTCCTCCATCGCTCATCAGTGAGGCAGAGAAACAAGCGTCAACCTCAACAAAGACTCAGCTTCCTGCCAGACTGTGACCAACAACAGGACCAATGCTGACCTTTAAGGAGCTGATGTACCACTCCGAGGTGGGGGCCTGCCACAGTGGCCATGTCAGTGGACCTGAGAAAGAAGACCAGGCCAGGACCCACATCAAAATCCCACCTGTATCTTTTCTCTTCTTTCTAGGGACTGCAGGGCAGAGCAGACTCCTTTACTTTTTGTCTCACTACCCACACACTTGAGCCTGAGCAATCTCTCCATCCTGTAGCCATGCCCCTTCTCGTCCTATAAAAACATGTTGCTAGAAACAAATTCTTCCTCCACTTACCCTTCCTTATAAACTGTTTTCCAAAGACATGCAGCATGCAAAGTGTTGCCAGAGGGAGATTCTGAGTCTCTAGAATTCGAAAGAAGAAAATATTTCCATCCTAAACACTAGATATACCTGCTTATTTGCAATCCTCGCAAATTCTCCTGATAATTTTCCAGTGTCGTCATTTATTTCAAAGCTTTGTGTTGGACAAAGAAATGCAAACTCATTTCAAGCTGGAATAAGTGGGACGGCTGCTTACCAGAATGGCTCAAGCTTGTGAACATGTGAGTAGCAGGGTCTCATTAGCTGCCTGGCTTAATAGGAAGAGAACACAGTGGAATAACAGAGGCCTGATCCCAGACCCCTCTCTACCCTTGGGCATGTGCGTGCACATGTGTCTGCCAGTCTCAGCAGCGCCAAAACAGATTCAGTATCTGGCTGTGGGTGATGAACTGGGGCTGTGACAGAGGCCTGGAGTATCTATTTATGTGACTTGATATAAGTCTTGATATGACAGAACCTAATACAATGTGGGATAAAAGCTTTGAGGACTAAATGATGTGTCCAGGTTTCTGGGGCAGAAGAGGGAATTTCCCAGTTCCACCTGCGGGGATTGTTCTGACACCTATAATAAGACCTAAACAGATAGAAGCTGAAAGGACATTGACATTAGGGTTTTTGTGAGATTTAGAAGCAGGCAGTATGCTTTGAGATCCATGGGTCAACCCATGAAGCAGGGAGGGCAGTGGTGAGGGGACTGCCACGTCAGCAGGGTCTTGCAAAGGGCCTCCTTACCCATTGGGCTCAGCAGGTGTGGATCCTAGGGCCCACCATTCTTTTAGGGGGTCCATGAAAATGTCTTAATTTCTTTTAAAATCATGAGGAAAAATGAACTATTAGTTCCAGGCACATGTTTTAATACACAATATTAATCTTTATACCAACACAATTGTAAAATACGATTTCAGATGGGTTTTTGTGGAGGAAAGGGTCCACAAAGGCAAAAGTGCTTGGGCCCACAGAAGTCATAACTTGGCCCTGATCTTGCTGATCTGGAGCCTCTATGGAGAAGGCACCTGGGCAGGGCTGGTTCCTAGGGTGGATCTGGGCAGCAGCAGCAGCCTGGTGAAGGCCCTGAGCAGGCCACTATAAGCGGGCTGGTTGTGAACATGTGGGAGATCTTTCCCCTAGATTCCCCCAAATAATGGAGGGAGACAGTGGGGGTGGGTGGATGCTCCGGTCTTGTGGTTTCCTAGTGGGGACGGATGCTAAGGTGACCTCCTCATTGTACACACCAGATCATGAGGCTTGGGAAATTCAGGTTACTCTGTGTAGATTTTGGGGAAATAACTTAATCTCTCCAAGCCTCAGCTATGAAATGGAGATAACACCATCTAGCTCAAGGGGTTTTTGAGAAGATGAAATTAGTCAGCATATGCCAAGTGTCCACAGGGTTTGGGTCCAGAGCTGTCCACCTGTCCTCAAAACTCTCCCACCTGCCCTACTGGCTCAAGATGGGCACATTACTGGTGATGGCCAGTAGCTTAGACACCTTTTATTATGTACTGTGTTCTATTTTTTTTTTCCTTTTTGGCTGTGTTGGGTCTTCGTTGCTGCATGCAGGCTTTCTCTAGTTACGGAGAGCAGGGGCTACTCTTCGTTGAGGTGCACAGGCTTCTCATTGCGGTGGCTTCTCTTGTTGCAGAGCATGGGCTCTAGGGGGCACGGGCTTCAGTAGTTGCAGCGTGTGGGCTCCGTAGCTGTGGCTAGCATGAGCTCAGTTGCTCCGCAGCATGTGGGATCTTCCTGGACCAGGGATCGAATCTGTGTCCCCTGCGTTGGCAGGTGGATTCTTAACCACTGCACCACCAGGGAAGTCCTGTACTGTGTTCTTGAAACAACTTTCCTTGACTACTTGGTGTTTTGAAGGATGCTTTTTACTATTTTTTAACCAAAAAAAAAAAAAAGTTGAACTTTGCTGCTGTTGCCCAGTTTTTTTCTCTTGCTAAGTAAGAATATTAAAAAAAAAAAAAAGCCACCATGGTCTACTACTGTCTGGCTTCACCATAATTTCATAAAGAAGGGATACCTTAACACCAAAAATGGAAGACACAATATCAGAATACAGAATGGTTTGTCCTGAGAAATGACAATAAACAACCTGACACTGACATTCAAGACATGCACACATGCATGCACGCACGCAGGACCCTCCGTTTCCCAGTAGGGAGCATACTGAACCATACGTACTGATAGGCAATAAAAATAAGGTATGTCATTGCCTAGCTGGGCAACCGAACAAGCCAGGCCCTCAAACATCATC